>NC_140370.1:13695000-14137500 GCF_054491055.1 Hypomesus nipponensis | reverse complement strand
ATACTCATGTTTCCTTTTTGACTTCATTCTAAATGTTCAATATGGGACATGCACCTAGCAACTGCACTACAGATACAAAAAATCCATATCTTTCTGATTTGTACTTGCATTTCAATGCTCATTTATTGAGGATTTTATACTGCGTCGGTGAGATAATGAAATGGCAAACCACAGTATAAGCTAGTTCATTTGTAGATGACATTTAAAAGAGACAGTGATTTTTGTCTGGGGGGGGGGACAAAACACATATTGCCAAAAAAAAGAATGTGAATGCTGTTTCATATGTCGTATTTTTGCTGTTTGTTGCAATATTCTATTTTAAGAAGCTGAGGTGACATCATCGTAAAAGATGCACTTTTTAAGAGCTATTTTTAATCTGTCTCTTCTGGGTCTTTGTGCCAGTTTTGGAGTGTGATTGTGCAGAGGACTATTTTATCACTGGGTTTGGCTCAGGAGACTGCAGACTTTCTGGCATCTTTGTAAATTAACTCTACTGGTGTTACATAGTAAGGGAGATCTGTTTCCAGAAGTCTGTGACATGCTGGGTATTGTGAGTAAATAAATATGACTGCTGTGATTAATACAATGCGTTTGTGTTGAGAAGTCATTGATATTACTTGTGCAGAGGACGACAGTGGATCCTTTTGTTGAGGACAGGTATACATACTGAATAGGGGTTTCAAAACACAAAGTAGATTTCTCTTTGTTGTGTGTCTGCCTGCGATGTCCCAGGCGTGCTTGTGTTTGTAGGGTTGAAGCAGAGGTGTCCGTCTGAGAGACAGTGTTTATAGTGCACAGGCCAGGCTGCCTCTCAAGGTTAATGATCTCATTGTAAATCATGTCACACCCCCCCTGTTCCTCCACCACCCCCCCTCCCTCCCTCCCTCCTCCCCCCGCTCCTCTCCGCTTGCCTCCACTGATCGGTGATTTACACCCATGCCTGGTGTGGGTGAAGCGATGCAGACCAGGGGATGCGCGTGTGTGTGTGTGTGTGCATGCTGAATGCCAATGTGGTCTAGAGGGAGGCACACACACTGTTGACGTTTTGTAACTTGTGCAAAAAAGCACACTTCTTCACTCTGGTCAGGAGCCGTGAATGAAAACATTTACACACGCACACACATGCACACACACGCACACACATGCACACAAAGAGACTGAACATCAATGGTTTGCTCGCACATGAGCATATCTACAATACGGTACAGTAAATAACCACAGAAACAAGTTAGGGCTTTTCTAGCCCTGCAAAGGTTTATGGTAGCTGAAGCGGGTTCAAGTTCCGGTCTTAAGCTCATGAGTTTTGCTGGACAGAGTAAGTTTACAGGTGAGACAGTGGCACCTTCCACATATCGCCGAGCAATATCAGAATTTTCACGTCATCCAGTGTGCTTCATAACTGAAGTGAATGACACACATACAATTAGGAATAATTACCACAAATAGCCCCTTGACTTATCTCCCTCCTATTCACTTAGACTGTCACTGCTCTAAGCTGAACTAATGCAGCATGGCTGCAGAGAGCAACAAGAAGTCTGAATTGGCATTCAACATCCCTCCCCCCGCACTCCACTCCTCCACATAGAAATGAAAGGCAAAAACTGTGTTTTTATTAGCATAGCTGGGCTGTCTGTGAAACAACACTGCCGTCCATCATTCATTGCTAAAGGATGTGAGACACTTGAGAAGCTGTACTTGGCAGAAGGCTGTGGAAGCATAAAGGCGGTGGCGGCCATTTTGGACCTGAAATGAGTCATAAATCATTTGCCTGAAGGTTTTTTTTACCCCACTCTTCACCTCTAGAGTTCGATGCCAGACCACTCCAGCAAATGAGAATGGATAGACGTCCACATCAGAAACAGGAGGGTAGAGGGAGAAGGATCTTAGGGTGATGTTAGACAAGTGGAGCATTTTTTTTCAGAAAACCTGGGTTTGAGTACCATAAAACATGATGAAACACTAGCACTGTGATTTTTTGTTTGGGAAATGAGCACAGAGTCGAGACATTGTGATCATGTTTAGCTTGTGTTGCCTATTGTCTGTGCATCATTTCAACCACAAGTCGCAACTCGTGGGCAGCTCTATCAGTTTCACGGCAACGCAGAAGAGTTGCTATGGCGTGCTCTTCTTGCCGTCAGAAAGATCCAATAAGTTAATCCTTCCACCAACTACTTTCAGAGCATCTTATTACGGATATCATACTGTATTAGCATATCTGAATAAAGATGTGTTCTAATGAGGCATCTGCCTGTCGGTGTAGAGGACACAGTTGTTGGTGACCCTGTTCTAGGGCAAAAACATCTAGGCAGGTTGTCACTGATATTCCTGTGTGTATGTGTGTGTGTAGGCAGGTATGGTGTTTGTGTCTATCTGCCTCCGCAGATCTGAGTGGAGCCCCCCATGCAGAGGTAAGTGATTCCCTGTTGGCCTGCTCCCCTCTCCTCTCAGGCTGTTTGCTCGTGTCAAACACAATATCACCCTGCTGTTTGGGCCAGCGCTCTGCTGGGACTCTCCATCACACGCTACAGGACTGTCAGAGAGCCTCCAACAACCTGCTGCTACTCCAACTCCTTCCTCCTCGTTATTCGCTCTCTCTCTCTTTCTCTCTCTTTCTCTCTCTTTCTCTCTCTCCCTCTCTCTCTCTCTCTCCGTCTCCCTCTTTCTCTCTCCCCCCCTATTGCTCTCTCTGGCTCTATCCCTCTCGCTCTCTCTCCACTCATCCAGTGAGTGATGCTCAACATCTGTTGAGGAGGTATCCTGGAGGTCTTTGGAGAGAAGCGCTACCATGACGCATGTATGTCAGTTCTCCCAGAAGATTTGTATTTACAAATCCACATGAAATCGGTTCGTTTTTAAAGAAGAGCGCCATCTAGTCCAGATGATGACATTGAGTGTGTAGAGTAAGAGATGAAGGGGAATATTTCAAGTGTTCGTCCGGTAGTATATTTCTTTGTGTACTGTCTCTAACCCTGAGCGTATTTTTATTATGTTTCTGTCACCTCCTGGTCGGTGTCATCCATCTTGTCAGGTATCTGAAGATCCGGGCTTCCGGTCTCTGAGGCAGGCTCTTAGGGCTGGTGTGACTGGAAACGAGTGTGGTGATGAATGGGAGGCAGCAGGAGAGGGCAGCGGAGAGATTCACTCGAGAAATGATTCACTCACATAGGTCCACAAGAAGGGACCGCAGAGACAGTCTAGAAGAACACTAGGCTGGATCTGGATTGAAAGGGGATGGTGCGTGAGTGCGATGTATGCGTGTTTGCCTGCTATCATTTCTCAACATTTCATCATCACTTCCGAGTCAGTGAAGGTCTCATGCCTAATGCTGGGCTGAGCGCTCCTTGTCCACCATCTCTGAATGTTGAGATGCCCATCTCTATTTCCATCCCCCTTTTTAGCCATCTCTGCCTTTCATCTTGGGCCCTCGTTTCCCTTTGCGAGTCGTCATCTGCTGAAGGACAGAGCCTAGCGTCTAAACAACCTATGATCTTTCGCCATTGGACTCGTTCGTTTCAGTCTAATGGCAGGTTGATATCCGCTGTTTCCATGGCAACCCGTATGGGGCCGACCCCTGTAACATCAGCATCTCGGGGAGAAAAAAAAAGGAAAACACCAGCCGTGTCTTCAAGGCACGCTACCTCAGGTGCGACAAGGGAGGAAAACAAATTCTCAAATAACCTTAACAAACTACCAGTCTTAAAACATGAAAGAGAGGTTCATTCTCAGACCTCTATGGGATTTACGGAGAAGGTAGCTAACTAATCCAATCCTTCGAAAGTATCTATTCTGTATACCGAGAGTGGACTGTGCTGGCCTAGCATCTGCGTCTTTGTGTTGCAGCGAAAGGGGCCGTGCCGGTGAACCACTGCCTACAGAACTGATGCAAAATACTGCCATTCAACAGACGCAAATGAAGTCGTTTGAAGGACTGCGGGATGAAAGAGAGGGAGGCGATGTGGAGAGGAGAGAGAAAGTGTGGGAACACAGAAAGAGGGGTAAAGAGAAGGAGACTGAGATGATGGAGAGACAAAGGGAAAGAGCAGAATAGAGAGAGGGAGAAAGCGATTTTGCTTTTCGGGCTCTTTGGCTAGTAGATCAATCAGGCTAAAGGGGTTTCACCCATAATGACACTGAATGCAGCAATGACCAAAGACCCCTTTGAAACAGACATTAAGCCTATCCCTCTGTTTCTCCCTTTCCCGTTTCTGTATCACTCTCTTTCGGGAAAACTCTCCTCTTCATTGCTTCTGGCTCATGGTAGCTTTATTTGTCATTGGACGAACTGACACCGAACTGAATTTGTCCAACCTGCTGTATACATGAGCTACTGAGCAGACGGAGAGACACTGAGAACACGTTCTCCTAGCTTAACATAGCTTGGACAAATTTAGCACAAGGGATTCTAACCCTTTGATGGAGTAATGAAATGCATGCTGAAAACACAGGCAGTCCTTCCTTTCCCATGGCATCCCATTCTGATGTGAGCTTGACATCAAGCGAACATTTAAATACGAGTCTGTCCCCTTTTCTCTTTCTTCCTCTCATCTCCTCCGATATTCCTGAGACTTTATCACTGCGTGTCTGTTTTCTAATATTCTGCGGAGCTACAAATGGGCGTGTAATTCCGATGTAGCGCCACAGGCTCTACGACTGACACGCTCGCCGACACGCTCGCCAAAACGCGTTTCCATGGAGACTCAATTTGTTCGCGGGCCCCGACAGCTCGTGTCATTGACTTCAATTAGCGAGGAAGGCCGTTTCCACTGAGCACATACTTACACAGAGACGGCCTCCGAGGAGCGGAGAAAGAAGCCTGGATCTCTGCTCCCCATCTCCAGGCTGAAGGGGGCTTAGCGGACGAGGACCCCAGGACGAAGGCTTCATTTCAAACGCCGTTCAAGGTCTTCCAGGGTGGAAGAGCAGCCAGGGCTTAAGGGGAATGAGGGCTTCTCGTCCAGAAACCTGCAGTGGTTTCGACTATAAACACAGGCTTAGACGTATATGTTTACTTCTACTGTGCATAGAATATATTGGGCCTAACAGAGTAGGCTTAATGCCCATTCTCAATACTTTGTATACCAACATAGAACGGGCCAAAAATAAATTATTATTATTCTGTCAACCTGGTCAAAGATAAGGAGAGTTGCACCCAGACTTCAACTATGCATACTGCCGAAATACTGGGTGCAGACCCCATCATCCTTAACTGTGTTAATCTGTACCATGGATGGTCACAAAACATTACAATATTTATACATTGAAATATCTCTCTAAAGGAGTCATTTCAGCAGACAGCTAGTGCCAGCAGCAATGACGAACAGGAAACGGTAGAACGTGCTTTTAAAGTGATTCAACCTTGACTATCCCAACTCATTATCCTACAATTCCCTGACTGAGTCCCTTATTACCTTCAGTCATTTTTAGTCTTTTTTTTTTTTTTTTTTTTTTTTTTTACAGGAACAGGTGCATCATTCAGTCCCATCAGCAGAAAGTTAAAGGTTTAATTGGGAAATGCAGCCAGAGATTTTAACCCCACTAATTGCCCCACCACGCACCTTGTCGCAACAGCAACTGTAGGGCTTGAAAAGAATGTCGCCCAGGGCTGGCACTTAGGCGAGAAAAACACACAATTACTTTCTCCTTTTTCTGAAGCCTACAGACAGCTGGGGACAACGTGATGTTTACACAGAAATCACTTGTTCTGTTGGTGTTGAGGATAGATTTCTCCTCTCTGTATGTGATTGAGATACTTTTACAGGCACATAGGCGTGCTGCTCAAACACACACACACACACACACACTTGAATGTGAATTTCTGATGTGAAAGTTTCCCCAGTTTGGAAGGGTGAAACTTCGAGTGTGTGTGATCTTTTATTCATCCATCCCTCCTCCACTTTCCTCGCTGCTCTCCTCCGCGCTGGGGAGCTTGGCATCTGACATCCTTCACACTGAACACACCAGCTGGAGTGGCAAAGGGTGGAAGAGGAGGGCACCAAACGGGGAGAGAGTGACTGAGAAGGAGAACGGGTCTGGGTACAAAGGAGGTCACAGAGACAGTTAGACAGAGAGGTCGGATGAGTGTGTGTGCCTCTATGCATGTTTGTGTGTGAATGTGTGCGTGCGTACCAGTGTGTCTGTGTGTGTGTAAGTGTGTGCATAACTGTGTGTGTGCATGTGCATGCTAACCTTAGCTCACATGCTAATCCACATGTATTCTGAAGGAAATGTCACGTCAGTGGCTGTCTAACCAATGGGCTGTCTTGTTTCTTTAAGTAGACAGAATCATGTGTGTAGGAGTCTGCATCACTTTTTTCTGCCTTCTGTTTCCTAATTCTACTGACGTTTCTGTAGTGATAATGATTCCAATTACAGATGGAATACAACAGGTGAAGCCTTTGGCCTAACACTGTTTAACAGATTTTATATAACTGATTGCACTGCAATATTTGACTACGCATGAGAAGCCAAGGTTCCCTACTTTCAGATGACCCTCTGGATTGTGAACATTTGAAAATACAACAAAGGCGAACATTTTTACAATTTGGAATAACTCTTTCTTCGGTGTTCACCTCATGTTTCCGGTAGCCCTGAAAGAACTTGTCAACCAACCCACTCACTTCTTTCTTTGTCACATTTCTCAACCCCTGGCCCTGTCTCACACACTCACACACACACACACACACACACACACACACACACACATACACACACACACACACACACTT
The DNA here is from genome assembly GCF_054491055.1 of Hypomesus nipponensis. NCBI lineage: Eukaryota > Metazoa > Chordata > Actinopteri > Osmeriformes > Osmeridae > Hypomesus > Hypomesus nipponensis. Next base: position 14,130,775 of record NC_140370.1, on the reverse strand, counting down.
GCCAGTAAACGGTTTGACTTCACCTACATCAACCAGCAATCTCCACGGCAGAGACCAGACAGGTCAAAGCCAATGTATCGCCTCGGACCGCTAGTGTCTTTTTCTGTACTTGGTTTGCACGCTCAGTGCTGCAGGTGAGGAAGACGAGTCAGGCCTGGTCAGGGTTGCCATGGCGACACGTTGATGAAGAGATATGATTGAACCTCCGAGGCACCGGGCAGACTGAGGTCTCGTACAGCTTTTTATTCCTCCAGTCCCCAAAAAAACCTTCATGGTAGCAGATACCATTAAACAGCAGCTGCTAAACCACAAACTCTGAACACACAAGCACAGTTCCTGGGAGTTTTTATGGGAGTTTTTCCTTGTCTTCCTTAAGGGTTTAGGTTGGTTGAGGGGCAGTTTTATGGGCGTATGTGAAGCCCTCTGTGACATGCTTGCGTGTAAAAAGGGCTATACAAATACATTTGATTTGAGTTCCTAAGGCTTCTTTAAAGCACTCGATAGTTTTATGGCAAACGTATACTCTGAAACCTTATTTATATAGCCTTCAGACACACACACATACATACTCCCCCACATATACATAAGCAAGGCATTTTTATGGTTACAATATATGGTACAATAGGGGGTCAGATGGCTGATGGCAAGATGAGCAGTAGCACCCATATTTTGAATCAAACCAAACATGAAATTGCGGATGAGACTGTGTTTTCTCTCCACACACCATCCATCGTCTTTTATACACTCTGCAATTGTAATGTAGATTGATATTGTCTGGAGAGCAGATCAGGCCCCGTTACAGAAAAGAAGATGCTGGTCTATTTTAAAAACCCCATCCCTTTTTCTTCAAATCGTTAGACTCTCTCACTGAAACGGTTTCACCACTGTACCGTGGACAAGACATTCCATTCTTTAAGTGTAAAATGGGTCATGGAATCATATCAAAACGGGGAACATGGTCGAACAGGACTGAGAAAGGCGGGGCTAGCCTACTGTACCTCAGCTCGCTCTTGTCTCTTGTGTCAGACTCAGGCTGAGGACAGATAGTCCCCTTGAAAAGAGCAGAATTCAACCAGTACAAACCGACCCCACTTTGGTTCCGTGTTGCTGTTACTTGATCTACGTCTTTTCATGGTGTTTCGTCACCGCACTGTGAGTTTGTTACCCAGCCGTTTGTCACCACAAAGAGGGGAAGCGCCGTGTGAGTCGCACTGTCTGGCTCTTTGATTGTACTCTTTGACCTGCTGGTGACTCGGCAGTTTGTGGCCATCTGGAGAGGCGGGAAAAAACAGGCAAGGTTTCACCTTAAACGAACCCCAATGAAGATTGTGTTCATTTGAAAAAGGGAAGTGAATCTTTTTTGCGTTCTTAAAGATTCTTAAACTTAATGTTACCATAGTTTTAGTTTCTGTCTCTTTTTACGCTCCAGCTCCTGTGTGTAATGTATACTCCTGTTGTGTTTGTTTCTCTGTGTGTGGCTTTGATACACAGCCTTGTGCTTTGCTCTGACGTGACTTCTTAAAATCACATGTCAGAATATGAAAAGATCTTGTGATTACCTCCTGCCAGCCCCCTTCAGATGGGCAACGTTTGGATTATGGAGGCTCAGTGATACAAGTGTCATGCCTAGCTGTAGCAATATTTTCCTCAGTCTGTTTTGCCAAATTTGAAGGAGAATCTGAAGTCTCTCTGAAGTTTCTTTACTCAACTTTGAAAATCATCTTGCCTGCGTGTGTGCGTGTGTGAAAGAACAGAAGTTTTCCCTTGGAACAACAGCATTTCTACACATGATTTCCACATGCACGGTAATACTAAAAGAAAGTACTTCGATCTTTTCACATGAGCACTTTAGACAGACATTCTTTCCACTGCCATGAAATATAAATTGAAAGTCATGCCTTCTGTTTATTAAAAACGTGATTTAATTGAACTGCATTGGGACCATCTGGAATATGACACTCAAAGCAGGGATTAAAATGTATTACTGTCTTGTGTATTTGTGCATATAAGGAGAATATGTGTTTGTGTGTGGGTGGGATATATGAAACCAATATATTTTGAATTTAAAGTGCCTTTCTGCCTGTTTGCATGTTGTGTGTGTCGTGGGTTTATGTATTGTAACATTAATAAACCTCTGCAGCCAGCACTTTCACAGCAGAAACTCCCCAGCCCCCTGCCTGCCTCCACCACAATCCCATTGGACATGAATAATTCAACTCCCAGCAGAATGTACAACTCTCCAGCTATACTCCCCCTGTTTTCCAATGCTGATGATCCTAAGTCTTCGTGTGATCCTCCCCAGAGACCATCATCCACAGACTCACATCCAGCCTGTTAGTCCTCTCTCTCTCTCTTTTGGTCATTCTTTTTTCTCTCTCCTATTTTCCACATTCCTTTACATTTAGTCATTTAGCCGACACTCTTATCCAGAGCGACTTACAGTAAGTACAGGGACATTCTCCCCGAGGCAAGTAGGCTGAAGTGCCTTTCCCAAGGACACAACGACATGTGCACCAGCCGGGAATTGAACTGGCAACCTTCAGACTACTAGCACGATGTTCTACCCGCTCAGCCACCTGACTCACTTTCTTATCAGGTGTCATCTGTGTTGATCACTCCCTCCGTTTCACCTGCCCTCCATGTTCAACTTGTTGCACAGTGGGAAAGGGGGGGGGGGGGTTGTACTCGAATTAGTGCGAATTATACAATGACAATCAAGGGGGGGGTCGACTTCTTCTCCGGGGCGTAAAGTAATATTTACGATTACAGGTAAGAACGATATATAGAAATGTATCGACCCCCCCTGAACCTGTTGTTTTTACTTCTTTTAGGGGGGTCGAAGTCTTAATTAGGGGAGTCAAACCCCTGCATAATTTGAACTCTGGTTGTACTGTACCACTCTGTACAACATTTTTGAGCCTTAAGAGCCTTGTTTAGCTTGTATAACACATACTAAAGGGTTGAACCAAACTCAGATAAAGTGCTGGGATCAAATAAAACCTCTCGCCTCGTCTGACTCATTAAACCAGTATTATCTGACACGCAGGGAATTATGGAGAGGGTATCAATGTACAGTATTTGATTCCTACAACTATACGTTGGATAAAAGAGGTCTTTGGAAAGGACATGGTAGAGTATGGTGTATGGTGACATGGTGTATCATATAAACAGTTCCCCTTTTTTCCCTCTATTGACAGTCAGCTCACCATCATACGCAAATTTCCTGTGTTCATGTAGCTCAATACACAATATGCATTTTCACCCCAATAAGATGATCTCTCTGCCACAAGTGAGATCTGAAAATACTGTGCACTGCCATTTCAGTACCTTATCAAACAATATCATCTGCAAACGCAAACCGAAGCATATTATTGAAATCATAGGTTTCCATGACAACAGGAACCTTCAGCTCTCTTATTCCTTTGCTGGTGGCACAGGAAACATTTTCGTAAGCAATCACCATTATCTTGATACTATAAATAACCTTTGTCACTGCATGAGTTTAGTCCCTATTGTAATAACATTTTCTGTCACTTAACTGTAACCACGCCACTCACAAGGGTAGTATATATACATGTATTTAAATATATAATCCATGTTCTCATCCAGCACATAAACAGGATGCTGTCATCCCAACTCTATCGCAAGACAAATTCCCTCTCAAGAGAACAAATACAGGTCCCTTCTATTCTCTTCTGTGCTGTTTCCACACCAGAATTATTCTTTTAATGGAAACAAATCAATGCCTCCTATTACTGTCAGAGTTGCCTGAATCTCCTAATCATTATATTTTAATGCAATTGCGTGTACCACACTGTATAGCAGTTGTGATTCACCGAGAACATGCAGCTGCTTAAATATAGCCCATGCAGCTGCCCTCTCAAGCTCTTGCTACCAGTGGGCCAAGACACGATAACAATGATTACCCTCTGATACTGGCAACTATTAATCAACACAACTCCAACATGACCATGCAGTGGGTTAAACTGCTCACGCTGCGTTTTAGATTTATTTTTTTGTCTACCGAAACATGTTTCTGCACTAATTGCACATTCACGAAGAGGTATGGGTCGTGTTCAAATAAAATATGTGCAGACTAAGAATGCTCTTATCTGAACTGGTGGGTTTGAAGCATTAACTCTGGCAATTCACTTGTATATTTACTGTCTTCACTCAAATGAATATCTGATGTTGGGTTAGGTTCCTACCTCTGAAAGTGCTTTTCTGTCTTCAACCAGGCCCATTAAGTATAATTATTCATCTTGGAAGAAATGGATTGGTGATTGTTTCTTCAATTCAACATGAGGCTAAGTCAAGTGGGTGTCACATAAATCATTAAGTGATCAAGGAACCTCTGAAAGATTGGTTAAAAGTTGAATTCATTTATAGTGTAGCTCCCTAGTTATTGTCATTACAAAAGTATAATGAAAATAAATATTTGGCATGTTTGTTGTGGAAACTCAACTTGCCTAACATTCATCCAGCTGCATCAGAACAATCTATCAATTGTTACGTATAAACATTCTATAAAAGGGAGCATGTGAACGAACAATGTTTTCTGTTTTTCTAAAATCAGCCCCTGCAGCATATCTAAGACCCATTGAAGCGGGCCTCCTTTGATGCTTTGTGTTTTGTTTACAATAACAGCAGCAGGGAGAAGGGCAGCTCTCGTCCCAATCACTCCTCCTACTCCGGGTTGGGTTTTTAGGCTCGGACATGTACAGTACAGTGTGTTCAGAATGCACGGTCTTAAGTGAACGTTTTACAAATGACAAGTTAGCTTGCAGGACTTACTTGTCTTGCAGCTGTGGATCAAGCCTTTTTTTGTTAATTGTGACTGCAAGGACTTGTTCCTTTCTGGCACCTCAAAAGCATTTCGCCCCACTTTTCCTCAGAACAGTTTGTCCTTATTTCCGAAAAAACACCTTACATTTTGGTATAACAGGTTTCACATGTTCAGTATATAATTTGTACAATGTGATTTCAACGCGAAACCCTGTCTCTCTGCATGTGAGAATGAGATTTGATTCATTGTGCTGTGTAGGAGGGCCCCAGCTTATCCACCAGCAGCACCAGTGGACATGTCTCTCACCTATGACTCATTAATGCGACTTGGTTTTTTAACGAGAACCGTTTCAATCAATATTTTGTACTCAGCAGCTTTGATTGATCTGCAATTTTTGTGTTGGTGGAGGTGATCATAGGCTGATATGAATATCAATCTTTGTCTGGACAATAATGAATGTTAATATGCACCAAATGCCGTGTATTAGGTCTGTGTGTGTGTTTATGTGTGTGTGTTTGTGTTTACTGTACCGTTGCTGAAATATCGATCTTGCATATCAGATGTATGGCTTGGAATGTCATGCTGTCTTTCCTGAAAGATGATAAGTGTTGAATTAATAATCATCTGTAGTTCACCTTGTATTCAACATCTTGCCATCCTGTCATTACTTTAGATACTGACTCGAACACACACACAAGCACGCACACACAATTACACACACAAAACACATGCATGCTTCAGCACACATACCCCATACACACAGAACAAATTATTTCACTCTAATTTTATTTCAAATTGTTTTCATTCGAAGGAAAAGTTTGTGTAATGACATCCGTCACTCTTGTGAGAACATTTCGTCAAGTCGCGTCCCCCTCTTGTGACAACCTGCAATTATACAGCATGCTTTCATGAAGTCGTTGTGCAAAGCACGGTGCACATTAAAGGCAATCAAAAGCTTTTGAATCGCCTTGTCAAAGAAACCGAATAGACAGAAACATCCCAGACAGTGCTGACACTGACAGCTACAGCTTACTAATCGCCTGACAGACTCTTCTTTGCAGATATCGAATTCTAACAGCCTGAATTACATTAAAACTGTATTTATTGCCTTGCTGTCTGGCTATAAATGTTATGAATAAACTGTGCAGTGCGTGTGGAGTAATATAAAAACTATAAAACTGAAGGGAAATTCAAACATTTGTCCCCATTTGTCTTGGCCCGTTGACAACTGCATTTCTCAACTCCCAACACGTATCGTTCGTTATGTGGTGGACTTGGCAGACTGTCTAAACCTGTGTTCTTTTTCCGTCTCTGCCTTTTCACGTGAATGAGCAAAATGATTAATTCCTCGCGTACTAAACCCAGCAGGAAAGAGAGGAGTGAGGGAATTGAGAGGAGGAGGGGACCAGGAAAAAAAAAAAGCACCGGGCCCTGCAACTTCTCAACAGGTCTCTGGCCGAGCCCCTACTGGGATCAGGCTGGGTCTGCGGACGGCCTCGGCACTCGACCGCTCCAAACATCTCTTCCACATTGCGTCGGAGATGAGTTGCCATGGCGATCCAGCTGCCAAGGGTCTTGTTGAGGCGAAGGAAGGAGGGGGGGGGGGGGGGGGGGGGGGTAAGGACTGTGGGGGACTGGGGGAGAGAGTGGCTCCTGTGGAGAGCCTTATTGAGTGGAGGAGATGGGCATCATCACACACTCTCTGAAGAGCCCGAGACATCCTAACGAAGGCACGAAGGAGGAGGAAATTGTTCACAGTCACTTACAGTACAGAACTGTTTACTTACTTAATCTTTCAGATGAAGGCCTGAAACACAATTCCGACAGAGTTCCATAAACAAGAATAAGTCATCCTCAATATTTGTATCATGTATAAATGTTAAATGTATTAAATATATCACAAAGAGCTGGTGGGCTGTCTCTCATCTAGATGAAAAAAGTCTAATGAAACCATGGAGGTTTTCGTAAAATCTGCATTGCCAGGTACGTATATACTAAGCAAGAAAGAATTTGTCGACAACTCTCTTTTCCACTTGGTGTGCACACAAATCAGCCGAATACATTTGAAAATACATCAAGAAGCACTGAAATCACCAGAACAGCAAAGCAAACTGTAAAGTACGGTTACTCTGTTCTCTTCCTGTAACCTGTAAGGGAAGAGCACTTGATAGCAGTCTGGAAGAGAGAGAGAGAGAGAGAGCATTTGCCATGGAAACAGGTCTGCAGCCACTGATTCAAAGTTTGTTTTTCTAGCTATTAGAGAGATAAAAATAGACAGGTCTGCTGACTGAAATGATAGAGTGATGTCCATTTTTCCCTCAATGGGGACATTGCTGAGAGTCCTTAACTGGAGGCGCAATCACGGTAAACATGCCCGAAGGACCCCTAGAATCTTGAACCCCAAATAAATCTCATGAGATGAATTTATGTTTTATTCAGTTTAGGTACTTGGAATCCTATCCCATCATCTCACTTCATGGAATGCTAAATACGCTTTGGAAGACACTGTGGTACTGAACAGGGTATAACAAATTATAATTTGAACCAGTATTTCATGGGCCACCAAATGTTACGTATGCCTACGCTTATCAATTAGGCCTAACACAAAGGAACAGGATATTGCCTGCTTTTCCTCTTTGATATAACATTTTGATTAAATAAAAACTGACATTATCCACAATGTCGAGATCGTCAAATCAGGCTATACGGATCATGATAAAAGTGTCACAATGTTACTCAACATTCCAAAAACTGCATCTGGAACTTTGATACAAGCAGTATAATCATTCAGTGGCAAATCAACACCGCTAAACGACCTATTTAGTGCGCTAACTGTATTTAATCGAAAAAAAATTACCCCAATCAACGGTTCCTGTTTGCTTCTTAGTGTGAGGTACGTACTCTCATTAATCACATCATGTAACACTGAATAATATGTTATGTTGCGTGGTCTCATTTATCAAAGGACAATTAAAAACACAGAGAATGGCAGCCTAACACAACGAACTACTTCTCACCTGTCGACTTTTGTAGGTTTAGCACATGTGAATATACTCTGACTCCACACACATTTATTTTAGATTTGACTTTTACATTGAGGTATTTCGAGTCGGTTCCCAATATTTTTGGCTTAGTTAACCGAGCCTGCAGAATTATCTTTCAGGCAGGCTCCAAACGTTCTCTGTCACGCTCAACATAACCTGCGTGATTGTTTGGGCTAGGCTTTGTTGAATTTCCGTAATATTACGGATTGTTTTCAAATCGTCAAAATGTATATTTCTAGGCCTACATCTGATCTAATGATGTTTAACGTTTCTGTAACAAATGTTGATTCAAAACATTATTATTTCATTCTTTAGGGCAGTAGTCATCAGCCTGATGATGAATCGATGATGGATTTGTGTAAAGGACAGGTAAAATTGTACTATTGGACTGGTAGCATGAGTATCATTACAACCATCCCCATAGACCAGTAAATTCAGCATGTTTCTTGCAGAAAACTATCATACGACAGTTCTTGATACTCAAGAAACTGGGAGATGTTCCTGACCAGGTCAACTTGGAACATGTTAAGGATTTGCTGTTGAGAGGGGAAAGATACGGACCAGCGTAAGCAAACTTTGCGCTTCTCACTTTTCACAATTCTATAACATTCTGTGAAAATGTATGTCCAGTCACATCTGTCCTCTTCTGTAGACCTCAACATGTCCTCAGTCGTCCTATGCTGGAGGAGATTGAAAAAAAAGTATTTACAGAACTGGAGAAGGAGCGACGTCTCTCTAAGCAGTTTGGAAGGAAGGTAGGCTATGAGACTACATCAAGACGTTTTCTCATAAGACACTCCGGAAAATCCTGGTAGTGGATTATCTCATTACTATCTCATTATCTCGTTTTCTCTCTCATTATCTCTCTTTCTCTTTCCCATTCTTCTAGGTCACCTTGGAGGGACTTGAGATGTTCCTGTGCATGATCAGGCCATCGGCCGAAGCTAAGGTCAGGAATCTCCTCCTCCCCCTGTTTTCCAACCTGGCGTGCAGCGCCGTGCATGACACGAAGGGCAAGCAGGAGTCATCTCCATCTGCTGGGGATGCAGGGTCTCCAAACGAGCAGGTGCCAACAAGCACATCAGCGCTGCTCCAAAGAGCTGAGAAGCTGGTGCCTGAGTTGGTGACAGCTACTCTCAACTACCTCCTGGAGGACAGAGAAGAGCAGCTATGGGGATCACTGTTCAGCTCTGAGCGGCCAGGCCTCACCTCCATGGAGGGGCCGTGGGCCAAGGCAGCCATTGTAGATGTCTTCAGGCTTGTGGAGGATGCAGCCAGCTCTGTGCTCACTCCCCAGGATGTCTCAGCCATGGGTTCCATCACGAACAGAGTGGTGAAGAATATGGTGGATGCCATCTTCCAGAGCTTTGAGCATGCCTTGACATCCTTCCAGCTGATTGGACACGACAGCACGGAATTTGATGGTCTGGATGTGACTCGTTCTGTGATGTCAGCCATTGTGGATGACATGGAGGTATTATAATAGTGTCTTGTTTTTCAATATCATACAGTACATACATGTAAATAGATCTCAAGATAAGGTCTTCCTGGCACTGGTATGTGTTAAATTCAGAGAAACCTGCAGCACATGTACTTAATGTACTTATACAGTATACTCCTAATATACTTTTGCTGAAGATGGAAAACATGGGGAGTGATGTACCTGAGGACTTCTCCAACCAGATGTGTGAGATGGCCATCATAGCTACCCCGGAAGTTTCCATTAAAGATCTTCTGCAGGCAGACAGAGCTGTCAAGGTAAAGGCTGCCATTGTAGGAGTTAAACATCTCACTATTTCCTTGTGAATCCATTGACACGTATTGCCAGAAACAGTGTATAATGTGTGCCATAATTTTTTATACTCTGTTTACAGAACAACAACATCAGCGAAGGCTTAACAAGGGAAGATGGCCTTCCTGAGGCTGCCCTCGAGATGTCTGCCCAGGCCAGAGGTCATGAGGCTGTCCCCGAGATGTCTGTCCAGGCCAGTGGTCCTGCAGTTTCCATGGAGGACTTTCTCCAGGAACTGGTCATGGCTCACAATGATAAAATTATGAAGGCAGTTATCACTGAGATCACCTCAGACCAGGTTCAGCCTTCCCCGAGGCCTTCGAAGACCACTGCTGCATCCAGATTCTCAGAAGAGACTCTGAGCATCCTCCTGGAGGTGGAAGCTCCCAAGGTGGAGCCAGAACTGTCAGATGAGAAACCCGGCGTGGTCATTGGCTGTATCCTAGCGACCACTTCGGATCTCCAGCACCCCATGGTGAGACACAACAATCTATTATTTCTTTCTATTATCTATTATTATTATTTTTGTATCAACTTTTGTATCATGTTAAATTGCATTGCAATGTCTTGTTATTCACTCTGGATATTGTCTTTGGTTCCTACTGTAGGTTAGATGGTGTTTCTGCTCTCTGACATGGTTCTGTGTTTCTAGAACATTCAGGTCCTGGGAGATGTGTGCAGAGATGTGGCAGAGGAGAACCATGGTGAGTGTGGGCCTACTTGTTGACCTCGACATCCAAATTGTTTCTTGTGATGACATATATGTGTTCTCCTGTGCCATGCAGAGTATGAATAATAATCTTGACGACACTTCATAATAAGTGTTGTCATTTTCAGATGTCAGTCAGGACCTTCTCAAAAAGCGTAAGAAAGGGGGCATCCGTGAATTCTTCCGGCGTGTTCGTAAACTGTTTTCCTGCTGCTGCTGCAACCTCCCAACAGAGGAAGACTAGCACCCTCACATGTGGACCATCTCAGTCATCACACCAGCTGACCAACACATTTACAGTGAATTAAAAATGCAGGTGTAAAGATGTGTATTTTTAGAGGCATATTAAAGCATAATCATACCCAAATACTTTGAGAAAGTGGATCGCATTTGTTGATGCTATCATTGATTTTATAGGCCATGTATTAAATCAGCCTAGCCGGGTAATCAATCATATGCTCGGATCTAAATGCTGGTTAAATGTTCGGATCGTCCTCCCTTCTAGAGACATGGTGTACTCGCTGACTTGACGCTTTAAATACCACTCACCCTCTTAGGAAAACTCAATCTTAACAGGCCTGGCTACACTGGGACATCGAAGCAGGCCATTTCGTCATTTTCACAGCATGCGTGCGATTCAATACCGCTGTCCAGGGTCCTGAATCCGATGAACCAAACTGTTGTTTTGCCTGCGGCTTAGTGGAGTCGAGTGGTCTAAATGGTAGTGAACCATGTTGCTTTTTGTCACCAACTTTGAAGTTCTCGTGCAAATTAATTTGGTATTACAAGTAAGGCACCAGAAAAAAGCTATTCTGTCCTGTACTTGGTTTGTAGTGAATAGTTTAATTTTTTTTCTGAGGATTGAAACAAATACATCACAGGGGTCCAGGAGTGATGTTATGCTGATTTAAGCCTGATTGCATACATTTGTTTCAATCCTTCAAAAAATAACTATGTGTGTGTTAAATAATTTACTAAACATATGTGAAATTGCGTCCATAGGCGAACTCTATTTTGATTAACTTCACAAGAGTCACTTTATAGGCTGGCCCCCAGCTCCCAACAACAGCTCCACGGGGGCGGCTGCGCGAGACCAAAAGTGAAATAGCTGGCTACTTAAGTCACTGTTACAGCCTGTCTTCGTTCTTTATTGCATATAGAGAACATCAGCGAGACACAGGGCTTGTCTATTAAGCGAACAGCACTACAGAAACCTATTTCGATGTAATCTTTTTCGGTATCGCCAACAACATTTGTTTTTACTCGTCTTCTCTGTACGTCTTCGCTGTATGTGTTATGCTATACGCTTTTTGAATAAGAAGTTGTTGTGCTGGGGCGGGTTGGAATGTCCAGAGGCACAGACACCCCTCTTCATGGTGCAGCCTTGGTGAGCGCGCGCTGCAGCAGCAGCAGCACTACCTGTCATTTGAACACGATCTAAGCAGTCTGCATGTTTCCAACTCTTCCAGACAACGACCGGATTGTCTTTTTCTTTCTTCAGTAAAGAGGGTAAAGATTATAGTTCCACTGAGACCAATGGCTGCGTGGTAAGATTCAGTACAATTACGCTATTTTATTGCATAGCATTAGGCTGTTACTGTACAAGATCTGTACCCTCTTATGTGTTTCGCCTTGGCGTAGCTGTCACATGCATTCCTTTATTTCAAGGCAGGATTGTTAAATGCAAGTGAGTTAATTGGTTACCCAAGAGAACCGTGAAAGAGAAAAGGATCCAAATGCAAAAGACCATGTGAATATTTCATCTTAATGAGGAATAAAAGTGAGTGAGTGAGTGATTGACTGAATTCGTGCTTGGGTTTTGCGGCAGACCACGAGTATCGGGACGGGTGGCTATCTCCAGGGAGCTTGCTGGTTGTGTTGTGGACTATGTTATGTCATAGGCCTATATGTAGGCTATGCTGGCGTTTTTGCTTTCAAGGGCTAAGGGCAATTATAAGGAATAGCCCATTGTGAATTAAATGTATGCGTCACTCATTAATGCACTTGAAATTGAGGGAAGGCAGATTAATTGCTTGCGTGGTGCATTGTGATTGACTAATCCCCTGTAAAAAAAAAATCAATCAATGTGTGTGTGAACCACAATTGTCAACCATGCAATTAATATGTCTGAAATGTTGCAAATTATTGAGTGATAATACATGCGTAAAACATGTGATAGCATGTAAATCTACCAAACGTTTCAGATTGTGAGATTACTCACCCACCGACAAATATATACAAACCATTTGGATGTTATGATAATGTTTTTTACAAGATGAAACCTCATAAAGTCTCATTGTTAGCAGGAAAGCATGATTAAAAGCATTGTCTATGATGATATTGCAAGTGTAGCATATCTTTGGGGGTAAAATTAATTATGTACAGTGGTTTGGAAATCTTACACAGAACAACAAAACAATTCTGAATGTGTTTGATACTGATTGGTAATTGTTAGGTTGTTGTTATCACTGACATCCATTTTAGAAAATAAAAAAACGTTTCTTGCAGATTATGTCTCACACTCTGTGTAAAGTAGTAACAGGGCTTACATATCATCTTAAGTGGTCAACTTGTCAAGATATGAAAAGGATTATGTTGTGGGAATTCATGTATGTGTAATTGTGCCTGGCTTGTGTGTGTGTGTGTGTGTGCTCAAGCAAATCAGCATTCATCAGTGCATCAACATAAAGAGACACACAAGTCTAGTTTCATCGGTTTCCCAAACTCGTCAGATAAAATGGTCAATAATCCATAGTATCCACAATCAAGTCTATGAATGGCAAGACCAGAGCCAGTCTTAGAATCTTTAATATTGGGTTCATGATCTTCTCTAGTGTACGCTCACTCAGTGTGATGTCCTCAACACGCATCCTCACAACCCCAGGGCCCCTCACTCCTACGCGACATGGCTGACATCTGCCATGTGTCACTGAGGCCCACGTCACTCCAACACCCAGCTGAGGTGGATCAGCATGCTCTGCACCGGCAGAAAGATCCGCATTTGGAATTTCATGCTACTCATTTGCCTTTCGGTCATATACGTTAAATGCCGACTTCAATGTTTTTTCCGGACAGTACGTCAAATGATCAAACGATCGACAGCATTGTCAATGTAGTCCTAAACGAGCGATGATCTTGGACTTGACTGAATTGGTACGGTGGAGAAAAAGGAGAAAACCCATCTCATGTGCGTCTGCCTACATCCCATCCAGGCTAGTATCATCTCTATTTGACAGGCACTATCCTTCTCTGTATCTATGGGTTTTTCCCCTAAGCACAGGCTGTTCCATTATTTGATAAACCAACCGAGAGCTGGTTTAGGAGTAATTGGATTCGCAACTATAGGGTAGAGACAGAGACAATCTTGTGTGTGTGTCTGAGTGTGTGTGGTGAGTCTTTGTGTTTGTGCACATTCTGGATTGTATTGTATGTGCATCTGTCATGTCCTTGTGGGTGTGTGTGCACGTGTGCGTGCGCGTGCGTGCGCGTGCGTACGAGCATTATAACGGGCTGAACGTTTGACGTGATTCATCTGTTTTTTTCTGGAAGTTTTAGGGATGACTAAGATCCGGGGCGGGCAGGGAGGGAGGGGGTGGCGACGGAGCTCTGAGCTGTCTGCATCCAGACATCAGCACTATCACTCTCCTCGAGCTGCTGGCTGACAATCTCCATCTCATTATGGTCACGGTGTCATGACTGGAAATACCTAATAAACCCGCTGAGCCCTCACCTTTCCCGCTCTCTCTCCCTCCCCTTCCTTGCTTGAGGCTGTCAGGGAACATCTCAGAGCTGATGAACACACGCTAAACTGAGGAAGATGCCAGTGTGTGCGTGTATGTCATTACGAGCAGGACACCGTGTCAAATGGGAGCTTTAATGCTGTTTAGAATTGACTGTGTGTGCGCGTGTGTACGGTGGTCTTGCTTCTGATGTAGGGTCATGTGCTCCTGTGTTTCAGACATCTTGATGTCGGATTGCCGTAGAGCCAAGTGGAGCTCTCTCAGGGGATTCCTGTGAACACACACGCACACACACACACACACTAGTACACACATACACACCCTAGCACAGCAGTGCAGTGCTTCTTGGAGCAGTACACTTCACAGGACACAATGAGAGGCCACCTGCTGCCTGCCATCCTCTTTCTGCCCTTGGTGAGTACAGAACCACTCTGCTGACAGCATCACACTCAGCCTGCCGAGGTGGAAAACAGGGGGTGTCTGGATTAGACAACACCACTAGAAGTGTGGGTATCATGTGTTTACATGTGTTTGTGTTTATGCATTAGTCTGTGTGTGTGCGTGTGTGTGCGTGTGTGCGTGTGCGCGTGTGTGCGTGTGTGCGGTGTACGTGTGTGCATGTTCTTGGTGCGTGTGTGCGTGTGTGCGTGTGTGCGTGTGTGCGTGTGTGCGTGTGTACGTGTGTGCGTGTGTGCGGTGTACGTGTGTGCGGTGTACGTGTGTGCGTGTTCTTGGTGCGTGTGTGCGTGTGTCGTCGGAACTGTCCCTCTCTGGGGTGCTGTTGTGGATTCTTGTGTGGCTGGGAGCTGCGGGCGATTGAATGTCATACGGTCCATCCAGCACATCAGCCGACATCCCAGGTCTGTGCTCCTCCTCTCTGGCTGCAGGCAGCTGACCAGGCCTGACAACAGCAGTAGAAGGGACAGGGGGATGAATGGGGTCAGACGGCTGAGCAGGGATTGGGAATTGGGCTATTAATCAGAAGGTTGCCGGTTCGATGCCCCGGCTGTGCCAAATGACATTGTGTTCTTGGGCAAGTCACTTCACCCTACTTGTGTCGGGGGGGAATGTCCCTGTATTGTAAGTCGCTCTGGATAAGACCGTCTGCTAAATGTGAATGTAGTGAACCACTATTTAGCCCAACTGCAATATAGCTCATGGGCAGAGGCTGCTATGAGAAAGAAGTGTATGTGAGGGCTGGTCTTCCAGTGTTGTGGTGTTGTGCAGCATACATAGTACATGCCATGGAGCCATGTTCCCAGCATCCCCTTGTCCATAATCACCTTGTGCTCCATCCGTTGTTGTTTTTCCGCCCCCCCCCCAAACCCTAACACCCCCTCTCCGTTTGAGGACATCAGCAACACTGCTTCCTCTCACCCTCAGTGCTTAGTCGGTTGTGTGATGTCCATGTTCTGCTGGCGGTCTAAGGGATCAAATGAAAGTTTTGTGATCTCAGCTGGTTACTGCTGGGAGGTGGGAGCCAATGAGCTATCTGCGTCTGTCAAATGGGCCTGGGGGGAAACTGCGGGTTATATGGATCCAAAATGGTGGACTTATCTGGACCTTTAAGGGATCTTTTCACAGGTAGGAGATGGGAGAGATGAGAGGGCAGGGGAGAATTGTGGAGATTGTTTTGTTAAATTCAGTGGTCTTTTCCCTAAGTGAGGGACCTTAACTTTCATCAGTCACTATTTAAAAGGTCTTTTGGGTGTGTTTTCACACTCTGGTGATTTGTCTCAAATATACGTGACAGCTCACAGCTGGCCTGTTAAGGAGACAAGAGACTGTCATACAGACACGCCATCATCATCAACAACAGCTACAGTCACTCCAGAGACAGCTGCTCCTTCTCTTCCGAAATTTTTGTGTTGTTGTGTGCTTGTGTGTGCTCGTTTCTGTGTGTGTGTTTCTGTGTGTGTGTTTTTCTGTGTGTGTGTGTGTGTGTGTCTGTGTGTTTTTCTGTGTGTGTGTGTGTGTGTTTCCGTGTGTGTGTTTCTGTGGGCATCTTTGTGTGTGCATTCATGCGCGCTCTCAGTTAAAATATCTGCGTTTAGATACAGAACATGTCTTGTCATCAACCCTGTATGATGTTTCACCAGCACATCTCTACACTTCCACATTCAGGTGTTTTCGTACTGTTTGTAAGTTCCATGTTGACCACGCACACAACTGTTAAGGCCTGCCCATACGTGAATGACGAGCTACCTGGTGCTAAGCAACATAGTTGCTTATTGTTATAAAACACAAAGGGTTGACAACATGGGGCACATCTTTGAAGATGAAAAAGATGAAAATGGCGTCGTCCCAAGCCCTGTTCTCCAATAGGAGGTCATAACATGACTCGTAATGAGGCTGGTTCCATCAGTGACTTCATGTGTCTCAGGCCAAGGCAGCTTGTCTGATGATGGATCCTGCTGAGAGGAGAAGAGGATGAGTGGGTCTGCAGTGAGAAGGTTAGGGTCACGTCACTCACGAAGGAGGGAGATTGGGCCGGAGTGGAGGGGGGGAGGGCGCAAAGGTGGAAAAACGGAGAAAAGCAAAACAGAAGAGAAATGCATTCAGGAAAAACTTGAACCATGGAGAGACCATGATTACCCTGACAGGACCGAGGAAATTGTATTTTTCAAAAGTGTGAACTGTTCTTCTCCACTGAAAAATACCGACTGACTGTGCCTGAGCAGTGTTCAGTGAATTTCGTAAAAATGATATAATAGAGACTGAATTCTCTTCCTGTTTATTTACAAACATGTGTGGTGGAGTGCATTCTGAGTTGTGTCTGTGTGTTTGTGTGTATTTTCAGGTGGCCTCCGTGCATTCAGAGGTCTTCAGCTGCATCCTCCAACGGGAATACGAGAAGTGCATGGAAAAGATTGCGCTGCATGACCCTGATGACGACCTAGAATATGGTATGGGCCTGAATCTGTGAGAGTGTGGTGTTTGTGAGAGTTTTGTGTACGTGTGTGCCTGTTTGTGAACTTTTGTGTGTGTGTGTGTGGGTGTGTTTGTCTGTTTTTAGATTTGATACAGATTCTCACTCTCATTCTTCCCTCAGGAGCCCCTTTAAAATAAACAGGGAAGAATGTAAAATCTGGAAGCAATCATCCTGTTGGATAGAGAGAGGGTTTTTATATTAGCTACAAGTAGCTGAGAACTAACAGACAAACAGAATGGATCTCTTAGCGTCTTCTCTGACTCATGTGCTCATTGGCAGCCGCAAGGCCACTCTAGAGAGGGAGAAGGGGCCACTGTAGGATTGAGAATAACACATTTTGGAAGGAAAACTGCTTTTAGTCCAGATCTTTTTTCATAACTACACATCTAGATGACGCAAGAGAGATTTCTGACTCTGATGTTGAGATGCAGTCTCAAGCTGTTTCACCAGAGAACCGCAGAAGCAGAACCATATCGCCAAAAAAACGTTTTTGGATAACAAAATAAATCTTTCATGCTAAACAACAACCTTAGCCTACAGCACCTGACTGCACTAACTATTTCAGACCATGTGGTCAGAATCATTGGCCTGTACCGCCCCTTTAACTGATCCCTATCTCTCTTACTGTCCCTGGAAACAGAGCAGCCCTATGGTTCTGCTGACAGCAAATCGTTTGCCGCGGAAATTAAAAACGCCAAGTTAGCAGAAACCCATCTGGGGAAGAGAGAGAGAGAGGTAGGGAGAGAGAGAGAGACACACAGAGACAGAGAGCAGAAAACGGAGAAAAAGAGGAGCAACGATTCAGTGATGGAAGAGAGAGAGAGGGAGGGAGAGAGACAGAGATAGAGACAGAGAGAGAGAGAAAGGGAGGGAGAGAGAGACAGAGAGAGACAGAGAGAGAGACAGAGAGAGAGACAGAGAGAGAGAGAGAGAGAGAGAGAGAGAGAGAGAGAGAGAGAGAGAGAGAGAGAGAGAGAGAGAGAGAGAGAGAGAGAGACAGACAGACAGACAGACAGACAGACAGACAGACAGAGAGACAGAGACAGAGAGCAGAAAACTGAGAAAAAGAGGAGCAACGATTCAGTGATGGAAACAAGCGAAAGCGAGGAAGAAAGGGGGAGATAATGGAAGCATGTAGTCCCTGCTTGCTGGCAGATCTTTGTCCATGTCCAGCAGACCAGCAGAGAGAGGGACTGCAGAGATTAGGACCAGAAGGATGGTAGTGACAGTTCATCATACCTGACAACATTGTCACGAGGTACGATGGCATGACTGTTTAAGGCTGGACTGCATGTGTCCTTGTTCAAAAGAACGATTGAACAGCAAAGTTTGTAGCCCCAACATTCAATGTTAAATTGAAACCAGATTGTGATTCTATCCAAGCCTCTTTTGACCTGTGATGTAATTATTTTCTCATTGGCTGATGTAGACAGTTCAATACATGTCTGGCAGGTGTTTTGTAGTAAGCAATCAGTGCCCGGTGATTAGTACTCTGTTTGAGTTGGATTGGAATCTGGAATACTATTATTGTACAATTAATGTTGTTCTGTCCAAGCTGTGTTAGTCCATCATTTGTGAAGAGATTGAAGTGTATATGCGATTCTCTCAGTGTGAAAATGTATGTGTGTGTGTTTGTGTGTGTGTAAGTAGGTAGTTTATGAAGCATTGCTCCTATTCTTCATATTTCCAGTTGTTCCATGTCTGCCACACAGTATCAATAACATTATCTATTACTTAGAGATAAAACACACATTGACTTGAGATGCATCCAAGCTGTGCCTGTGGCTTTGGCCCAGTGATGCAGACAGTGCTTCATCCAGCAGGCTACCTCTCTGTCTCTCTGCTGTGCTCATTGGCTCCTAGTTGCCCTTTAAAAGGTAATTGGCTTTGAGTCCAG
This sequence comes from Hypomesus nipponensis, assembly GCF_054491055.1. Lineage (NCBI taxonomy): Eukaryota > Metazoa > Chordata > Actinopteri > Osmeriformes > Osmeridae > Hypomesus > Hypomesus nipponensis. Next base: position 14,111,875 of record NC_140370.1, on the reverse strand, counting down.
CTCACCAGACAGAACCCAAACAGATTAGAGCCCATGGCAGGAGGAAAGGCTTTCTGCCCAGACACACAAACACACACACACACACACACACACACACACACACGCACGGACACACATACAGATATACACAGATATAAATACACACACACACACAGACACGCACACATATAATAACTGTCTCTATAACACAGTCTATCCTGTTTATCAGTGTATCAAGCAGGCTCATTCAGAGAGAGGGAGGGAGAGCGGCAGATAAAGATACATATTAAGGTGCATACAGTACGCAGTGTCTGTCTGTGGAATAAGGTGTGGGAGACAATGGCTTTGTGAGAGAAAGAGAAAAATGACCGTCAATCATAGAGATAGAGACTGTCGAAGCATAAACGGGAACACTGAAGTTCCACCAGCTACATTTAATTCAACTGGACTAAAAGGCAAGCTGGCTGACTGTGTTTCTTGCGCCACTCGTTTAATACATAGGACTGACATTTAACCCAGCCATAAATAACTGTCCCCTCTGACTACCCTCACAGACTTATTTTGCCTCAGTAGCACAGTGACAGTTTGCTAAGGTCAAAGACGTAAACAGGGAGGATGTCTCGGTTTGAGTGGTTAAAAGAGACAGCCTGCAGAAATTTGCAGACGTTCGGTAATGGAACAACTCTAAATTGTTGTGAATTGTAGATCTTGGAATACACTAAATACACTCAGTTCTCCTGCACCAACCACAAGACTGACCCCACCTGATTCTCCTGAGAGGAGATACAGTGACATCATCATGTGTAAGTGAGTCAGATGGCAGAGTGGTGAGGGAATCGGGCTATTAATCAGGTTGCTGGTTCGATTCCTGGCCTTGCCAAATTACCTTGTGTCCTTGGGCAAGGCACTTCACCCTACTTGCCTCGGGGGGGGGGGAATGTCCCTGTACTTACTGTAAGTCGCTCTGGATAAGAGCGTCTGCTAAATGACTTACTGTAAATGTATCTGGCTTCGCTTTTACTGTAACTCTCAGCATGCTCCCCAAGGCTTGGACTGACACACAGAGCGACGTGTCCAGTATTGACTGTCCCTGGCATGTGAGATATGAACCTGCTGTGTCCGTCGTGTGTCCTCTGTCCCGCTAGCGTGCCCATGGACGTGGGATAACCTGACGTGTTGGCAGCCTGCCAACGTGGGCGAGGAAGTGGAGGTCAACTGTCCAGAGCTCTTCCATGCCTTCATGGAGCCAGACGACGGTATGTGGCAGTGACACAAGTTACCGTGGTGGCCCGACAGGCGTTTAACTCTTGTTTAACTCCTGTCCTGAAACAGTTGTATTTACTGATGTAGTCTAAGTAATAATCACAATCACGTATTCACTTCACAAATACTTTTGTTCAAAGACTCGAGGTTGGTTTTAGACCTTGGATCATTTGATCTGCATGCACATGCTCACATCATTGAGCTGTACCCCCTCACCCCTGTGATGCATGTGTGCTTTGGGTTTCAGAGATGGGGAAGATCACTAGAAACTGTACGTTGGATGGATGGTCTGAACCCTTCCCTCCATACGATGAAGCGTGTTCCTTTGTGGACAACACCACCAAACCGGTAGGACTCTCCCAACGTCCTCCCAGAACCTCCCCCCCACCCCCCCACCCCCGCTGGTGTAACAGTGATCAGATACTAACATTCCATCCATGTCTTCCTTCCTTTAGGATCTGTACTATGCCTCAGTCAAGGCCTTGTACACTGTCGGCTACAGCACATCGCTGGTGTCTCTCACTACAGCCATGGTCATACTCTGCAGATTCAGGTGAGCTGGCCAACTGCAGCCTTTCCAAGTCCTAAACCTTTCTAAGTGTCTTGAGGTGTCATGATAGGTTGTTTCTTATTGTCCTTGTGATGGCTATAGGATGCTATGTGGCTGCTCCGTCACGGTGTACACACACTAAAATATCTGTCATCTCGACTCTAATCTCCCAGAAAGCTCCACTGCACTCGGAACTTCATCCACATGAACCTGTTTGTCTCCTTCATGTTGAGGGCCATCTCAGTCTTCATCAAGGACGGTGTGTTGTATGCTGAGGAGGACAGCAACCACTGCTTCGCTCACACGGTCAGTAGTCCTGCGAGAACACTGTCAGTACTGCGAGAACACTGTCAGTACTGCAAAGAACACACAGTACTGCGAGAACACAGTCAGTCCTGCGAGAACACAGTCAGTACTGCAAAGAACACACAGTACTGCGAGAACACAGTCAGTCCTGCGAGAACACAGTCAGTACTGCAAAGAACACACAGTACTGCAAGAACACAGTCAGTCCTGCGAGAACACAGTCAGTACTGCAAAGAACACAGTCAGTACTGCAGAGAACACAGTCGGTACTGCAGAACACAGTCAGTACTGCAGAACACATTCAGTACTGCAGAACACAGTCAGTACTGCAGAGAACCGTCAGTACTGCAAAGAACACAGTCGGTACTGCAGAGAACACAGTCAGTACTGCAGAGAACACAGTCAGTACTGCAGAGAACAGTCAGTACTGCAGAACACAGTCAGCACTGCAGAACACAGTCAGTACTGCAGAACACAGTCAGTACTGCAGAGAACACAGTCAGTACTGCAGAACACAGTCAGTACTGCAAAGAGCACAGCAAGTACTGCATAGAACAGTCAGAACTGCAGAGAACACAGTCAGTACTGAGGAACACAGTCAGTACTGCAGAGAACAGTCAGAACTGCAGAGAACACAGTCAGTACTGCAGAACACAGTCAGTACTGCAGAGAACATACAGACAGTACCAGTACTGCTGTGTGGGCCTCTTCTAGTTTCAGCTCTCTTGCTGGTTATTCCCGGAAGCCACACCTCAATTCATGCTCAATCTTTACATCCAGGTTTGATATTCTATAAGGGGCATTGTTTTAAGTAAGAGGAACTATTACAAAAGACATCTTGTAAAATAAAATCTTAGAATCTTATCTCATCTACCTGAATACCAACATAAATCCGACCCCGCTCAACAGCAACAAGCACCTCTTTGTTCTTATGTGTGTGCGTTAACCACAACTAATTAACCCCTCCTATGGTTTTAGTGGGTCTATGGAAATCTACCATAGATGAGCATTAGCATATCAATAGCTTCACTGTTCGCTATCGCTCAGCCTTCCCACTGCACCCCTATCACCATGGCAATCACAGGTCACCTTAATGACATCACAGAGGTCTGAATTGGATCAGAGGATAATTGATCAAGTTCACAGAGGATGTAGACTCTATTAACATGGTAACATTGAATTATCTTTTCCCAGTGTAATGTTTAGGGGAAAACAGTAGTTTTTGACATTGAACTATACAGCCAAATAATTTACACCTGCCTACTTATGAATGCCTCCTTATTTCATATCAACTGAAGGGAATATTTGTAGCATATTAAATGTGACATTAGGGTTAGACCTTCCGAGGTGTAGAAAGGTAAAGGTGTTTTTTGTGTGGTTCACAGGTGGCGTGTAGAACAGTAATGGTGTTCTTCCACTACTGTGTGATGTCTAACTACTTCTGGCTCTTCATCGAAGGACTGTACCTCTTCACCTTATTGGTGGAGACGTTCTTCCCTGAGCGACGATACTTCTATTGGTACACCATCATTGGCTGGGGTAGGCATCCAATCACAGCTCGCTATCATCCAATTTACAGTATGGAACTTTTTTTAGAAGCATAGTGTTATCTGCACCAGATATAATTAGAGCAATTGCATAACTTAGATTGTCACAATTAATCAGTGGAGCATTAAAGATATAATTACTACTGTGTTTGGGTTTCCAACCTCCACTCTATCATTAGAACTTACATGGTATAAGAAACAACAATTTAATTCCTGTTATATACTTCTCTCATATTTTACCCTCTAGGCACACCCACCATTTCTGTAACTGTGTGGGCAGCTCTAAGGCTTCATTTTGATGACACCGGGTATGTGTAACCCTTTGTTTCAACCATACTCATCTTTTGCATGAGAGCCCCCGCATGTCATTGATGAAAATGAGATGATTTTTTTTAAACAACCGTTTTTTTCTTCTTCTGCAGCTGCTGGGACACAAATGAGAACACTGCCCTCTGGTGGGTCATAAAGGGACCAGTGGTGACTTCCATCATGGTGAGTGACTCATGCTTTTTGTGATTGTTACATAGCTGAACATAAAGGGATTTATTTGAGTCCTTCTTTTAGTTTCCCTTTGTGTACTTAAGATAAACTGAACCATAAAACCGAGTTTTAGTGTGTCGCTCATCTACTAAAATTGATAATTAAAACAAATGTGAGTCTGACTGTGTGCTGTTTTATTTATTCTGCAGATTAACTTTGTCCTCTTCATTGGCATCATAATCATCTTGGTCCAGAAGCTCCAGTCTCCTGATATAGGAGGCAACGAGTCCAGCATATACCTGTAAGTGGGAGAACTGTAGTGACCGACATGGTAACACTAGGTACTCATCAGACATTTAGCTAGTTGTTTCCTAAGGCGTTCATGAAAGTGTTTTCACGACCACCAATATCAGAGAAGTGAACATACTGACGTTTTAACTAAATATTAATCTCACGAGCAGTCTGTTCTGCTCTGACAGGATCTCTTTCTCATACTGAATTGCATGAGCTAATTTTTTGAAGCCATGATGACAGATTAACAGAAGGCTATTACGTTGGAGAACTGGACGAGACCTTGTGGTATTATGTGTTGAATGTGTATTAACTGTGTAAAGTAGAACGTGGGGGTCGTCCTCAAGATTAGGTCTTTGACTCATTCATGATTTCATGCTGATAATGCTGATAATTTATCCTACTCTCCTTGCCGGCTTCCTGTTGTCTGTTGCTGGACGAGTTTTCTTCGTCTCAAAGTAGTCGTTTTCAGTCTCTGTCTTGATCTAGGCTGCTCCTCTCAGATCAGTCCAGTCGGTGGAAGTGGTGTGGAGAGTGATTGGTCTTGTGTGCTCCATAGTAGTGCGCCCACTGTTGTGTCGTTGTCTCTAAAGACGTGTCGTCTCTGTTGTATTTGTTGTGTTGCTGTTGTCTTCGTCACGTGCAATGTAGCAGCTGTGCTCAGAAATGCTTCAGTGAGCCCGCTCAGGCTGTTCAGCATTCCTGCAGGATGTCCGAGCTATCAACCATCACTCTGTAAGTGTGGGATTGTGCGTGTGTGTGTGTGTGTGCGCATGCATGCCTACGTGTGTGTACGAGTGTGTGTAGATTTTGTGAGTGTGTGTGAGGCCTGTAAAGTCCCCCCCACCCCCATTACTTTGCTGTAATGTCGAGTATCTTTGTAGTGTGTTCACTCATGATATGCTGAGAGGCCAGACCAGCCTGGGAAAGATGGCATCTGGATGACAGCACAGTTTTATTAACCTTCCAATAACACTGTGCCAGTCAACGCCTGTTGTATCAGGCAACGCCATCTTATTCAGCACTGAACACCTTTTTTATTTTGGTTTGTCGATTTATATTTGTGTACACAGATTCTGTCTTTTTAAGATGTTTTTTGACCGGATACTGTGGTGTTATTTGTGAATGATCATCAGATACTGTGGTGTTATTTGTGAATGATCATGACTCCTCGGTGTCGTTGACAGGCGTCTCGCCCGTTCCACGCTCCTCCTCATCCCCCTGTTCGGTATTCATTACACGGTGTTCGCCTTCTCCCCAGAGGATGTCAGCAAGAGAGAGAGGCTGGTGTTTGAGCTGGGCCTGGGCTCCTTCCAGGTAAACTGCTTTTCTCAGCTCCGAGGCTGAATTTCAGACCTCAATCCTCGTTTCCTTCGGTAGCATTCTCAGTGGTCTCCTTCTCTTCAGAAGGTCTCCTCTCAGAGCTACTCCTCTGACACACTGGAGGAGGAGAGGACAAAAAGGAGGAGAGGAGATAACTCCAAATACCCAACTCTGATCTTTAAGTTGTTTTGTGCATTGAGACATGATGACTCTTAATGGATACTGGATTCGACCTTTACAACCGGCAACAGCTAGCGTGAATTGTACACGGGAATGAATGGTATTTTAGAGGTGAAAGCTAACAATATTACTAGGTGCTCTTTTCATCCGGGTGTCATTTGTTTCATCTTCCAGGGCTTTGTTGTGGCTGTTCTCTACTGCTTCCTCAATGGAGAGGTAAGCCTGTCTCCCTTTTCCCTTTTTCATGTTCCACAATAATATTACGATCTCGCACGTTTGAGTCTTTCAGTGAAGCCGTGAGAACATGACCTACCAGACCTAGAGCAGGGGAGATCCTCATCCAGACTTGCAGCTAAAGTACATTAAAAATGACCTTGTGAAGTTTCTCCCTGAAGGTGCAGTCGGAGATCAAGAGGAAATGGCGCAGCTGGACGGTGAACCGATACTTTGCTGTGGACCTGAGACAGCAACGTCATCCTTCCCTGGCCAGCAGTGGGGTAAACGGGGGGACGCAGCTGTCCATCCTGAGCAAGAGCAGCTCCCAGATCCGCATGTCCAGCCCACAGGCCGAGAACGGGGGGAGTCTCAACCTTCCGACCTGAACGTCTGACGGGCTCCGCGGCTTGACCCCGCCCCCTAACCCACCCTGCCCCCCCGACCGACCCCGCCCAGTCCATCCACCCCACTCTGGTCTGGTCCAATCGCATCCCCTCCATTTAATGAAGCATTTAATGATGACAGATAAATACATGGTGGTGTCGTTAGTGGGAGAACGTCAAGGCTGTTTGCATCTTCTAACAGTCTTTTGTTTTCTAGAATCCCTGTTGTGGTACTATTTGTTGTGCACACGGAATTGTGTTTAAATAATTGTAGCTTCTCAAAACAAAATAGTTGTTTCTGTTTTCCAATGTTGAGATACACCTGCATTCTACAGGTATATCCTTATAAGTGTATTCACCAAAAACTGCGGCGTGGAGGTGATTGAGTCAGACTGCCATGTAGGGTGTGGAGAAGTGCTGTACAAAGTGTGAAGTAAGCTTCAAAGTACCATACAGGTTGCCTCATCTCACCTATTGTGGATCCAAAGAGATAAAGCAACCACAACTTTGCCATTGCCTGTAAAAATGCTACAGCACTTCTTTATAATGTTCAAGATCATAAATTGTCAGAATATCCTTAAGATCACAACAGTGTTCTCTTTTTATACAATCAGCCATAGTACAGAGTATGTCAAACGTGAAAACAACTCATGGATCCGCTCTTTGTAAATAATGAATGTTGTTGTTGTGATTCGTATTTTCTTTAGTGCATTTCCTGTATCAGCGGTACAGTGACAGCCTTTTCAAAAGGAACTGGAGCCCAAATCTGTAGAAGTCATCCCATGTGTTGAGCGTGTATTCTATGGGAAATTCTCTCTGCCCACCTGAATTGGAATTGTTTCATTTTATTTTACAGAAAATAATTGTTTTATCGTTTTACTTTTCAGTTTCTGGTTGAAAATGCTCCTTTCTAAACTACTGCTATTTGCTCAGAGAGGTTTGATACTCTAGGAAAAGGGGCACCCACTTGGAAAAGTTTGAGTATAGTACATATTTAGTTGAGTGTTTCTATAGCATGTTTGCTTACAATAATACACTAGGGCCTGCATAAAATGAGGGTTATGATCTTACCCATTTAGAAGTCAAAGTCTACTTCCTGCTTTTGCTCCTCTCAGGAGTTTCTGCCTTTTAGCAGTCATGTTAGCAGTCCAGAACACTGACCTTGTGCTCTGTCCCCTGGAGAACCTCCCAGGACCATCAGTCAACACTGGCACTTGTCCATCTTCATTCAGTACTCCAGTACCACCACTAGAACCTACACTCCCAAACTGTATTTTTTTTATTTGGGTGCAAACATTTTGTTTTATTAACTAATTCATTCCAAAGTGCCTACTCACAATAAATGATATACTGGGTTGTAGATTAATGTGGACAGAGTTAGGGTTGGTTCCGATTGAACTTAAGTTTAAATATACAATTTTTCTTAAAAGAATGTAAGGAGATCTTTTAATCGCTATAATTTACTTTTTTGAGTAAAGTTGCCTTCAAGCCAGGTAGGTAAGCAGAATTTTCAGAAAATATACCAAGAAGGGAAAAAGTTGTGAATTCATGCCTAAACAACGACACTATGTATGATATCGTCTTTCAAATGTACATTTCCATCTAGGGATTTATGTGTATACAGTACTAAACTGTATACAAGACTGCTTGCTATTTAAATTACATAGTGATCTGTCTTAAGTACAGAAATTCACCTTGGTTGATATGATTTGTGTTAATATTAGACAAGAGTATTATAGGGTTAGGGTTAGGGCTACACTCTCTTGGAAAACCAATTTGGGAACCTAAAGGAACTGACTATGGATGCACACATAAAACGGTATCTTGCTGAATCAATACTGATACTGATACACACAAATATATATATATATGTTCCCGTTTTGTAAAAGTTACAATCATGAATCTCTATTTGTTATTTTTGTAGTCTTTCTTTTTTTCATGTAGTCTCTGTATGTCTTATTTCCCGACAATATTCAAATACCATTCATACTAAGATGTAAAGCTTTGCGCTCATGTGCATTTATTTCTGGATCTCTGGTGTAAAAATGAGAATGTAGACGCAGTATTTAACATGCATATGTTTTGATTTGTTAATGAACCAACAAGGATGTAAGTTATTTCACGTACTGATGTCCATAGCAGTATCTATGTGTAATACTGTACATACTTGCGACACACTTTTGTGACAAACGATAGTCTGTGATGTAAGTGCCATACACATGTACAGAAAGCTCAAATGTGCACAACGAAACTGGTCTCTCAAGTTTTACTGTCTGTTAAAACGACAACAAATACTAATGGATAACAAAAAGCCTTAGTTTAATGATGTCCAGATCTTGTACCACCGACGTTGTTGACAGAAGAAATACCAGTACAAAAGATAAGGAAATTGAAACAAAAAAAGGGAATAGACAGAATGATGACTCAACCCTTCAGAGAGGCATATTGAGACAGGTGGGGGTGCGGGGAGGGAAGGAGAAGAGAAAGGGTGATGGAGTGTGTGTGTGTGTGTGTGTGTGTGCGCGTGTGTGTGTGTGTGTGTGGCTGCAAAGAAGACTAGCGTCTGAGTCCTGCAAAGACTGCCTGTAAAGAAAGACTCGTGCTGCTTCTACATGTTCTACTCACCAGCTATCATTCTGAGTCCAGGCACTCGGATGGAAACGACCATGTCTCAAAGCTGTTACCGTGTGTCAAATGAAAACGAGCTCCTCTTCAACGTTGTTTCGTGTATCTACCACTAGATGGCAGTGTTTGCTTTTGCCTTTTCTGTCCGTGCCCGAGTGAGTTGAAGAGGATGCAAAGTGAGAGGATTTCAAGAACTTTCTGTGTGGAATGCCTAGTTTTTTCTCTCTCCATAATTGTGTGTGTGGGTGCATGTGTGTGTGTGTGACGATGGCAATTTCCAATAGACCATCATTTGATAACTAATTGACCCGGAGCCCAATCTCAAGAGTCAAACAGGCTCTTGGGCTCCAAGCTGTTTTTGGAAGTTGTGGTCTGGAAATGTCCCTTGATCAAGAAGATATTCATACGTAGAGGTGGCATATCATGCATTTTGTTTCTGCTTGCCTTCTTCTTGGCAGGTGTGCCCGTCATGTTGAGCTTCTAGGAGAGTGTATAGTCATCGAACCCTGAATGTACCATTGTTGCTGGGCTGATCTTGATCTGCCTGACCTGCCATGGTGTACAAAAGATGTCCTTTGATTGATGTATAGTTTTTGCACATGGTTGAACCTCATTCTTGACAAAGACCTGTAGTATCTGTAATTGTGTTTTTGTATTTGGGTTTTGTGTAATCAGTGTTTATAGTGAGTGAAAGTGTGAGCGTGGGCATTTGGATGTGCGTGCGTGTGTGTGTGTGTGTGTATCTCGTGTGTGCCTATATCCATGTGCAATAGTGCAATGACGACTTCTCATGAAGATAGATCATGTAAATGTTAACTCAATTCTACAGTTTCATCCAGTGTCTCAAATAGGTGTTGAACATGTGACTGAGAACTACATTCAATCTAATGTATGATATGTATACAGTACTGTAACATGTGTGTTTTTAATGTCCAGGTCATGTCTACAACGTGTGTACATTTAACTGTAAAATTAAAAGCAACCATGTGGTGAGATATTTACAAGACAAAAATGATTTATTTCACCTGTTAGTATTGTTGCTTCATATACAAAGGGGCTGAAAGGGTTTTTGGAACATTGGAAAAATTGGAACATGAAGTCCCGTTTAAAGCTCTCGAAGCTTAATTCTTGTGAGAAAATAAAGAAAAAATAACAGTTAAATACTACGTACATGTATTATTCTGTTTGACAGTCAGAGTGCACCAGATAGTGACATTGAATATTCATGAATCATAAAATCTCCTGTATGCTTTAGGCAGTTTCATCGTCACAGTTTAAGGGCCCAGTTCTTTTTTGTAATACTTACAGCAGTAGACACACACGGATAATACCGGCAGCACAGACCATAAACAACCTCTGCATCAATGCAAACATTTTGGTTGGATTTAGAGGAATGTAACAAATAGTATACAATGATATACAATACCTATGCAACCACCTTAAAAAATCCTGCTTTAATGCACTGTGAATATAACAAGCATCATGGTTTCCACACCTTTAGGAAGCGTTTCCTTCTCTCAAAAACATTTACTGAACTCCACTTGGTGTCTCACCACTCTCTCTTTTGGTGGGAATACACTGCAAGAGGTAGTGGTGATTATCATGACACCACAGCACTGCGAAACTGTCAGCGATGAGAACGAACCAACACACACATCCCGATATTTCAGGCCCTGAAAGCTTATGAATATTCACCATAGACAGCTTCCTTCGCTAGCACCCTCATCAAAGGCAGCAGAAATCCCTCTAACTAGAGAGAACTGTTTGCCAACTGACAGGAGCCAACGTGTGCTACTGTGAGATTGTCTAACACCAGCAACACACAGAGACCTCCTGTAAGTGCTGTAAAGCACATGCACGCACCAAAGCCTGAAATAGACCACCGAGTCCCTCCCGGTCTAGCCCAGTTCCTGCTTCGTGGGCTCTTTTACCCAGTTAGATTATGCAGCGCTATAAAGCGGAAGTGCAATGATCCCACGCACATACTCTGGCACAGTACCGTGCATCTCGTTTCCTTTTTAGGAGTCCCCCAAAAATGTTTAAGCTGCCTAGATTGGAAGTGTTGAACGCCCCCTCCCTCGCTCCCACACACGTACACACACACACACACACGCTGCCTCGTGAGCAGCCCTGGTGGCGGCCCGGAGCTCCGACATCGCTGAACGCTCTCACGACTCGTTCGCAACATTCGCGTAAGGTTGACACAACGTCACGCCAAGACACGGGCCCCCCCCAACCCACCCCCCCCCCCCTTGGCTGTTTTGCATCTGTGGTCTGCGTTCACACAGAGGAGACGCTGGCTGGAGGCAGGGGTCCTGGAGGGCCGGCGCGGTCCAACACAGTGATCTGCGTTAGGGTGACGCGGCGCTTGGCGGTACTGAGGTGACCCTGAGTGTGACATCGCCACAACCTCCTCCTCAGCTCCGTTTGGACCTGGGGACACACACAGGGGACAGGGGACCTGTGACACTCCTTACATGACTCAGATGGACAGTTCGACTCCTCATTCGTGGTCGATTTACACGCTGAATTCACATTGTTTGGCGGAGCCGGTTCTGGCATGGCTTTGTGGGCCAGCACGACTCGTCTTCAGCTGATGTTACGCACGCGATCTACTGCAGGTGTGCTGATTGAAGGTCCAGGCCTTCCCCTCGCGAGGTCTTGAATACTGCAGGCATCCACGGACCCGGACGCACAGTACATTGTGTTGTCGATGCTCTGTGAAGCCTTTTGACTTGCTTGTGAAGAAGTCTACATTAAGTTTTAAATGATTCCTGTCCACCGGGGGGGGGGGGGGGGGGTCTTATAACCTATGCTCCCTGCCTTGTTATTGTATGTACTTGTGCTATGTTAGCTATGCTCTAAGGTAGGGGGCTCCCCCTTAGGAACAGGATAACCACGCTGCGTCTTAGTGTCTTCACAGAACTGCGCGTATGACAACCTGGGAGGTCAACCATCATGTGTGTACAACCATCATGTGATATGTTTTAATGGAATAAATATGTAACTTATGAATGATACATGATCATAAGAGCAAAACGCTTACTTCTCCATTCATGAAGCAGTAAAGCAGAGCCACAACAAAACCCTGCAACACAGAAGAAATGATTACACCAACCAGCTATGACTTCAAAGCAACCCCCCTGGGACACAGGCACATTTTAAGAATAAGATGTTTGATAGAAAATAGTGCTTTTAAACCTAAGTCTCTCTGTACCTGAAATGATCCCAGGCCCAGCTCGATGTATAGTCTGGCAGCCTGGCCTGTGGTCTCAGGCAAGAAGGCGAACACTGTGTAGTGCATCCCAAACAGAGGGATGAGGAAGAGGGTGGACTTGGCCAGCTTCCTGGAGGAGAGAGGGAGGAGGACAGGTAAATGTGGGGAGGACGTGGATCAAATAGAGATATACAGTATGCGTACATGTGTGTATATATAGAGAGAGAAAGAGAGAGTGTGTGTGTGAGAGAGAGACAGAGAGACAGAGAGACAGAGAGAGAGAGAGAGAGAGAGAGGGAGAGAGGGAGAGAGAGAGAGAGAGAAAGAGAGAGAGAGAGATAGAGGGAGAGAGAGAGAGAGAGAGAGAGAGAGAGAGAGAGAGAGAGAGAGAGAGAGAGAGAGAGAGAGAGAGAGAGAGAGAGAGAGAGGGGAAGAGGAGACAGCAATGAAGAAAAGCAAAGCTCAAACAAATAAACTCAAAGGCACAGTTTGACCTTTCCAAGGCGGTCAATGGTTCACAGTCCCCTGCAGGCCCCTCACATGACTATACATCTCACAAGACTCTACAACAGACGTGGTCCCAGCTGTAGCCTGCACTGTATCCTCCCAACTTCCATGATCTAATATGATTGAAGCATGGCCCCCCCCACCCCCCCCCCCCCCCCGCCCGCTATCAGGACTAGATCTCCCTAGGCCTCACAGATTCCTTCAGATTGATCTTTCCCCACTCTGCATCGCAGCGCTCCAACATGACAACGCCCGTAGCTGTGCGGAACTTGAGGATGGGATGAGAAGTTATTGTGTAATGAGCTATTACAAGGGTTCAAAGGTCGGCATCTGGATTCTCATGGGTCACCGAGCAACCGTGTCGTTCAGCCTATGAAGTGCCCGAAGGGTGCCCGGGATTAATCAGAACTTCCTGATAGTTTGCTCAATCCGCTTTAGACAAGCTACACCTCCCCCCAGCCCAGCCCAATCTAAATCTGGACAAGCTCAGACACTCACTCACTGGAATAAAATGCTGTCAACTGTATAATCTCCACATTATCTGACATCACATCATGGATCTAAAAGAGCGATTGAAACGCTTGAATTCTCAGAGGAGAAATCTGCATATTTTAATATTTGAGCATATCAGAGGAGTCAGATGGCTGAGCGGTTACTAATCAGGAGGTTGCCGGTTCGATTGCCGGCTGTGAAAAAATGACGTTGTGTCCTTGGGCAAGGCACTTCACCCTACTGTCCCTGCACTTACCGTAAGTCACTCTGGATAACAGTGTCTGCTAAATGATTAGCTGTAATGTAAATGAGTATTACTGGAAAATCATAACCGTGAATCTAGCTTTGATTAGGTTTCTCTTGTGGCACCAAGAATTTTTTCACCAAGAATAAGTTGATTCAACATCACACAAAAACACTTCTGAATTTGAGAATTTTGAGAAAATATCAACTACTTATTTAATTATCTTCACAAACATCATGTGATGGGCCAGGACTACAGCTGTGTTTGTACCTGCATCTACAGTGCGAGTATAAAAACCTACGGCCTAACTGGATAACGTTCACGTCAAACACGTCCGGCAAACTGAAATAGAGATTCAGAACTTACATTAAGTGGCCCATGTCACTGCCCCCCATTGCTGGAGACTTGAGCTTCTGAACCAGGATGCGAATCACATTGATAAAGATGACAATGTTGACCTAGTTGGGCAGACATAGAACAATAAACATTCAATAAAGATGAAAATGGATTCATGTGTGAGACTTTCATGACTAGCATTGACTACAGTATACAATAATGACAGCTTGACTTAATCTTTGTTTCCTGGCTGTGGTATGCAGGCAGCTACTCACAAGTAACGAGGCCGTGATTGGCCCTTTAATTATCCACCAAATGCCAACGCTGTCAGTGTCGTCCCAGCAACTGCAAGAGGAGTCAATCATTTCGACAATTTGACAGGAAAATGCCATTGTCATAAATGAGTAACATTCACTGCTAATATGGACACCAGATATATAATGATAACGTGTTCATTCAGCCAATGCTTTCATCAAGCAATGTGTGTTTGTGTGTGTGTGTGTGTGTGTGGGGGGGGGGGTAGCAACCACTGAGCTACGCACATATACACAGTATGCACAGCCAGATATGGGTGTAGGATGGTTAGGTCAGGGACGCACCCATTGTCATCAAAAAAGTATCTGGTCAGAACCCACACTATCAGTACTGTTGTCGGTAGCCCTAGAATGAGAAACCCAGAGTTACTTCATCATCACACCATATCATTTACATGCATTGATTCACCGTGCTTCTATTTATGAACAATACATAATTTCACACAATCGGATGTCTTTTGTAAAATGCTTAGCATCGTCATTGTTTATCCATTGAGTTATAATACAAAGCTCGCTCAAGCGGCCTTATTTTGTTTTACCTGCAGTCAAGCCTGACCCTCCTATTGAACTAACTGCCATATCTTCTCCACTCACCCCATCCAATCAGAATGTACCACCAAAAGTACTTCCGCTGCGAGACGAAGGTGAGAGCCAACAGTGTCTGCAGGTACATGCCCTCCACTAACAGCCAGAAGTAATTAGCCATGATGCTGAACTGGAAGAAGGCCACCACAGACTTGCACAACACCTGTATGGAACACAACAAGAGAGACACCGACACATAAGACACAGTCCTAGACAGGGCGCACAGCCTTAATACTGTGTGGAACACAACACAGAGAGACACCGACACATAAGACACAGTCCTAGACAGGGCGCACAGCCTTAATACTGTGTGGAACACAACACAGAGAGACACCGACACATAAGACACAGTCCTAGACAGGGCGCACAGCCTTAATACTGTGTGGAACACAACACAGAGAGACAACGACACATAAGACACAGTCCTAGACAGGGCGCACAGCCTTAATACTGTGTGGAACACAACACAGAGAGACACCGACACATAAGACACAGTCCTAGACAGGGCGCACAGCCTTAATATTGCATGTGACATCAGTACGGGATGCTCTGATCAGCGCAGCTGGCTCGTGTTGAAGCCATTCACCGAGTATTCGACAACATGCGGAGCCGCTAATCGTTAATAATGAGTGAGAGATGTTCATAAATCAAAGCAATATGTGGGAGAAATAGTTTAAGATGAAAGAGCGCTGTATGTAGCTGCAGTTCTTAAGTATGTATCCATCCCTCCCCTGTATGTATGTCAACTGTTTCTTGAGACTTGGTCTTATTAAACTTGTAGTCTCTGGACAAAAATAGTGCAAACAGGTCATTACTCTTGATGCGTGAAGGAGTGATAAAAATAGTTGTTTACAAATAATCCGAATATGTTTCGAAATAACAGAAGAGTAAGATGACATCTATCGCCACCCTAGCGACATCCCTCTGCTCTTGAATTCTGTTAAGACACAGATCATTTATTTTAGGGTGGAATTATTATGTTTGTCGTGCTTTTTCAAAATGTTTATATGGAATGCTTTTTCACAGACTGTGTTGACTGTGTTTAGAGTGCCAGAATCCATCCTTGCTTTAGCAATAAGATCATTTCTTATCTTTCAACACGTTCTCTCTGGTACCAACTCTGTAGTAATCCACCATAGTCACGAGAACAAAGCTTTTAGTAAGGTTCAGCTTGTTTGAATATTTCAGATTTTTCCTAAATCCCCTTTGTTCCACCGCAAGGCAGATGCTGTTACTTCAGAGCACTTCAGCTTAAGCACTTTGCTCGGGAATAACATTTCGTAGTGGGTCACCCAAAGACGTCTTGATCACTGAACTCATAGTGTCATATATATCGCCCCCTCCTCCTGCCTTTCTATCACAATATCAGAACATCTATTTTCAACCTGGTTGGGTAGAAAATACTGAAAATAAAGTGTAAGGCTTCATACATAAGTCTTCTGACAGAGAATAGGTTATTACAAAAGTGCTTAAAGATTGTGTCAAGAACATAGTTGACATCCACTTACCTCGGGAAAGCCCAATCTACCTCTGCCCAATTTTCACTTGTGTAGCAACTTGTACTGCTAAACCTATAGGTGTTGAGTTGCAGTCACATAGCTGTTCAATTGAATGCAAAGCTGTTGCTGTCTTACTGTCGACATGAAGCAGTGATCCAGTGTCTCGTCGGCAAAGAAAACGGTGTCTTTGACGAAGACGGCACTTGCTCTCAGGATGAAGGAGGTAAACAGGTTGATGTGGATGTAGTTCCTGGTGCAGTGGAACTTCCTGTCGGAAAGGGAGCCAGAAAATGATTACAGGAGAACGACACACACCAAGACACACACACCAAGACACACACACCAAGACTCACACACCCAGACACACACACCCAGACACACACACCCAGACACACACACCCAGACACACACACAACTGAAAAGGTTACTGAAAAATATATATGCATGTTCCTGAACTGAAACTGACAATGTAGGGATATAAGTGACGTCAAGCATGAGCACATTAACTCAGTCCATTAGCCTCACACGGCAGTCTTCATGTCATCTGTTCTGACTGGGCCAGTAGGAGCTGACACTGTCTTATGGGAATTAGGGAAAAATACAGATCTAGTGTTGGTTTTACCTGAAGGCAATGAACACCACAATGGCAGTGATGAGGGAGATGAGAGAGGTGGCATACCCCACTGTGTACACCTGCCTGAACGTGGAGAAGTAGCTTGTCTAGGGTCAAAGAAAACCAAAGAGAAGAGCATAACAGAACCATCATTTGACTTACAGAAACAAAGTAACCTTTGGAAATAAGGAAATAAAGATGTTCACAAATAAGCATTGTTCTGTCGTGTCTATTTTTGAGGTTTCAGTTGGCTTTGCTTAATCACCATCGAATGAGATATCTTTTTTGAGTGAGCAAACCAAGAACTGACATGTTCACTTGTTTTAAGTGTTGCTTGATCGGGGTGTCGAAGGGAACATTTTGACATTTCCGCAGGAATACTGTTTATATATTTCGAATGCAATTGTTCCCTCCTCTACACACACAAACACTAAACCAGAAGATCCTTCTACCTCCAATCCTGGCTCATCGTCCTCGTTGAAGACACAGGCCTCGTCATAGGGAGGTAACAGCTCAGTCCAACCTTGCTCTGTACAGTTCCTGTACATGTAGCCTGTAGAGGGGTCAGAGAGATCAAAGACTGGGTTGGATTTCATGTCAGTAAGATGTCTTACCTGCTTGTGGCACATTCAAGTTCACACATGAATGTGCCATATTTTGTATCAATTTGAATGAATTGTTCCTACCAGTTTGTTACTGGGTATAGAGTGTACAGTATGTAGGTTGCTTTAAGTAGATGCAGCATAGCATGGCACGCATATGCATTACACAATTTTGCCTTAAAAACACGAACAGTTAAGAACATACATAATTCTAAGCTGTTTGTGATTAACTTTACAAATTGGATTGTCGTTCAGAGCCGAAACACTGTTGAATGGGCCAGTTGTCTACTAAGGGCTGCTAAATTAAAGCTCTGTTGGACTTCCACGAAAAGTCAGATTGGCGAGAGGATGTAATCCTGCCCCGTGGGGCATTTAAAAAGTAATCACCGCCGTGTTAGTCATATTCCGTCTACAGATCTCGAGCCTTCAACAATCGGACATGACTTTGTTGTTTGAACATCCGCATGTCCAGTGTCATGTATTATGTAAGTCCATAATCTGGTAAAGCAACGTGATGAAAGGGTTAACAGAGTGAAGCTCATTGTTTCTACATGGATGCATACAGTATGTAACGCAAGGTTTCATAATTCTGTCAAATTTATTTTATTTTCGTCTGCATGAACTGAATTGTTGTACTTCATGCCAGCAAACATTTGTTGTCTTCTGAGTCCTCAACCAAGGCGTAATTAGTATTTGCTCATGGTTCAGATCAATTTGGATAGGATTCTGCTACTGAACTGCCAACAGAGCCTGTTCCTTTCTGTGTGTGTGTTCCTATGCATGTGTATGTGTATGTGTGTGTGTGTGTGTATGTGTGTATGTGTATGTGTGTGTGTGGAGGGGTTGAACACCTAGGGTGAAAAGGAGGGTCAGACAGGATCAGGCATCATAACTAGATGGACCAAAAATGTTAAAAACAAAATTGTGATTCAATTCCACTTCCTCCAAGAGCCCTCTCTCCTTCAAGAGTGTGGTTTCTGCAGGTTTTAACAGAGTCAATTATATCAACTTCCAGCAGAGTAAGCAACAACACCAACAACAGTTGTAGAAATCATACAATGGCAGACTGTAGGTAAATAACCTTGCTAACAGCACTGTCAACACAAACTCAATCAAACGACAGCACATACCACTGGCATCATATCTACTGGGTGTGAGGATGTGAAAGAAGGTCAGCTTAATACAGCGTAAGTGCCGGCTCCCTCCCACTTCCCCTAGGCTGGCCTGTCCCCAGGCTACAGATCAAACACTTGACTGGCTACAGCCTCCATCAGACACAAGCAGGTTTTTAGTTAGTTGAGGTTTTTTTTATGGTTGTCTGTCATGTTTCTATTTCTATTTAAATGTTCTGTATTTATTTGTAGTGTTAAATTGCATTTTGGTGTGAAGTACTTTGTGATTTTATCCGCGAGAAGTGCTATACAAATAAACTTTACTTACTTACTTACACATTATGACACGTTATCATCCTGTTCCACACGCACACACACACACACACACATACAGACACACACACACATACAGACATACATGCACAAACACACACATACACATACTTCTACTCAGATATCCCAATTCTAATGAAACTGGGCCTCTAATTAGGTTATTCTCAGACCTGTCCCACATAAAGTGCATTTAAAAATGTCAATAAACAGGCTAAAGGCATTTCTGAGAGGGGGTTACAAAATCATGTAATCAATCAATCAAATTATTTCAGTTAACAGGTGGATTACTTTTAATTGTAGCAATGTATATTTAAAGCCTTAACCCTTATAGGATGTGTTTATATGAAGATACATCATAAAAGTTGAATATTAACAAACAGGCTATCTGTTTTTTTCAAGTCCTCAGTTGTTGTCCTAAACCCATTTACAGATTTGCCTACAGGAAATGTAGGCTACCAGTCCTTTTTATGACTTCAACTAATTTGACATTAAAACAAGAGCTCACTTTTACAGGAAGTGTCTGGCTTGTTCTCATCAACATAATTCTCACCCAAGAGCAGGACACTGGCCTGAGAGAATGTTGTGATGTGCCAACTCATGCAGAAGTATCTGGAATGTACTAACAACACTAAGCACTGCCAAGAAAGTCCCAGTAGAACGTGCTTTCAATTATACACATTGCACAAAGGCATTGGTTTCTATATTTGGTCATTTTAGAATGTTATGTGTTTGTAAATAAACCTCCTGTTTATTTCACTGTTAGACAGAAATTGAAACTGACCCTGATTGCTGGATAAATGCTGGAAAACCTCAGAACAGGAAACGTTGATCACCTGACCGACATCTGCTCTGAGCCAGCACCGGATCTCATCCCACTCAGTCCCACAACCTATACAGAGAGAACGAGAGAAGGAAGAAGAATGAGAGAAATAAAGAGATCGAGACAATCAACTGGGCACAAGCTGGTATCAGCTGGCATTTGTAGCCCTCGAAGAGCTCTCCAGAGAGAACGCACGATGGCATAGACAAGACTGTGACATACACACAACGCTCAGTCTGGGCTCCCTGAAGCTCTGGTGAAGCGCCATCATTTTATCTAGCCTAATGCACCCGGTGGACGGAATTAGCACCTTTTTCACAAACACATTGGCGTTACATTGCAACAGTAAGACTCTTTCCATCTGGTACATGGGTGGTGTTTCAATATGAATATGATGATATACATCTCCAGTCTGTTGAATAAGTCATTCACAAATCCTTGACAATAACAATCTCAAATTAATGATTGTGAATGATGAGAAAATACGATAACAAATTTTCTTCAATTATTTGTAATCATCTTCCTTCATTTCCAAATGGTTGTAACCAACATGTTCTACTAAGCTTAAAATCTCAGTTTGACTACTTAGTCCTGACTGACTTCAAGAAAAAAATCTGAGGAAAAAGAATTTTAGGAAAGTTGAGGAACTCGATTCCAGGCACAAAAAGCATGAGAGAGAAAAAAAGATAGACATCAGTTTAATTCCGGGGGCTGTCTAGGACAATTTCAGAGAAAAAAAAAAAAGATCCTGCTTTTCACATTAAATTAAGACTCCATATATCAGATGACATTGCAGCCAAAATCCCAACTGTTCAAGCATGGTGTGATTGAGCTAGAGGAAAAATATGTTAGAGAACAGGCCAGTAGATATAAAATTGCTTGTGTTGTATATGACAGAATATTCATCTGTTTGGATTTCTCATGTATTTGACCGGAGGTCATAGGAGCTGACACTAAGAGGTTTTGCTATCCTAGTGAACAATCCAAAACGTCTTCTGTTTAACAAGCTTGCCCCCCCCAAAAAAAAACAATTGACAAACAGGGACGAGCGAAGACCTGCAGGTCCTTGCTCGCTATTTCTGTTCAATGGAACAGAAATAACATACAACCACACAAGACAACACACTGGAACGTAACATATGGTCAGTATAATCCACGCAGCATAGACTCTGCAGAGGCACATTCAAGTCCCTGAGCTTGTCGCTGTGGGCCGAGCGAAGGCTGGAGCTGTCTCTGAATGTCTCTACCTCCAGGCTAGCTGTGTCCTCTGAGATAATCCCCAGGCCAGAAGACCGACAGGCACACACTGGCTATGTCTCACTTCCCATCAGTTCCAGGGGAGTGAGACTGTGCACATTTCTGTTTCCTACATTTAAGTGCACTTTTGAATTGTACCGGGACCAAGTACAAAGTAATGCTATTTCATCTCTCTTCTCTGCACGTCACTCCGCCTGTCGCTTTGAATATGCACGTAAATAGAACGCTGTGTGTTGCATCGCAGCGGAACACGTGAGGTAAAGTAAGTGGGTGGTTGAATATCTCTCTCTGGATGTTTTCCCAGGTGTGATGCTGGCGAGGGAGTGCTGACAGAGGGCAAACAGAGAGGAGACACACTCCTCTATGCAGCAACAAAAACTTCTAGGGAGAATGTCATTCATGCCCAAGCTACAAAACAAAACTAAAGAAACCTTTTTTAGACTGAGCGAGCAGCGCATCACCTTGATTTGAGGAAAAGCAAATGTGGAAATATACAATACTCAGGGTGCAGTCCGGATGTCAGAGCGTGGCTGGGCCATCACACCACACCTGTTACTCTCTGGATGACACTGGGAAGGGGTGGAGAATGCAGCCCATTCCCGTTTGCCGATCCAGCTGGAAAACCAGCGGCTCACCTCTGCTTTGGGAGCCACCAAGGAGAGACAGCTGCTACCAGTTAACCAGCACAAGCTGGCCCATCGGGAAGGCTTTTGATTGGCTTCCGGAGAACATGGCACTAGATGGCGATTGGCTTTGGTTCCTAACTGGATGCCTTTGTTCCTGGATGGTGTTTGAGGTGGCTAGGCAGGAAAGGCCTTGAAAGGATCTGTCCATGGTGCTGATGTGGTCTGCAGTGCTTGGGGATATGGATGTTCTGTTCCAGCGGCAGGCATGTAATCCTTCCCACATCACACCACAGGGAGATTAATTGTAATTACAAAATACTATTTTGCCTTCCCGTTGTTCAAACAATTTATTTTATTCAGGACCCTTTTCCATTGTCGGCCAGATGTGTGGGAATTAGGAAAATGATAAAAACAGCCCTGTGATTTGACAGAAAATCTATTTTATTTAATCGCTGGGTTAACAAAGAACAGTTAAAGCATAAACCTAATTGTTATGATATCTGCCAAAAAATGAGATATGCAATAAAGGAACAATGTGTGCGAGATGCTCAGGAATCATAAATAATAAACACCCCAACAATGTTCATTTCATTCAGTCAGTCTGACTTATTTTTGCTTCAGCAGAATCACAAGGGAAGTGGCTCATGAAATTAGGTGCAGTGCTCTTTCAGAGAAAAAGGCAAATACATTATAATGAAAAAGGATAGATGTGACTTTTTCAGACCTTTAATGCAGTCAGTTTTGAATCCAATCCCTAGTGTGTCTACCTTACTTGCCATTCAATTAACAACTGCCAACAGGGTCAATAAACTCAATCTCAACTGTTTTCTCATGGTCCCATTCTGATTCTCATGAATTCTGAAAAACGTTTTCTCCTCTCAACTGACCACGTTTCTATTCATAGAACTGTATTCACCGACAGATCTGCAGAGAATGATAGAGTGGGCTTGAGGGGCACAATTAATTTAATATTAACAATGACTCTGGAATTACTTAGGAGATTAGACTAGGCTACTCCCAGTCTCTTTCAGGAAGGAAATGAGATTCATTTGCACCCTGCCCTTCGTTTACTCTGGAAGGGTGGGTGAGATGCTATCTCTTCTCGGGGTGCAACAGGGTTATGACTCAATGGTGTGAAAACTAAGATGACCCTGACAATGAAGACAGCCGGACTTCATCTTTCGCAGGTGTGAGTATTTGAAATGTGGCTCTTGTTTTTTACATGAAATGACATTCACCTGGCGGGTCTGCATTACATTTGCTTTGAAGGCATACGTTTGAAAGAGATTTTAAAAACCGCACTTCATAATTGTACAAAGGCATACTCCAGCCTCTTTGACTGTTTGGCCAAAGTCACTTCTGTCTACAAGTTGTTGAAAGTAATCAGCACGTACAGCGCCCACAACGATTTGTTCATGTTGACTGAGGTAGACAAAGTCATCAGGGGCAATTAACATCAACTGAGTCCCAAAATGGCATGCAAAGTTAATCTGCTTTGCCAAAGTGAGCTGTCAGTTGGGAACTCTGTGTGTGCGTGTGTGTGTGTGTGTCGGGGGGTTGGGGAGCAATACTAAGGCAGGTAAGAGTTCAGTTGATGAGCTCTGACATTTTCCATAATGACGACATGTTGGCGACTCTCTGGTCATGGCTGTTTGTTCTTAACTGAATGCTGATTGAGGCCAGAGGGAACAACTGCTCTGCATTGAGGGTGAACAGCTGTCAAGCATTCGTAAGATCATCCAAGGGGTTTACTCAAAACCTTTATGAAAACTGATTACATCAAACTATTTAAGTCTATCTAATCTTTAAAATGAGAATAAAACAGACTAATCATTTGATAAATGTACAGATTGTACACGTTATTTACATGAAGAAATTAATTAGATTACTTAAATTGTTTGATGTAATCAGTTTCCACAATATTCTGAAATGATAAGGGCT
The DNA here is from genome assembly GCF_054491055.1 of Hypomesus nipponensis. NCBI lineage: Eukaryota > Metazoa > Chordata > Actinopteri > Osmeriformes > Osmeridae > Hypomesus > Hypomesus nipponensis. The sequence goes on along the minus strand of NC_140370.1, from coordinate 14,088,234 downwards.
GCAGTGTACCTGTTTAATGCCTTGTCACCTTCATACACTCTCCAACACATGCACATGCAAGAGTATGTACAAATACAGTCAGTACATCTATACTCTCTCTCTCCCTCTCTTTCTCTTTCTCTCTCTCTCTCTCTCTCTCTCTCTCTCTCTCTCTCTCTCTCGTCCTCTCTTTCTTTCTCTCCTCTCTTTATCGATCTGTCTCTCTCTGTCTCTCTCCCTCTCTTTCTCTCTCTCTCTCTGTCTCTCTCACGCAATATGTCTCTTTTTCCTCTCTCATTCATGCACACAAACATACACACATACCTGACCATGTACATACACACATACGCCCTCTCTCTTTCTCCAAATTGCTTTCTTTCACCCCTCATGCCTCTCTTGGGCCACAGTGTTTGTACAACAATACTGTCACGATATGACAATATGTCAAATGTGCTAAACACCTGAAACTGCCAGATTAGACATACCGTAGTACTTCCTCCTTGCCTCAGAAGGCATGTACCAGACAGAGTATCTGGGGTGCGAGATTGGATCAGATGTCCCTGTAAACACCAGAGGGGAACCATGTCTGGGCTTCAAACAGACCAGCCAGAGAGGGCACTTTGGATAAACAACCATGCATCTCTTGCTTACCATCAAGCTGGGCCTTTGGCATTGTTGAATTCCGTGCCTGTCTGACAGACAGTCCTCCAAACAAAGCTCCTTCGTATTGTAAGACTGCCTTCCTCCACTGAGCTAAAGGCCAAAGCGTCGACCTGATAACCTGAATGTACTGTACCGAATGTCTTTCGTCTACACACATGGAGCCTTCTCACACGACCCCCTTCTATACACTCGTTGCCTGCATGACAGCCTTACCAGTGTGGCCTGTATGATTGCGAGCTTCATTCCTCCTGGTCTGGATGCACAGCTCCTTAGCCTTCAGGTGCTGGGAAATGATGGCACAGTCTGGATGGATTGCTTTTGCCTGAAGTCACAAGAGAGCACATTATCTGACAAATGATCTGACATTATCTGACAGGGCATGGACACTGTGGCAACCCTGGAGCTCTGGGCCAGGTGATCCAGGGAGATCCCTGGGTACCAGAACACACACACAAACAGAAGCACACACGCCAAGTCTACTTGATTTTAGTGTGTGATTTTAGTGCTTCTGTGCCCTATTACAAGTTCAAAGACAGAAATCTAGCAACATCTGGAGTATCCTAGTGTGGGACAAGGGCCTCTGTGGAAATCCATGAATCTTTTTCATCTTAATGATGACTTTCCTTTATACTGTATATCCTAATTAGAGTCAGCATCAAATAAAAATCAAATAGTCACAATATATATAGTTACCACAGCTTTTAGGCTAATGCATATCTTTTTTTTTATTAACTATAACTGACAATATTGATTTTAAATGTGTTTAAGTTTGAACGCAGTAAACATAATTTCTTGATTGACCTTAATTATTATTTATTAGACAGTTATTGTACCTTAAATGTGTTACCGGTCTAATATAGACAACAGGAAACAATAAAAGGGGCAAAAACGTACCATTCTCCATAGGTTTGGATAAATTATGAAGAGGAGCATGAGTTGGTGATGTGTTCTCGTCCTGTAAGATCCCATAGTAGACAATCCGTTCCTTCACTCCATTTCTCTTTTCTCCTTTCTCGTCCAGCTCTCCCTCTTGAATAATATCAACCAGTGTCAACAAAAACAACTACAGAACTATTCTGTCTCTGTCCGTTGGCCCTTGGTGGATCTATTGCTTTTCTGTGACAAGTAAATCCACTCTATGTGGGTACGAGCCGCCGACACTGATGCAATTTATCTTCTCCCTTCTGAACCGATAGGGTTGAATAACCTACTTGCGGGAGACCGCTGAGCGCGATTCTTGTATCTCCCCTTGTACGTAGTAGTAAATGATGACAATCGTCACGTGCCCCATCTCCCGCCTTTAAAACTGACCTAAAAGTTATTACTTAGTAGACTACTTTATAACATTAGGCCTGTACATGCACGACTGGAAAATGTTTTGTTTGCACAGTACTCCAATGCAGGCTTCATCAGCGCGTGTGATAATCAGATTCAAATTAAAACTGATTTGTAACACATACTTGAACAGACGGCGTTTAACAGTGCCACTGAATTGTATCATTTCACACTTCCTATCTTTGACGACCTTTTTAACAAACATGCGAGGAAGTTTCATAAAAACTTTGACCATGTGCAATTATCTATGCGTAATTATTGCAAACTTAATTATGCAACAGTCATTCGGTAACAAGTGTTTAATTTAAGTTATTCAATAAGAACCACATGGCCTATTAAGGATAGTGAACAGTTTATGGTAACAAAGTCTGAGTCAGATTATCTTTTTTGAAATACACTCATCTTTAACGGATATTTCCACAAGCGCTGTGGAACTGCACTGGTGCTCGCACAGAGTAAGTTGCCTACACAGACGTTTCGTCACTCCACATCATATAATTAATATGGATCACTTGAATTAAGTTGATCCACTTGTTAGAAATGGGTGATCATTTATTGATTAAATTGCCACTGAATCCCCTGGATGTCTGGTCTACTGCCATCTGCCGGAGAGAAAAGGAATATTGTATTGTCATAGTATTTATTCAAGTCTTCTTTATGTAAACAAAACACATAGAAAGGTCATTACGAATACCAATATAGTGTAAACTATAAAAATAAAGGAAAAATAACAATGAAGTTCACCACCAAATATATTTTTTACTTTGGTTCATTCTTGAGGTGTGTTACAAATATGTGTCGCATTACAAAATGTTGTCATACCATGGAACAGCAAGAATTCAAAAACTGGAAGAAAAGTAGGCTATTTTTCACGATCTACCATTTGAAAAGGAAACACTAGGTGTGTTCGACTTCATGCAGCACCGGCGACGCCTTGAAGCTGAGAATGCCATTGGCTGCTTCAAGTCAGCCGGGCTGCAGGCGACGCCGGCGCTGCATGAAGTCGAACGCACCTATTAGAACCCGTACACATTTGTGCGACTCGGTAGTGCATTATGGGAAATGTATTTTAGAAAAGCTTATCGGATCATACCACTTTGGAAAGTAATAGTGAAATACATATGTGTCTTTATTGCTATTTAAACCGAATTTCCTTGAAACAATGTGGTTTTTTAGAGATACTTGTTTGGCATTTTAATTTGTATATTATGTTATGTAAGCCATAAAAGGAAAAAAATAAGTGACTTTCCCCCTTTTTTGCAAATGAATGCATGCACCCCACTCTACTGATTTCTCTTCCACCGACAGATTACAGCCGAGAGCACGCACAGAACACTTTCCATCTCTAAAACGTTGAAAATACTCTCAGTAAGTTAAACTAAATTACTATTTCACCGCTCGACCTACCTATAATGGAATACACTATTCGTAAATGAAATGGGTTGCGATCATAATACTCATTAATAAGCGCCACGTGGACTTCAAGTTCGTGTGCTTGTCAAACTTATACGTTTCAGTGTCAGACCACCGCAAGGAACCCATAATTCATAGGACTCGTGTTCTTAACGTATTTTGACAGTTAGCTAGCTCTCAGCAATTCAGTGAGTTTGTTAAAGTGTTCTCAAGCCTTTACTAATAAACTTCAAATCGTCTTTGAGGCTGCTGCTGTCTGAAGTTTAGGTTTATTAATTTGGTCGAGGACGCAGACTAATGGTCGTTACTCCACTGTTAGTTTGTCACCTGATTTTGCACTGCCACGCGTATAGTCAGAATATGTTGTTAATAAACCCACTGTGTTTCTCTATTGGTTATTTAATTAAGCTCTAGCAGTATTTATCTCTTAAGGTGAAGGTGAGTATTGACAGGATATGGTGATGTTTGAAGTGCTGCTCATGACTCGATTTACCAAACCAACGTCAGATGTCTCCCTGAACTTGATTGGTTTATTTAACTACAGCTTTGTTCATTTTGGCTTTTGAATTAGTCAATTAAATTAATTAAATTAACAAGTTTTGCTTTGTGGATTGTTATATGCAGCTGCTAAACATTGCAGCTTTATTTACTTTTATTTTTCAGTAAGTTGAAAGTTAAACAATTAAGTTTTGTCTGTAATGTACAAATCAGGCATGCAATGTTTGAATGTGTAGTTTGTTTGTTTGTTAGTCTTAACTTTTTCAATGACAAAATACATGAATTTTATATGAAGACTTGCCCCTAATCTTTATTAAATAATTTAGATTTGGGCTACTTGAAGATATGTACGAAATGCATTTTAATCCTTGTGTCTAAAGACGGCATATAATAATGTTATTGTTAGCCCTCTCCTGAAACTGGGACCAGCAAATTTCATGTATCTTGAACTAAGATGTGCATGTTGACCCAGCTGGGTTTTGCGTAGGTGTATTGTACACAAGTATGCTACCGATTTGTAAATTAATATTTAAATAAGGGTTGATGCAGTGTAAGAATAATGATTTGTGATCATGCTGTCAAAGTAAATATGCTTGATTCATTTCTCATCTGTTGCACATCTTGTTGGTTCAGTCAAATAGTCAATGGAATCAAACCATTCATGATCGAGCTTCAGTCATCTTTTTGCAAATACTGCCTTGGCCTTGCCTTGGCCTCAGGGCTTGTCTTTACCTGCAAGAATGGCTTCTTCTCGTCCTCCTAACTGGCATCCTCTCTGTAGTACTAACTCCACCAATAACACACCCTACCTGAGCTCCTACATGTAGCTTCTCCCCCTTGTGCTTCTCCCTGCTGACACCCGACGCAAGATGGAGCATGGAAGAGTCGCCCATGATCAGCCGAGAGCGAACGGTCGCCGCGGGGGTGGACCCCAACGTGCTGTGCCTACAGGGGCCGTCCGTGGAGGAAACGGGCCCCCCGTCACCAGGGCCGACCTGAACGGGGACGACATTCACGTGGGGAGGAGGCAGAGACGAACCCGCTCGTCCCAGTCAGAGAGCCAGGGGTCCGGGGCTGAAGAGGAGTGGGTGTTCGGGTCTCCCATGGATGGGGCGACCTCCTTCGGCCAGAGCCCCGTCCTCCAGGGCCTCCTGGGGGAACACGTGTGGTACAACCGCAGGGCCTTCGAGCAGGCCGAGAGCACCCCCCAGCGCAGGAGCGGCAACCAGCCTCCCCTGTCATCCTCCCCCAGGAACCAGGGCAGAGGCTCCCGTACCCTGACCTTCCGCTCCAGACGCCCCCAGCAGCAGCAGCAAAACCAAGGCCCTCCAGAGGAAGAACACCACCCCAGCTCTTACTCCCAGTTCCCTGGTACAGAAGGCTCTAAACGCCCGACCGCCCAGGGTAGGGGCCGCGCCCGGTCCTTCTCTTCTGAGCCCCACGAGGGCCGAGGCCGGGGTTACCGTGGAGCCAGGAGGAGGGGCCTCTCTGAGACCGAAGGCAGGCCTAGAAGGGACAAGTATGGCACACCTCTCAGGGAATGGAAGAGACATGTTTGATTTGGGTTTTTGGTTCGTTTTGTTTTTGTATGCATTTTTATATTATGTTTTGCATTATTTTTTTTTGGTTTGGTCCCTGTTAAGTTTGTGCTAACTTGTGTGGGTTTTGATTTCTGCTGTTCTGTTTCCTTAAAGTGTCTTGTCACCACACCAGTGTGAAAGTTCCTCAAAATTCCCAATGTCGAATAAAGTTCTGTGAAAGCCACCGCTGGTGGTGCAGAGACCTCGAGTCCTGTAAAGAGGGTCCGTAGTGGCGCTGGCCACGCCATTGTTCTCCTTAATCCAGAGTTAGCAAAGCAGGCAGTTTGGTTGCATTGAACAGAGGAATGCTTGAATGACAGTCTGCTGGAGTGACGTGACTGTCCGTGGTCTCGGTTATTCAAAGCGACGTGACATTTCTGTTATCTTTAGTGTGAGTTTAACCTAAGTGAACTAAGCCAGCTGTCTTATTGTTTTCTTATTGTTGACATTAAAGCTTGATTCATGGCCGTTTTTTTTCTTTTCTTTTTTTTTTACTTGGTGGCGTTTCACCTTCTGTAAATTGTTATGCATTCTGTCTGCATGGTGTTTCCATCATCCTTGCTACATTTGGTTTGTCTGTGGTATGCTGGACTAGTGCTTTCTGAATTTCACTAGCAATGTCCTTGTTCAACCTGTCCGACCGTTTCATTAGAAAATCGTTTCACATACACGTGATCAATGAAAGTGACCACTGTCTTCCCTTGGTCCCTGTCAGCATCAACATGAGTGGACTACAGTGCCTTGCCCAGGAGAACATCTGGTTCGACAAGCCCCACTATGATGAGGCTGAGAAACGCTTCTACGAGGGGGCCAACGGACCCTCATACCAGCAGGTATTCTATCCTCTCCTACTGTATAGACAGGTATTCTATCCTCTCCTACTGTATAGACAGGTATTCTATCCTCTCCTACTGTATAGACAGGTATTCTATCCTCTCCTACTGTATAGACAGGTATTCTATCCTCTCCTACTGTATATGCAGGTATTATATCCTGTAATAGACAAAGGGGATCCACTGGGAATAGTCAACACACTGTATTGTGTCAACACACACACACACACACACACTGTATTTTGTAAAAGTCACATAAGATTTTTTGTACACATATGCTATCCCAAATATTTTTGTGCCAAATACAGTCTTCTGTATTTGTACTGCATTATAAAAGTGCAACGTTGAGAATGAGTTTGGTTGTAATACTTCATTATGTCTTAAGGTGTTTTTTCTTTAAATAAATATGTGCCAAAGCCTTTTGCACAGTACTGTGCTAGACCATAATCCTCAGTTTGAACACTGCGTAGGGGATCACAAGGGTGTCCTGCTGCAACCAGCCCAGACAGTTCCCCTTCCCTGTGTGCCTCCATGTCACCTAGCTCTCACAGCCTGCATGACAGGGCCAGGTGCCAGGTGTCGTCCAGCTCATGTGGCCGTGGTGTCAGCTGCATGGCAAGGCTGCCTGTCTGTCACTCCCGCCACTAGGTCTGTTACATCACGGCCCCTGTACAGCGCTGCCTCCCAGAAGCTGGCCGTGAGAGCTAAGCCCCTCCACTTTAAAAGTAGCTCAGCTGACGAGCGGCGGTCAAGTGGCACGGCAGCTGTCCTCACTGTTCCAAACTGGGGCGGGAGGCTTGAGCACATTCTGTTGTCCTCCCTTCCTCCCACTTCCAGATATGCTGGTGTCCACCCAGGCTTTCCAGCACGCGTCTTAGTAAACCACATGGAGACGTTTCATTTATTGTTCCCCATGCCTCGTTCACATTGAAAAAGGCACTGCCTGCTTGCGTATACTTTGCGTGTGTGTGTGTGTCTGGTGTGTGTTTCAGGACCGTCCTTGGATCAATTCAGTCAATTGAGAGGTGATTCGACACAACAGGTTACTTTCTGAATTGACAGAATTGAACCCCCGATGTCACCCCTCTCCCTGTCTTGTGTGTCCACCTGCCTGCTTCTGTTTGACCTGCCTTCCTCACCGCCCACCCACCCACCCACCCCCACCTGTCCTGCTTCCTCCCCCATGGCCGCGCCTCCCCCCCGTCCCTCAGGAGAGGGAGGCTAGTGCCATCCTGCAGGACATTGCTAAAGCCCGCCAGAATATCCAGCAGTCCCTAGACGGAGTGAGTACTGTACCATGAACATTCCAGTCAGCCAGTACTGTCCTCTCGAATGCCCTCGATCCAGCCTCATGGATGATAACAGTAATAATAATTATCTAAAAAATGGACTAGTCCTCTGTCAGGGCCAGTAGTAACCAAAAATCATCTAATGTGTTATTTGATGGTCCCCTGTACCGTGATGTCAGTAACTTGAGGTCTACTTAACCACTTAATGAGTACAATCGGATGATAACGTCGACATATTTGAAGGTACTGCGATGTCTACAATCACCCTGCTTCTCATCACTCGCCTCTTAGCTCTGCTTGCTTGTCTCACTGTGATTTATCTTAATCAAAGGGGTCATGTGTTTGTTTGTGTGAGTCTCTTTCCTGCTAACCTTTTCTTGTCTGCGTACCCTAAAGGTACCCTGCTGTTTGTCTTGTGCGGGATATACTGTATGTATGTGCCTTCAAGTATATGCCTGCAATATACATTTCTCTCTTTCTGTCTTTCCATTCTTTATCCTCCCTGCCCTTTGACCGTTTTCGGTGATGATGAATGGGTAAATGAATGAATGAATGAATGAATGGGTGAATGAATGAATGAATGAATGGGTGTAGGTGAAGACAGCCCTGCAGTCGGGCAGAGAGCGCCCACAGAAACGCCGGCACAGGAACGTAAGTTCCCAGCGTGTTGGGAACCCACAAGCATGTGTGGGCCTGGACCCTGCCCACGTTTGGGGTGTGCTTTGTTCCGTGATGTGGCAACACCCTCCAGATTTCACTTTCTCTCCCTGTGCATCTGTGTCGACTGTTTTTCAGTGTGTTGGTTTAATGGAAAGACTGCTTACGAGCTAGCCTGCTTACGAGCTAGCCACTTGTGCTGGCTGGTTCTTAGTTGAAAGGCAATTTTAATTTCTCTCTCTGGAATCCAATAATTTGGGCATCGTTTGATTGGAGTGTGTTGTGTTGTACTAATTGTGTTATTTGGTTTGGACAAGAGAGGGGCTGTGTCCAGAACAGCCGTGTGGTGTTTCCACACCAGAGCATGGTTTTGGTGTGTCATGGCCTGGTGTCGTTGTGTATTTAAGCCTCCAATCTGGAACTTCATGCATATGATCTCTCTCTTTTGAGTTGTTGATTTCCCGGCATGGCTTTGGCATGGATGTCTCCTCCCTGTCGTCATGGTGACAGTCTCTCACCCAGCTGTGTGTGTTTGTTTTGTGTGCAGTCCTCCTCCCATGCCGGAGGAGACCAGGAGCTGGTGTCTCGCATGAAGAGCCTGGAACTGGAGAACCAGGGCCTGCACAAAGGTAGGGTGTGGGAACCGACACCTTGAACCATCTGGGAAGTCTTCCACAATATGCCATCCTGGTTGACTCTGCGTTGCTATTGGACTGTGCCGTTTCCAGCGCTTCTTCTGTTTGTAATTCTCGTGTGTGTATGTGTGTGTTTCAGTGGTGGGTGATCTGAGGGCAGCCCTATCCAAGCTGGAGTCCAGAGTGTCGTCCCTGGAGAAGACTCCCAAATCAGAAGCAGCAGTCCCCTGTGCTAAGGTTAGACAGACACAGACTATACCAGTGGTTACCAACCCTGGTCCTCAGGGAACACCTGTCCTGTATGTTTTAGATGTCTCCCTGCTCCAAAACAGCTTATTCAAATAAATGGGTCGCTATCGAGCTCTGCAGAAGCCTCCTTATGACCACTCATTTGAATCAGGTGTGTTTGAGCAGGAAACATTTAAAACATGCAGGACAGGTGTTCCCTGAGAACCAGGGTTGGGAACCACTGCCCTATACTAGCTAGGGCTAGCCATTCGCTACCCACAATGCTTTGGGGCTATCTTGTGGTTATTATCAGTGACCCTATGCACTTTGTTAAGTCTCTTGGAAGTCACTTTGGATAAAAGCGTCTGCTAAATGAATACATGTAAATGTGCAACCAAGGCCCTCGGAAGGGAATATAAACACCACCACTGACAAGCAATGTGTTGGGAGTCTGTCCGTGGGGGTTAGCCTTGACAGCATCCCACTCCTCCAGCTGCAGCAGTTCCTTGACCTCCCTCCCCCCCTCAGGCGGCCCCCGTCCAGCAGGTGAAGGCAGCGCAGAACGGAGACGACGACGACGACATGGACCTATTCGGCAGCGACGAGGAGGAGGACGCGGAGGCCGAGCGCATCAGGGAGGAGAGGGTGGCGGCGTACGCAGCCAAGAAGTCCAAGAAGCCCGCCCTCATCGCCAAGTCCTCCATCCTGCTGGACGTCAAACCGGTCAGCTCCACCTGCCTGGTCCCCTGCGACCGATGTCCTCATCGACACGACACATCACATCACATCGACACATCACAGTCATCCATTTAACTGTCCATATTACTACTGTCCATTTATTCTGGTTCAGGGTCTTTGTAATCTGGATTGGGTGATCACCATCCTTCTTTCTTATTCTTTGTTTTGTACTCCCAGTGGGATGATGAGACAGACATGGCAAAGCTGGAGGAGTGCGTGCGCACGGTTCAGATGGACGGCCTGCTGTGGGGCCAGTCCAAGCTGGTGCCCGTGGGCTACGGCATCAAGAAGCTGCAGATCTCCTGTGTGGTGGAGGACGACAAGGTGGGCACAGACATGCTGGAGGAGGAGATCACCCAGTTTGAAGACTACGTAAGTACACAGCTCCCAGGACATCCACCTGTGTCGTTCCCAGGTCAGAGACTGATGCATGAATTCACACTTTAACAATTGTTTTAATAGGACAAATGACACAAACCGTCTTGATCAATTAATATTGCATATGCTCTAACTATATGCATGCTATACATACAACTCCTAACATACTCAGTACTTGAAATAATCCACAAAGTGAAAGATGTATACTGATGTCCTGTTTTTGTTTGGGTTCAGGTCCAGAGTGTTGACATTGCTGCCTTCAACAAGATCTAAGTCTCTCATCAAAAATGTTACTGTTGCTCTCGGCTTGCTCGGTTATCAATAAAATGTTGAGCTTTAAGCACAAACATGTCTCTTCCTTCGTAAATTTAAAGGGCAAAGATGTACATTATAAAACTGTGAAGGTGAAATCCCACATTTCACATGACCACAATGTAACTTAAGTTAAAATAAACAATTTGAAACTTACATTTTAACCCAAGCTGCCCCAGCATGTCTGAAAGGGCATGCACACTAACCCAGTGAGCTAACAGGGGAGCCCTGCTTTCTTATGGTTTTATGACACTCAAACTCTGCAGGTTGTTACAAATAGATAGTTCAATGTCAAATTTAAATGTTGAGTTGAGATTATGATCCCTGATAGCTCAGTGGTTAAAGATATGGGCTACAGTGAGAGGGATCTGGTGTTCAAATTTGGCTTTAGGACCAATTTTTTTGCCCTTCAACTTATAAATAAAACTGATAAAAGGTACATTTATTTGTAGACTCTTGGTTGAGCTTTTCCTGGTGGGACAGTTGGGAGAGGGGATCTGAACAGTCGGGCAGTGCGCTGCGGTTACAGGGATCTGGGCCCACTGATGCGTTAGGCACTACGCTCTGTGCTGGATTTGAACCCAGGGTGTTGTGGTTCAATGACTGATTTTATAGAAATAAAAATACAACAACTTGTTTAGAATATTAATTAAATATTTTTGGGGTAATGTGTCTCGAAGGTCTTAAATTAAAAAATGTTATGGTCTTAAAATGTCTTAAAAAGGTCTCACATTTGACTTACTGAAACCTGCAGGAACCCTGTACATAGAAAAGTACATTCAAATCCATCTAATGGTATCTATACAAAGTACACCATTAAATCATTCGTTTCATGACCAAACAACACGTTTGTGAGGAGAGCCTAGTTTCAAGGTGGATCCCAGTCCCACCCAGAACCCGGGGTAGAGAGGCTGAGTGAACGTGGTCTTGATCCTATGAAGCAGAGTCATCTTATCAGAGACGCTGTAGAAAGACAGCGTTCCAGACCCGTGGTCCAGAAACACTCCTATCCTGTTGGAGCACGGGACACCTATGGCTGTACTGTCCTTGTTGTGTTGGAAAGAGCAACTGAGATTGGAGCAGTCCAGGCTCCAGGACTTGGAATTGTGTCCCAGCTTGCTGTCGGTCCCTCCCCCTGTCCTGGTCATCCCTTTGTAGCACACTCCTACGGAGACCCCCCTGGAGCCCTCCCACTCCACCTCCCAGTACCTGCGTCCGGTCAGGGGCCCTTGACACAGCACCTGGGCCCAGCTGCTGAAGCGCTCTGGGTGGGCCGGGTAAGGCTGGGACTCTGACAGTGTGGTCGCCCCCTTCCTCCCGTCAGACACGCGCAGGTAGGGGTTCGCTGTGTTGACGTCCAGCACCGTGTCGCCGCAATCTGGGAAGAGGAAGCCAATGCTTTACAACTCGATTCCTTTTCCAAGAGATGGGTAACCATGCGCTGTACCGTAAAACACACTTACATTGTAGGAATTCTGACCTGGTTTTTGGCTCCGTGTTGGCTGTGGTAATGTTGTTTGCTATCAGAGACAAATTTTGGGTGATTAGGCTGTAAATTGCTTGGTTTAATATTACCGTGTTAAATGTTCTTCCGTTTTACCCTGACATACCTCTCTGAAGAGTTGTAATGGATTGTGGATTTGATTCCTGATGTGGGCTTCCTTCCTTCACTATAAACAAAAACGTAAAAGTCAATTACCGGGTTTCCCAGATTCGTTAATAGAGGTAGTGATAGTTTAGCGTGTCATTGTTTCTGACACCTCCACCCACGGTGGAGCTGTGGGTACTCAGTACTTACTCTTATCAGAAATCCTGTCGATTTCCCTTTTACACACTTCCTCTAATCGATCGTGCAGGTCAAAAAGGGCTCCTCTCAGGATTTTGTCCACAAAGCATGGATGAACTTTAATACAGGGCAGATCCACAGTCTGGGGAGGCTGGTCAAAGGACCTGCACCTCTGCAAGGGGTTGTAACCGAAAAGAACTTAAGTTAACGCCGCGCATCGATAAAGATAATCTAGTCAGTTGCGCCGATGCAAATAGCCTATACTATATGTAAATGAAGGGAGGCTGTTTCACTGTACAGTACCTGGAGGAAATAAATGTGGTCCTCGGTCTGTGAAAGCTGCTCTAGCTCCGAGTCACTCTTCCTCAGTTTAGCGAGTTCCCGCTCCAGCTTTTCCAGTTGGGTTTCTGCCTGTCCGACAGCAGCCTTCTCCTGGGCCCGCATCTCCTCTCTGACCTCAGAGCGCCTTCTCTCGACGGAGCGGATCAGCTTGGAGAAGACCTTCTCGCTTTCCTCCATGCCTGTCTCGGTGGCATGCTGGTCACAGCATTTATAATGGTGTTTTAACCCAAGTGTCACAGTATCATATGGAAAATGATCATTTTATAGATTTGTGTTATTAAAAATGATCATTTATGGCATGCTGAATGGAGTGTTAGTACACTGGTGAAACTCACCTTGATGTATCTGATAATTTGCTTAAGCTTCTTTTCCATCTCCTTAAATTTATGTATGGATTTTAAGGATGCCTCATCTAGTTGTTTCTGTGATAGAAAAGCAAGAGTCATATTTCCGACTACCACACGTGTCATCGTGACTGGAAAAACAAGTCGATTTTTTTCGAGCTACCTGTTGAGTTTTCCTCTCTGCTACGACTGAGACGGTGTCATGGTCCTTGTGGCTCTCCTTTGTACAAACAGTGCAGACACACTGCTGGTCAGTTCGACAATAGACTCTGAGCAGTTTGTTGTGATGTGGACACAACTTCTCTTTCAGTGAGCCCAAAGTTTGGATCAGTTTGTGTGTTTTCCCACAAAATTGTACCTCGTGTGCCATCAAGTGAGCGTCACAATAAGATTCCAAGCAAACGAGACAAGATTTCACGGCTTTGCTCTTTTTATTAGAGCAAATATCGCATTTCACAACATTCTCCGTCTTGGCACTCGGCTGTAGAGGGGGTCCACGTAATCCGGACCATTGAAACTTCTCCACCACTTCTGCCAGGACTGTACTCCTGCTCAGTGTTGGTCTCGGACTGTAAGTCTGCCGACACTGGGGGCAGCAGAATATTCCTTTCTGCTTGTCCTTGTTCCAGTAGCCCTCAATACAGTCCATACAATAACTGTGTCCACAGGGGATCGTCACTGGGTCCTGAAGCACATCCAGACATACTGGACAACTAAACTGCTCCTGTTCTACAGAAATACTAGAGGCTGCCATTTCATACAGGTACAACACAAGGTTATCTACAACAGGAACTGTTGAGAGAGGAACAGAGATGGGCGTGGACTGTAGAGCTTTGCGTGATTGGGGAGATGGAGGATTCTCCAGTTTCACCTCACTGCCAGAGGCATCCAATCAAAAACCAGGACTAGGAGTAAACAAAAAAGAAAAGGAGGCTAAACCAGAGGAATAGTAAATAAATCAAAACAAAGGTACAGTTTTAACATTACTAATATGAAATGCATTCAAATGTATTTGTTTTTGATGAACAATCTGATACATTAAATATATTTAGCTGTAGAGAAAACTGACATTGTGTAGTTAACCAGTTTTCCAGGGGTCATCCAATAGCTCTTGTTTACAATAGACACAATGAGAGAAAACACCAGTTGAAACCAGCTTAAGAGAAGGGTGGGAACTTTTCTCTCCATGAAACATGACCATGCACCTGCACAAACACAAGCCTGAAGTAGGCATGATCTAATTTAACTGAAGTAGGACATTGCCAAAACAGCAGCAGTTTAGTCCAGTATATTTATTGAATGTTTGTTTCCATACATTATTACAAATTTATTGTTCAAGATTTCTGTTTAATAAAAAATGGTATATATAAAAAAAAACATAAATTCCGATAAAAAATGATTAATACTGAAATCACAGGCGTGTTTTTGAAAGCAATTCTAAAATGCAGCACACTCGTTACAATCCTACATTTGCATTGTAAGGATAGCTTATTTATTCTGGACATTCTGATCAGGTCCAAGAGCAGTTGCTGCTACGTTACAGTCATGAACGAGACGACGTCACTTTCTCCGTGCGTGGGAACGGCGTTGTAGCGGCCTTTGTCTGGCGCTAGAGAGCTTGGACCCTGCACAGACAGAAGGGGAGTTATTCAGCAGGACTGGGGAAACCTGGGATAGATATCATAGAGGGAGGTAATATGGCTCACGAGGGTTCAGTGTATTACGTCAGTATACAGAGTGCATCCACACTGCTGGTGTTTAATATTTGGCCTAAATTGTGGGATGCACTATGAATATGGGGTGAGCTGTGTGAATGGTTCAGTGTTGCAACTGGATCTGCAGATGCAGAATAACTGATTTAGAATCATGTAAGTCTTGTGTGTATATTCAAAATTCGGAACTTTAAACAGTGTTATTGCCCGATGCGATACTCACCAAAGGGTGAGAAGGCAAAGCCAAAGTTGGGTGCTGGTACTTGGCTGAGGAAGGGATTGAGACTGGAGGTGCTTTGGTCTCCAGCAGGTCTTGCGGTTACTGTGAGGACACGGACCAGTCAGAACAGCAGCAAATCAATCATTTCCTGGTTTTATCTGCAACATTTGATCTTTCACCATGTCCTTGTTTGCGCTTGCACAATCTCATCAACCAAGAGGTGACTGAATGAGATGCTTTGACAGGGTAACGTGCCCTGAAGTTGTTTTTTTTTTTGGGGGGGGGGGGGTTGTTGTTTGATACTTTGTTGTCTATTTACAAATGCCAACTAATAGTTATAATTATGTAATCATAATGAAAAGAGTTTTAACAGATAATAGATCATATAGTAACACATATCCTACTTTGTGTGGATTCAGTCTCTGTTCCAAATTCTTCATTGCACTTCGGAGACTCAATAATTGACACGTATCTCACTGTAACAAAAACAACCAAAACAAAGTAAGTAGATTGATCAAACTTCTTAATTGACAGAGTCTCTGTCTAGATATGGACTTTTGTTTATTAAGTTCTCCACCTTTTTCATAGATGTTGACAAATCCTCCTTGGTAGACTTCTTCTAAGAGCTCTTTGAATTCAGAAACAGCTGTCATCACTGAGCCAAAGGTGAAATTGGGGTCAAAGTTGACAGGAGGCAGGTCTCCCAGCCCAGGACAAGACCTAAAGGACTGACAGTTCTTGAATAACAGACAGAACACAAACAGAAGACAAACACATGGATATAAATATTCGTATTGATGAGAAATATTAGTTAACTGAACCATTTATTTAATCAATTCAACAGCACCCTCAATGTAAGTGAATTGAGGCAAGTAGTGCAAAGAGTTAGGATAAAACCATGTGTTTACTGTGAGAGAGAGAGTGTGTGTGTGTGTGTATGCATATGCATGTTACCTGAAGGAACGTAATGTGGTCATCCGTATGAGACAGCTGTTCCAGGTCAGAGTCTCTCCTCTTCAGCTCAGCGATCTCCTGCTCCAGTTTAGCCAGCAGTCCCTCGGCCTGACTGATCGCTGCTTTTTCCTGATCTCTAATCAGCTCTCTTAACTCAAACCTCTTCAGCTCAATAGATTGGATGAGATCAGTGAAGATCTTCTCGCTTTCCTCCACTGTTGTACGTGCAGAGCGCTAGAGGGAGACAGAGACACTGCTGCAGACTTGCTGTTGATCCATCGGGTTTGTATTAAGAGTCTGTAATCGTTTTATTACTCACTGTGAGGGCGGTGATGGCCTGTCGCAGCTCCTGCAACTCCTTCTCTCTGACCTGGATTTGTTGCTGGGAGTTCCTCTGCATCTCCCCAAGCTGAGTCTGAGGACACAGGTGTGTTTAGGAAGCCTTTAAGCTGTGCCATACTGAACATTACAAAAAGACTAGAGGACTAATATTGTTCAATGACTACTTTTCATTCAGATTTATCGTTAATCATACTGTAACAGGATCAGCGTGTGAATGCCTGATCAATGCTTAATCAGCAAGTTTTATAATTGTAGGTATACTTGCATTAGAATGTAGAAACTGTTTTTGAATGTCGTATCTTAATATTATTGATAAATGATGGGCTTCAGTGACAATATCGGTTAGTACTGTATCCTGAAAACACTTGCCTGTTTCTCGTTCATTTCCGATTCAGCTAAAACTGTGTCGTGGCCTTTGTGCTCATCCGTTAAACAAAGATAACAGATACATTTCTGATCCGTGCGACAGTAAACTTCCAGAAGCTTGTCGTGGCGAGGGCATATTGTGTCTTGGAGTTTCTTGGAGGCTACGACAAGCTTGTGCTTCTTGAAAGCTGGAGAGTCGTAGTGAGGTTGCAAGTGGGTCTCGCAGTACGAGGCCAGACATACGAGACATGATTTGACAGCTTTGTTTTTCCTCCCACTCCCGGTACAAACGTCGCATTCCACATCCTCTGGTCCCGCGTAACTTTGAGTTGGGGGATCACTTTGGAGTCCTGTCATCAAAAACTTCTCCACAACGTCGGCCAACATAGTGTTTCGGCCAAGTAAAGGCCTTGGGTTGAACATCTGCCTGCACTGAGGACAGCCATAAACCCCCATGTAATCGTCCTGGTCCCAGTACCCCTTGATACAACAAGAACAGTAACTGTGCCCACAAGGAATTGTAACAGGGTCCTTCAATACATCCAGACATATTGGACAGTTGAATTGGTCCTTATCAAGTAACAGCCCAGCTTGAGCCATTTTTCGTACCAAATATTAGTACTGTAACGATTACGAAAGAGAAACAGTTTAAAGAGCGAAGACTGCTGCTTGTAGTGTGAAGCCAGCCTCAGTAAAGAATCATTTCCGGTTGATTTGTTTGGAGAAAAATAAACGTCAAAATAAAGGTCAGGAGACATACTAAGCTTTTATTATTTCAAAACCAGGTGATCTTTATTCCTCCAAAAGGTAGGGAGAAACAACGAATACAGTCAAATAACATGCTTTATTCATTGGATTCGTGGATTCAGTAAGATGAAAGCTGTCAGAATATGTATGACTATTATAATAAATGTAGTCTACAGGGTGTGTAGCGTTTTACTATTGCCTTCACTGTTATGTGTTGTTTTTTAACACACATAACTGGACCTTCAATTCGTGATGCTGAGAAAACTAATTATTGTGTCTACTCAACATGTGGAGAATGGATTCAGGAAGATGAGAGCAATATCGCATTGCACCACCGAATTAACATGTTTTGCCACGTCTCAGGCTATGCTCTTATTCTGAAGGCAAATTCGCAACACCGGAAATGCTATCGAGGACAATTTTTTACGGCACTACAGTTGTTTTGATTACAGGAAGTGAATGGTACAAGTAGAAGTAGGCCTGACTCGCACGACACTTTTTTCACTCAAGTTAAAGTAAAGAAGTAGCCTATGGTTCTGGTATATGTAGCTGTTGTAGATCGGTTAAACTCACTCCTCAGGTATGTATACATGCCACCCGCGCCAGCAAATTGCTAGCAATGTCGGAGGTGGCAGATTCTTGGTGTTCTGTGGCTATCAAAGACAGTTCCTACAAGGATGCACAAGGTGACGACATTGGCCATAAAGTTAATTCAGTTTGAAAAAAAATAATTTAAGTGAGAAGCATGTGCCTCCATGTTCAGGTTTAGTTTATTCTGTTTCCCAATGAGGAGGATCACACACACAACACAGCGCACAATTATGAAAACAAGTTTGAGTTTACAACACAGTGACGCCAAATTCAGATTTCAAACCATAAACATTTTAATTAAATGCATTGTTTATCCAAATGCATTTACACAATGGACCCTCATTTATATTCAGTCTTTGTGAATGCACTTTACAACTGTATCACAATATACAATTAGAAAATAAATAGAATAAATATTTAGAATGTACATTTCCCACTATAATCAATACATTATGTTAACTCTCAATGCATCAAGTATATGGCATATGTCCCCTCAGAAATGAAAGTCAATAGACAGATACTTTCATATTGAACAGAACTGTCCACATTATGGAACAGGAACGTTTTGGTGCAATGTGTATGACGCTGGGTAAATAATTTAAGTTCATACAGTCAGATCCATCAGGTCTATTAGAATGTTGTCTTCATTGGTTCTTATTCTTGTGTAAAAGGAGACGAAATGGCCATTCCAACTTTTAAAGTTTAGATTGAAATTATTTAGGGCAGAATTTAAATTGATGAAGATTAAGCATGCAACTCAAAATAAATGTTACTAGCATGCATTTATGCCAATATAATTATTATATTCCACATGCTTACTTCAAGGAAAGGTTCAACTCTTCATAAAGAGTGTCCCTAAGCCTACTGTCTTTACATGGTCCACATGGTCCACAGTAGATCTAGAGGGCATAATCAATGTCTTCACCCATCAATATTATCCCTTTTTTTATACTTAGGAGGCAATTCAGTCATATTGGTTTAACTGTCTGACAGCTATACCAGAACAAATTATGCTTAAGCTCTGCCTTTTTCCCAGTGCAAATAATGCATTGAATAAAACTCTAAATTCTTCAATACCATATACAGCTGCAGCAGTCCTGAGTATTTCTGCTTATTCATTCACATAACATACAGTCACGTAAGACAAAGGTTGGTTTCCTATAGAATGTGGATGTTTCAGTGTATGTGACGTGCAGTGAGATGAGTGTGTGTAGTACTGTAGCTCTTCTTAGTACCGACTTCATTTGTTCTTCTCCTCTAGTCCACTCTCCGCTCTCAATGCCTGACTGCTGGCTGCAATGTAGCTGATCCAATGCTTGAGATCCTCTGGGTACTCAGGGCACTCCACCTGCAATACACACACACACACACACACGAGGTTAGGACAGAATGGCGTTGGTGCATATGCTATGCATTCCTTTCTCAGTCTTCCTCTCCTCTCTAACCTTTCTCTTGCACAGGTACTCCATGATCTTCTCTGGGCTGCTGTGCACCACGTTCTGTCTGCACAGCATGATGGCCGAGATGAAGCCGTCTCTCTTGGAGACAAAGCGCTGCTCCACATAAAAGGACTTCTCGTCCCAAGCTAGGATGCGGGTCCGTATCTCGAAAGCCTCCCCGAACGCGAGGGATCGTCGATAGCGGATAGTGGAGGCTCCGACCACCATAGTGACTCCGAGTACACGGGTGGCATTAAATATCCCATTTCGCGAGTAGTGGTGGAATCTGGCAAAGTCACACTCCCTCAGGTAGCGGGAGTTGTTCATGTGGCCCATGTAGTCCAAATCATGGGGTAGCACACGCCCGCTGACGATATGCTCTTTTAGAACATCCCTTATTGGAGGTTCGAAGAAGGCCTGGATGGCCACAGCAGCCCCCCGAAGGAAGTACCACACGTCCAGGCTGCAGAAGAGCAGGAGGAGACCGCTGAACACCCACAGCAACATCCCTCTGAAACAGGAGAGGAAAAACGATCAGGTTTATCTTCTGAGTAAGACCTAGACAGGTTTAATAAATTGTTAATACTGTACCTCTCCAGTGTAGTATCAAGTGAAAGGAATCTCTAGAGCCTTACAATGCTAGTTAAAAAAAAAAATCTATATTTTAATAATTCAGAAAAGCAGTTTTATAGTAATATGTACAAAATGCTTTTGGCTTTTGAAGGGATTTAGACAATTACATCGGCTGGGCCTATTTCCTGTAGTGCAGTTGACCTCATCAATGACATATGACGAACTCGTATTCTAAATTTTAAGTGTTTGCAAACCAACTCAAATAGAAATGTATCCATGTCATTTTCCATATACTCAATAGTTTTGTGGAGGCAAGCGTGGCCATTTTAACATTTACTGTGTAGCTTGCAAAATTCACCTGATGTGTTCACCGACACCGTTCTAAGCATTCATTGGTGAGTTTGCTAGATGCTGCGGACATGCTAGCAAAACAAATCTAGGCCGTCCGCCATTTCTCGTAAACATTGTTGAAGCAATCACTGTCTAGATCAAAGTATAATAACTGACAGGATTTTATTATTTCCTGCGGTGTGTTACTTACTGCGCCTTTCCGAAGCTGGTGGGCTAAAGATGCCGGTAAAATCAATTTCTGGACTCACTTCCGCTTCTTCACTGAAGTTAAAACTGATTGGTCGGAAACGTCATATGCTCTCCTGACGTTTACATTTACGTTACTCTTAATTTAAAATCAAATAGAAAAACATAAAACACATAAATAAATAAATCTTTCATTAATGAATGACAGATACACATTTATTTTCTTATGTAAAAAGTTCTTATTCACCCATTACTGTGCAGCAAAAATAGGTTTACCTACTGAATATTGTCGTTTTTAAACCGTCAAAGCATACCTAAACAGAGGCTTCCTAAAAGGGCTTGGATGGTGATATGTGCAAAGCACATACAAGCAACAGGCAACCACAAATATTTTATTTACAACAAATAAATCAATTGCAACACTTATCATAAATAGGCTACAACTCAAATTGCAAACAATTCAGACGATAATGCCAACGGTTTCCCAAGATAACCCATATTGTGTTTATTTCCATTTAGAAAAAGGCACTCATGCTTCAAGGTTTCCCAACAGAACACTGAATATTTCTGACCTGCACACAGCCTACTTTACAATCTGCTGAAGTTAAGGTTTCTTGTGTTCCTGTGTATGTGAGGACATTTGTGTGTTTATACTGAATGACCGGCAGTTGTGAAGGCATAGGCACTGAGGTCTTAATGTAGATGGGAGCTCTGTTCTGGTTTCATTTGTTCTTCTCTTCTAGTCCACTCTCTGCTCTCAATGCCTGACTGCTGGCTGCAATGTAGCTGATCCAATGCTTGAGATCCTCTGGGTACTCAGGGCACTCCACCTGCAACACACACACACAAATTAAAAACTCAGAGACCAATCAAGTCATTTGTCCAATAAATAAATTCATAGGGTAATGAACTCATCTGGGAAACAAATACCCCATCTTCCAAACCCCTTATTATGGACATACCTTTCTCTTACACAGGAACTGCATGATGTTGTCTGGACTGCTGCGTATGATGGTCTGTTTGCAGAGCATGACCGCCGAGACTCGGTTGTCTTTGCTGGACACAAATCTCTGCTCCAGGTAGAAGGACTTGTCGTCCCAGGCAACAATATGGCTGCGTAGCTCAAAGCGCTCCCCAACATACAGCGCGCGGCGGTAGCGGATGGTGGTCGCCCCCACTACCATGGAGGCCCCCAGGGCCCTGATGGCCTTGAACACGCCGTTCCGCGTGTATAGGGAGAAGCGTGCAAAATCACATTCTCGCAGGTAGCGGGCATTGTTCATGTGACACAGGTCCATGTCATGAGGGGCCACAAGACCTGACACACTCTGCTCTCCCAGGACATCCCGGACCACAGGCTGGAACCAAGCCCGGATCACCGTCGTGCCAGCCCGCAGGAAGTACCATACATCCAGGCTGCAGAAGAGCCCCAGTAAGACAGCCAATATCCACACCAACAGCCCTCTGTGGAGAAAGAGAGCAGGGTCTTGTAGGGGCTGTCAAGTCCCAATAACGGCTTTTTCTAGTCATTATAAATAACCCAACATTTTAATGTTGGCAATAAAATATACAAGGCTGTAAACTGATGAACCTAGAAAAACATATTGACACTGATAGATCCCTATGCTCGTGTTGTAACAAAGAGTTGAAGGCCTGGGCCTATACTCTCTGGGTGTGGAGGTGACAACGACTATGTTTCTGTAGGCAGTAATATGTTGCTGGACCAGACAGTTGACTCAACTGCCAATCTCGCAAGAGGTACAACATTGCTGTGGAAGTGGGATTTGAAACTGAAACATAAAACTGGTTTTACAGGAAATGTGACAGGTTGACAGTCTTTAGAATCTATTAAATCCTGTTCTGATCACACCACGTCTTAGTGAAGCTAAATCTTAATCAATTTGATAAAACTCAAAACGGAGCTAGTGGGCTAGGGTAGCCTTGGGATGCAGTTTTGACTTAAAACCACGTACTAGAGGGCATGCACGTTCTCAGCACCCACAACTTGTGGATGAGTAGGACAACCGTAGAAGTTGTTAAATACAAAAGTCTCTCAGAGATCATTTATTGCTGTACCAATTACCAGAAGTGCTATTTTACAGATAATCGTTCATCTTGGTCAGAGACGGAAAATACAATTTCACAATCTGTGCACGCGTATTTCCTTAACATTTAGCTAATACACATTTTTTAGAACTACGTATGCCTTTATTTCATGCTATTAAATAATCATACTTACACAACTACCGTTTGGTCCTCTTCCATGTCGTATTACTATCCTGCTGTCCTCAGCTTTCCAAAAGTAGACTCCAATGCATGCATTGAACATGGAAGCAGAAGGTAACAAAGTTTTCAGTGAACGCGTGACGTTTCCAGGGTCCAACGCACGCTCTAAAAGCTGATTGGCTATCAAGTTGACCCGCTTACTCATAGATGACAATATGTTGGGTATAACTTTATAATAGTACACTTGCACCACCGAAGTTAGCATTATAAACTCCCGAGGAGATATTCATATGGCTTATAGCAACATAGAAATACAATGCTAGTCCATTTCAGTAATGAGTGAGTGGCACTGATGATAACAAATATAACTCATTCTAATCAAGGAGTTGAATCCAGCACCCAGGTCCAAAGACTACAGTGAAGTGGTAACAAATATTATCATTACATTTTGGATGGGCACCTGGGTCTCAATGCACCCCCTGTTAAACATAAAGTAGTGGACTACCTGCCATAAACATTATTTACCGACCTGCAGCGAAGACAAACATGGTCTCCAAGGCAGTTTGAATATGGGGACTGGGTGTTAGGGGAAGCAACTGCACACAATAACTCTTTAGATGGTACAGATGGTATAGACGTGGAGAGGCACCAACACAGGTAAAATAAGTCTTTGTTAAACTAATCAAAATATCAAAATCTGAATCTGAAAAATATGATGAAGAAAGTGAAGACATGAATCCTAAAGTGTACTGTTAAAAACGTACAACCACTTTATGACATGCATTGTTCATGCATGTCTTTGAATAGCATGAATATATAGTTTTATAACTTATTTTTAAAGTGAAAAGTAGCCTAAATCGCTCTGAAAAAAGACGTGAGGTTTAGGATCTGAGAGATTGGATGTTTCCCTTCACTTCCAGTCACTGTGCCATCATTGTTTCCATGTATATCGTCTGAATCAGTGGAAGTTTGAAACATGGTTATCTTATCAGTGCTTTATTTGACATTCGTGTCATAAACAGCACCAGACGCCTCCTAACAAGGCACTTCCTCTGCAGCTCATGGAGACGTCTCCAAGGGACAGTCCTCTCCACAGCGCCACCTGTGGTGTGGAAGACATTGAGAACAACACCTTCAGGCCCAAGTCAGCCAAGGGTCGACGCAGACACACTCCTCAACAGCAAGCCTCTACTTCTGGTCCATCATGCGGGCTTTTAGATCATCACCAGGATGACCAACAAGACGGGCATAGTTTAACTGTGGATTGCCCAGGCACCAGGACCCCCGTAGTTAGACCCAAGTCTGCCATGGGGCGCAGGAAACCCTCCCAGCAAACTTCTTCTGGGAAACAGAACCAAACTCTGACAACAGATTATACTAGAGAGGTCCAGGCTTCAACAAGACCTCCTTATTTGTTTCGAGATGGTGACGACAGAGAGACTAAAAGAGACACCATTGGGGAGACTAACAGACAGACTGGTAAAGAGAAAGTGACCAGTAGACAGACCAGCAGTCCAGTCTTTGACCAGGTAAACCCAGAGGTCAGAGGTCAAAGTAGGAGGCCAAAGTCCTCTAAGGGCCGTCAGCGACACCCCTTCCAACCCCAACCTTGCGTCCAATGTGAGCCTTCCAATCCAAAGTCGCAGAATACAGAGAAAAACCTCAACATCAAGAAAAACTCGAGATATCGACATCCTCAACTGTCAGACAGAAGTGTTACTAGTTCACACACTCCTAACCAAACCGTGTCTTGGGAGGGACTCCCTGGCTCCACCCTTTGCCAGAGTCCTCTCTCAGTGCCTCCAGTTCCAGTCAGCTCACTTAACAGATACTGTGTCCTTCCCTCCATTGGGAGGAGAAACTTAAAGGACCTCCCATAGAAACACAAGGACCAATAGAATCATCTACCATGTACTCTGTGATTGTACTGGAGAATCCTGTGTTTGATAATATGTTATTGATTTGACCACAGAAAAAAAGTTTTAATAGTAGTATTTGAGTGTGTGTTTTTTGTTATTTGTAAACACAATTTCAAGTCAATTTGTTTACCTGGTCTTTTTCAGATAGCAGATTATAGACTTCAATATTCAAGGTCTTTGTGATGTATTCAGTTTCGGATTTGCCACTAGATGACGCTACACCCGACGTTCGGATTTATGGGAGTTCAGGTTCAACAGGTGGAAGGATGTTCAGATTATTTGATGATGAACTACGGTTCTCTGTGATTAAGGGAGCATCAATATGTTGAACCCAGCTAGTTTACTCAGTGGTTGGGCGAAATGTGCAGCATTATTTACTTTGCAATTAGGCCTATAATACAAGCGCATGGCCAACAATGATCGCTAATGATCACACACTGTGATAAATGCTTACTGATCTACAATGTAAGGTCAGGTCAGGGACTAGAATTCCCTTCTGACGGGGCAAATCTGATAAAGCTAATATGAACGATGAAAACTTCTGGAAAGAGACTAAAAGTCTTCACCCTGCAGGCTATGAGTGTCCAGACAGCTGGACATTGTAGACTGAGTGAGACGCACTAAAGAGGCGGCCACATATCTTTGTGATCGTGGTCACCATTCGAGCTTTAAACAAATGCAAACAGCGGTTGGCAAGGTTAGCCTGTGCTTTTGTTCTGGGAAAAGGGAATCTAAAAAACGCTGCGATTTTGGTAAAACTATATACTTAAACCTTTCTGCACAATTACTATTGAGCTCTCTGTGTGTGTGTGTGTCTACTCGCGCGCGCGTACGTGTGCCGTCCCCATCCTTGATGCGCGCGCATGAGTAAATAAGCTGTGACAGAGTCCGTTGCCGGTAAAACCCTCTGGAGAGACTCACAGCTGCACAGGACTGAAGTGATGCTCTAAACCGGGAGGCTCATCCAGCAGTTAAGAATCAACAAAGCCAATTGAGACCACGTCAGAAAAGAAACGCAGTAAGTAAAGATTTAGCATTTCATCCATTGTTTTCTTCTTCTTTTAACTCTAAAAGGCTGCAGTGCAGTAGGGTGGTCCTACCCCCCTGTCCCCCTGCAGTCTTTTGTTGAAAATAATTCTACAGAGAGCTCAAATCTTAGCTTCTGATTTCTCTATATATTGAAGTAACTTATGTTTAAAAATAAATAAACATATGGCAAAACAAGGAGACAGAGAAATGCATGTGTTAAAGAGAAATACATATTTAGATAACCCAGGTTGTTGTCTCATCAGCCAACACTGAACATAGTGGAAAAACCACTATGAACTGTGCATTCACTTATTATAAGTAGATACTGAAAGAAAATGTTCCCCCAAAATCCCATCCCTTTCCAGTACAGATGGCCTGCAATTTTTAACACATACAGTCAATAGTATAAAGAGGTTTTGTTTTGTAATGCACCTGACCATGTGAGGTATACTGGTTGCCCCCCCCCCCCCTCCCCCCCCCTTCTCCTTGAAACAGACCCAGAGCACAGTAGCCAGATGGAAGCTGTTGATCTACTTAGAGAGGGGTAGATGTAGAGACCATTACCTGGCCCAGAGCAAACACACACACACACCCGCACACATAGTGGACACAACTCTCATTTACACACCCTCACATGGATACAAACTCTCTCACACACACATCTACACAAACATTGCTCGCTGAACTGTGCCATGCTAACAGCTCTTCCATTACCTGTGTTTACCAGCGCACTTGCTCTTTAGAGCTTTGAAGATTTTTTTTATATCAAAGCAGGGCTAAGTGGTCAGTCACAAGCAACTGTTGTTTTTTTTAGTGTTTTTGTTGTTGTTGCGGATTAACCTTAGTCAGCTGTAGTTGAAGGATAGTTTAAGAAGGGCAAGTCTTTTTGTCATGTCGAGTCCTTCCACTGTTGGTCTTTTATTCGCCTCTAGCCTGGCTGGGTTCAATATCTAATCTGTATTGTCC
The DNA here is from genome assembly GCF_054491055.1 of Hypomesus nipponensis. Classification (NCBI taxonomy): domain Eukaryota; kingdom Metazoa; phylum Chordata; class Actinopteri; order Osmeriformes; family Osmeridae; genus Hypomesus; species Hypomesus nipponensis. The sequence continues at coordinate 14,061,603 of NC_140370.1, read as the reverse complement.
CTTTAACCAAATCAGGACGTAACTTTCTGTCCTCCGTCAGGTTAGAGTAAGATTGGATTGGTCTGTGGATTTGCATGGTGTCGGCCATTGAATGGAAGCGTAGGCACTACTGTAAGTGTGGAGTGTTGACCCGCTTACCTTGGTTAATGATTGGCCTACTCTCTTATACTCAGAAGCCATGCCTCAATAGGTTGCTATGCAGGTGGGGGGAGATAGTAGAGGATAGATCTAGTCATGGTTAGATCTGGTTCAGGAGGTTTTGTACCTCATGAACATAACATGAACCTACAACCTACATGACAACATTGATGTTTCTATCACAGAGCCTGTCCAATTTCCACCTACTGAAGATCCTTTATTATTGTGTTTGCCTGTGCCCATTTTCCAGATCTCCTGATCTCTCCTTGTGATAACTAAACAGCCCTGGCCAATAGTGGAAAAAATAACTCTATTTACATGCATACTCACACACACACACACACACACACACATTGAGCACACACACACACACCAAGCACACACAGTCACAAACCCAGAGTGGCTCATCTCTCTCCCTGGCGTGGCCCGTCAGTCCTCTGTGCAGGAGCCTGTGGTGCCTGAGAACATGCCGGGCCTGAGGAAACGCTCCACATGGGCCCCGCTGCTCCTCAAGTCCTCCTGCATCAAGTCCTGTGCCAACGGCTGTTCCCTGGGCACCACCGCCCACCTCACTTATGCCAACACGGACACCGAGTCCATAGAAGGTGAGTGGAGGCGACGCCCCGCTTGTGAGAAAGTGCACAGTGTGTCTGAGGATGTACAGTATGCATACAGATGACGTTCCCCATGTGTATAATGAATATGTGAATATTTGGTCCATTTCAATGTATGTGATGAATATTTTAACATATTGTTTTTTCAATGCATTTCATGTTTATGTTTTATCCTGCGTATATGATCATTGTTTGTAAATGAGTCTGGTACAAGGTGTATTGTGTGCCCCCCCCCCCCCCTTCCCTCTCTTCCCCTTCATCAGGTGTGTTTGTGTACCCTCTGGGGGAGAAGGAGGTGGTGGTGGGTTTCGAGGCGGTGATCGCGGGCCGCATGGTGGGCGTTCAGATCCAGAGCCGGGGCAAGCTGGAGGACTGCTGTCTGGACTGCTGCCCAGGGTCAGGCTTTGATGGTCAGTGTGGGAATGGCCGCGAGTGGGGCTGCTGTGGAAGTTCCAACCTGGACATGCAATGCACCAATGGTAAGGAGGAGAGGCAGAAGAGGAACATAGAGGGAAATAGAGAGAGAGAGAGAGAGAGAGAGAGAGAGAGAGAGACAGAGAGACAGAGAGAGAAGGAAGAGAAAAAGAGAGGAGAGTACACATGATTAAATTAATAAATGACACACCTTGTTATTGTTGCATCGCAGCAAATGACTTCACACAGCCAGAGTAAAGTCTGGTCCTAATGAGATCTGCAGCTGTGCACAGGCATGTGGATGATTCAGCTCTAAAGGCTCCCTAATACCCTGACCAAGGACCACAGACTTATTGAATGGTGATCAACCTAATCTGATCAGGGGGTACCGCCAGAGGACATGTGATTGGTTCTCCTCTCTTTAATACAGAGAACACCAGCTAGAACATGAAACAACACAGACGTTCAACTGCAGAATATTTGAGCACCATGGAATCCACCGGAACTTTGTCAGGAATACTTGATATTCAGATGCTGGTTTTGATATTGACTTAGAGAGAGACCTATCTGTTTGAATAGCCGGGTATACCCTCTTAATGTTTTATATCAGAGCAGAATACCAATCTAATAAACCTTGCGTGATTACCTCCCTTATCTAATTTGTTTAGTGTAATCTTTTCTTCTCGTAGGAGGATGCATAGACAGGCCCAAGCAGGGCATGGCTGTGCTTTCTTGACTGGAAAGCTGTTTTGTATGTTTGTGTGTTATGATCTTGGCAAAGCAACCAACTCATATTTGAGAGTGAGAAGTGTCAATATTTAGGAACTATTAATTTCCAAAAATCTTGAAATCATTCTCTGGTCCTCGAGCTGAATGTTTCTCTTTCAGGACACCTCATCCTGGACGAGGACCTGGAGAGGACCACCTTCATTGTCGGCACAGGGGTCATCGGCCCCATGGACATAGTATCTGTGGTCATAAGCACCACACTAGAACTCCCCACATTGGAGAATGGAGCGATCCGTCTGGTGTATCCCACAGTGTTTACTCCCATCGTCACTGGGCGGATGACTCCAAGCAAAAGTGAAAATGGGGGGAAGTCATCAGAAGAAACAGGGTGCGTTCCTAACCTTCAGTAAACAATGCCAAATTAAGAGTACGATTTTACACATTAGTGTGTTTACAATGTACCGTAACTGAAAATGCTCTTTGATAAATGCCATCCTACTGTTGAACTAGCTGTGCTGTATTAAACTTCCTGGTTACCGTGGTTCCCTCCCAGGTCCACCAGTTGTTTTGGAGCCGCATCATCAGCCAAGCAGGAGCAGGCCTTGGGCACAGAGCAACAGTGTGCCCACACCATCTTCACCAGCCCAGCTGCCAACCTGGCCCCTTACGAACTCAACTTCCAGCTATTGGTCAGAGGAGCCTGTCTATTGGCTGGTACGTCCAACCCCCTCCTCTCCACCCACACACACCTACACACATTCACATACCACACACACACACACACGCATACGGTACCAGTCAAAAGTTTGGACAAATGTGTCCAAACTTTCGACTGGTACTGTACCTGCATACACTACATCTGCACACACCGACACACACCTGCACACACCGACACACACCGACACACACCGACACACACCGACACACACCGACACACACCGACACACACCTGCACACACCGACACACACCGACACACACCGACACACACCTGCACACACCTGCACACACTCACATGCACGAGGAGGAGAAGGCTGTCTTCTGTAATGATATAGCATCAAGACAGAATTGGTGACATATGAAATATGCAGCAGCAGCAGCTCTAGGCAGCCTGGAGAGAGGTAGGACCTCAGCCAGAGTGGAGGTACTGCACAGCAGCCTGGGTGGTCACTGGGGAGAAGGAGGAAGGCTCTTGGTTTTACGCGTAGCTATTATGACGGTGCGAAATGACAGTGACATCATCTGACATGGAGGGGCTGGGGGTTAGAAAGGGCGAGCTCACAAATGTCTTGGTCCCGAGTGTCTGTCGTGTGGTCCTCAGGCCTGGAGAGCCCTACCCACGCCCTGAGGGCCGACGCAGACCCCAGTGCCCAGAGCGCCTCAGCCACCTACATCACCCTCGCACAAGACCACCTGTACGACAGACACATCGAGATCATACTGCACCTCAGTGGTGAGCCTGCGTGTGTTGAAGTTAGGATGTGTGTTTGTGTTTGTTTGTTTGAGTTTTAGTGTGTGTGTGTGTGTGTGTGTACCCACTTCTCTGTCTTGAGAAGTTGGAGATGAGTTATGGTTCTCCTTTCTCCAAAGAACCTCACAGCCCATTGGTCATCCTGGAAAGGGGCCGGCTCTCCTTCAGCCAATACGAGCAGCAGATCTGTGCCCGACGTGACTTTATCCGCTGCGCTCGCAAAGAGTCAGAACCGGAGAAGAGGGTGAGGTTTTTTCTCCCTTCCTCCTCAGTAACCCTCTCTGTCAATATTTACTGTCCATGCTGAACACTCAAAACCCATTCCAGCTATATGATCCTACTCAAGCCTAGCCTGATGTTGTCATACTCATAATTCTAGTCAGAATATGAGTCTGATAACTCTCCGTTGGGCTGTGACTATGGGGCGTGTTTCAACCGTACTCGTAAAACAAATGCCTCTTCGCTCAATGGGATAGACCTACAGCCAATCATAGCAACGTAATATGTTGTTTGTTGAAAACAAATTAAACCCAAGCGCTCTTTCGCGACGTTCCTGGTTTTATATAGTTTGTCGCCAATACGAGCCCCTCCAGACCCAACTTCCCGACCAAATTTTTGTTGTGAGCGGGGCTAAGTTGGACTGGAAGCCAGGCTAACTCAAGCCATGGAACACAACGATTTCTCGACCAGGTTTTTCTGGTAAACGTCCAACATTCACCTCTTCTCCTCCCAGTTGGAGTTTGTGAGGAAGAGATACCACAAGGACATTCTGAGCAGCCCGGTTCTGATGCTGAACTTCTGTCCGGACCTGCTGTCAGAGCCCCCGGAGCTCCACAGAGCCACCAGGGAGCTGCTGTTCCTCATCGACCGCAGCGGCAGCATGAGTGGCAGCAACATCCAGCGCATCAAGGTCTGGACCTGTGACGGACGGGCAGAGGACATTAGAGATGGAAGCGAGGGGGAAGGACCACAACATAAATTACCTGTCGAAAGTTTGGAGACATTTTCCCCATGTGTTTACCAGAATGGGAACATGTGTCCAAACTTCTGACTGGTACTGTACATCCAAATATACATTTTGCCAACATGCTTCCTCTTGGAGTTTGGTGTGTTATTGGTTATTCTCTGTCCACTTCCTGTTTACTTCCTGTTTACTTCCCGCCCCAAACAGGAAGGCATGGTGGTGGCCCTGAAGAGTCTACCTCCAGGCACCATGCTCAACATCGTGGGCTTTGGCACCTCCGTCAAGGCTTTGTTTAGCTCCAGCAAGCTCTGCACAGACGTAAGCAGCCTTTCTGCTCATCACTTAACGCTAGCTGTACCTTGAGTGCCTCATTGCTCAACCCTTAACGCTAGCCGTACCTTGTGCGCTTCACTGCGCTGCACTCTCCTTACCCTCCATACGTATCTTGATGGTCAAAGCATGAGATAGTCGATCGCTGGTATCTTTTTACCTGTTCAGTACACAGCCACAAGAGTGGAGGTTAGTGAGCAGGCTGTTTTGACTTTTTCGCAAGGACCCTCTGTCCTGTTTTGTGCTCCACAACAACAGTCCCGGTCGGCTGACTCTGTTGCCGTAGCAGCAGAGATCAAGTGTTCCCCTAACCAGGGGTCTGGAGGAAAAACAGTCTTGTGTAACTCTGGACCATCTGGTGACCTTTTATGCATTTTACATTGCGGGGAGATGACCTGACAACCTGCTCTCTCTCTCTCTCTCTCTCTCTCTCTCTCTCTCTCTCTCTCTCTCTCTCTCTCTCTCTCTCTGTCTCTCTCTCTCTCTCTCTCTCTCTCTCTCCCTCTCCCTCTCCCTCTCTTGTATGTGATTTGATTCAAACAGGTGCTAAAATTTTATAGATTAAATTCTACCCTAAGCCCCTTAGAAGCACGAGCTGGCAGGGTATTTCATATCCATTGTATTCAAGCTCTTTCAATTGAATAGCATTCAACTGTCAGAGACAATATTTACATAGTCAGTGTCATATAATCACCTACCACCAACTTCCTTGATTGGTTGATAGGTTCTCCTGCTTGAATAATGATCCCAAACTCAGAATTTCTGATAAGGATTTGTCTACAGTGCTACAACTATGCATTACGTGTACTTTGTAGGTTTGATGTATCGATTTTTGGTGTTATTTGGTGCTCCAGGGGATCTTGGTGCAGGCGTGCGAGTACATCCAAAGGATGAGAGCTGATATGGGAGGTACCAACCTGCTGGGGGCGCTGTCCTGGGTGTACCAGCAGCCGGCCCAGCGCTCCTGCCCGCGCCAGCTCTTCATCATCACAGACGGCAGCGTCAGCAGCGTGGGCAAGGTCCTGGAGCTGGTCCGCAGAAACACCTGCGCTGCCAGGTGAGGAGGAAGGTGCACTGGTCAGAGGTGAGGGGTCAGAGGGAGGGGTCAGAGGTGAGGGGTCAGAGGGAGGGGTCAGAGGTGAGGGGTCAGAGATGAGGGGTCAGAGCTGAGGGGTCAGAGCTGAGGGGTCAGAGGGAGGGGTCAGAGGTGAGGGGTCAGAGGTGAGGGGTCAGAGCTGAGGGGTCAGAGCTGAGGGGTCAGAGCTGAGGGGTCAGAGGGAGGGGTCAGAGGTGAGGGGTCAGAGATGAGGGGTCAGAGGTGAGGGGTCAGAGGGAGGGGTCAGAGCTGAGGGGTCAGAGGGAGGGGTCAGAGGTGAGGGGTCAGAGGTGAGGGGTCAGAGGGAGGGGTCAGAGGTGAGGGGTCAGAGGTGAGGGGTCAGAGGTGAGGGGTCAGAGATGAGGGGTCAGAGCTGAGGGGTCAGAGCTGAGGGGTCAGAGCTGAGGGGTCAGAGGGAGGGGTCAGAGATGAGGGGTCAGAGGTGAGGGGTCAGAGGTGAGGGGTCAGAGGTGAGGGGTCAGAGGTGAGGGGTCAGAGGTGAGGGGTCAGAGATGAGGGGTCAGAGCTGAGGGGTCAGAGGTGAGGGGTCAGAGCTGAGGGGTCAGAGGGAGGGGTCAGAGGGAGGGGTCAGAGGTGAGGGGTCAGAGGGAGGGGTCAGAGGGAGGGGTCAGAGGTGAGGGGTCAGAGGTGAGGGGTCAGAGGGAGGGGTCAGAGGTGAGGGGTCAGACCTGAGGGGTCAGAGGTGAGAGTCACAGATAAGGATGGGGGTTCATCAGCCTTATCAACATTTTTATAACGTAATAAAGTTGGGACAACTCTGTTTGAGGGACTGTCTAGTTGATGCATTTTGAATTTTACTTGTGGAAGAGACCACAGTTAAAGTGCGGGGGAAGGCATGACGAGGATGTTGGAGAGAGAGGGAGATGGAAGACAGGGAGAGAGGAAGAGGGCTGTATTATATATGGTAAGGCCACACCCAGTAATCTCACTAAGTGCTCTCTCCTGCAGCAGTTTCCTCGATCTCCCTCCTCCTTCTCTACCACTCCCCTGGGTATAGTTCAATCACCACTCCATCAATCCCTCATTAGTATTCTCCTGTTAGACTGACCAGCCTCTCCAGATTTTAAAAATCCCTCTTTATCACATACATCTAAATACTGCATAACATTGCATTTTAGCAGGACCAACACCTTTGTGCCAGCCTTAATTGTAAGAGCCTTACCATCTAAATCCATCGGGAGGGTACAGGGTATTGATTGAGTAGTTACTGTGCTCCAGACCCATGCGGCAGGGAAACAGGATAAATCCCTCTGGCTTGTCTGTATTGTTGATATTCATGCGGTACAAATGGTCTGTCTGCCGAGCCAGACTGAGCCGCTGCATTCTGGGCAACTCTCTCTCTCTCTCTCTCTCTCTCTCTCTCTCTCTCTCTCTCTGTCTGTCTCTGTCTCTGTCTCTCTCTCTCTCTCTCTCTCTCTCTCTCTGTCTGTCTGTCTCTCTCTCTCTCTCTCTCTCTCTCTCTCTCTCTCTCTCTCTCTCTCTGTCTCTCTGTCCCTCTCTCTCTCGCTCTCTCTCTCTCTCTCTCTCTCTCTCTCTCTCTCTCTCTCTCTCTCTCTCTCTCTCTCTCTGTCTCTCTCTGTCTCTCTCTCTGTCTGTCTCTCTGTCTCTCTCTCTCTCTGTCTCTCTCTGTCTCTCTGTCTCTCTCTGTCTATCTCTCTGTCTCTCTCCCTCTGTCCGACGTCTGGCCTTTCCAATTAGTCTTCACCCCTTAGTCCGTGCTCTGAGCTGATGCTCTATCAGAGGGAGTCCTCCAGTGATATCTGTAACGGTGAGCACGGAGTAGAGACAGAAAGACAGTTGAAGGAAATCTCAATGCAAGTCCAGTCAAGTGGAAATGAGACGGCGGTACAGAGTCCTTCTTCTGGGACGTACGGATCAGTGTGTTCTACCTGACCAGCGCAGCGCGGGGGGGGGTCTGTGTATTGTCTCCCAGGTGTTTCGGTCTCGGCCTGGGGCCCGGTGCCTGCAGGAGGCTCCTACAGGGCGTTGCCAAGGTGACGGGAGGAACCACAGAGTTCCTGGGTGAGGAGCAGAGACTGCAGCCCAAGGTGAGGAGACAACCATCACTGCCCCCCAGTGGAGGACATTGAGAAATGCATTCCGACGTGCTGGCCACATCGCAGACAGCTGTGCTTTCAGTTGTAGAGACAAATGCACATGTACAAATGCACAGGGTGTCTCTTAGTAGACAAACATGCTCTTTACTCCCCTCCCAGCTGATTAAGTGTCTGAAGAAGGCCTTCGAGCCTGTCCTTACTGACGTACGAATAGACTGGTACCTGCCTGACAACATGGAGGCTCTCCTCTCACCCAGTGAGATTCCACCGCTCTACCCTGGGAATCACCTGATTGGCTACTGCACCTTGTACGATGTTTCTCCCTTCAAAGGCAAGACGACTGAGGTAAAGGTTTTATGTTCCCAGTTTTGAACTAACTTTAAATATTTGATACCTACATTTAGTCATTTAGCAGACGCTCTTATCCAGAGCGACTTACAGTAAGTACAGGGACATTCTCCCCGAGGCAAGTAGGGTGAAGTGCCTTGCCTAAAGACACAACGTCATTTTGGCACGGCCGGGAATCGATCTGGCAACCTTCAGATTACTAGCCCGATTCCCTCACCGTTCAGCAACCTGACTCCCACTGTTACATGTGGTGTCTGTGTGTTCTGTGTGTTCGAGTGTTCCTTCTATCTGAAGACTCACGACCCCGTCGGGAATGCCACCCTTGTCACAGGTGCGTGGGCGGGGCTATAAGGGTGTGTCCAGGGGTTCCATGGGCTCCGTGTTCGGCCTATCAAACGACGAGCTCTCCCCTCCCCCCGGATCGGAGCTCCTCCCCACGATGACATCACCAGAGGGGGCGGAGCTGGAGGAGGCTCTGAGGGAGATCTCCCGAGAAATCTCCTCAGAGTTCTCCTGCGCCAGGGACACTGACCCTGGAGCCAGCCTAGGTGAGACCTGACCGCACCTTACATTTACATTTAGTCATTTAGCAGACGCTCTTATCCAGAGCGAATTACAATAAGTACAGGGACATTCCCCCCCGTGGCAAGTAGGGTGAAGTGCCTTGCCCAAGGACACAACGTCATTTGGCACGGCTGGGAATCGAATTGGCAACTTTCAGATTTCTAGCCCGATTTCCTAACCGCTCAGCCATCTGACCTTGACCATGCTGGGAGTGCGCAAGGACCAAACTGCGACCACGGATATTAGGATTAGAACACATTTAAGCCTTACAGCCAGGGCAAACTTCCCATATCTATGACGTGACCACGTGAACAAGAAATACCTCAGATGATCTCACGACACCACCTGTTATTTGAAATGTCTCAGTTCAACAGCAGTTGTATGTCTGTCAATAACAAACACCCATAGGACGCCAGTTCCGCTCCAGCCAGGGACCGACATGTCGTCTGTCTCTCTGTCTCCCTCTTCTGTCCAGGAGGAGAGCTGAACTGGTGCAGCGATATCCGGAGGAGGATCCAGGAGACCTCCTATATCCAGGAGCAGTACGTCCTCACGCGCTGCTCCCTGAGCAGTGAGAGGGGCCTGCACACGCACAGCCACTCTCTGCTCACGCACACCTCCTCCGCCTCCGACCCCTACGCTCCAGACCCCCTGCCCCAGGGGCTGGACACGGGCTCCCTGCCCCAGGGGCTGGAGAAGATGCCCCCGCCCCAACACAGGACCACCCTGTCTCGCTGGAGCGAGTCACCGTGGCAACAGACCACCTCAGTTGACAACAGTGACTCTGGGGTTAAAAAGGTAGTTGAGAAGCCAAAACACGGATCTTTGTTTCATCCATGTTTAGGGTCAAACAGTGAATTTATTTTATACAGTTAAATATGTAGATTTGACAAAAAAAGAAAGTATTTTTCCTCTGAAATGTTCTTTGTCCAATCCAGGTTGGCCGTCTGTGTGGAGGGGAGGAGTCTCGGAAGAGACAGAGGGCATTGGCCCGCTCCACCATGTCAGCGAGGAGTTTCTCTTCCCCCCAGGGAGAGCTGGACATGCACCGCCTGCGGAGGGCGCTAGAGAGGGTGTCCTTCGACCAGGCGGTGGGTGGGAGGCTGGATGAGAGTGACGGGGAGACACAGCCCACCCCACAGGAGGGCCTGTCCCATCTCAGCCTGACCGACTCCAGTGAGTTGAGAACATCTCATCACCATCCATCTGTCTAAATATCCGTCCATGTGTCCATCCGTCCATTTATGTGTATAGCCATGCATCTGTACACACATGGACCCAACGTCAACCTTTCTCTCTCTCTCTCTCTCTCTCTCTCTCTCTGTGTCTCTGTCTCTCTCTCTCTGTCTCTCTCTCTCTGTCTCTCTGTCTCTGTCCCTCTCTCTCTCTCGCTCTGTCTCTCTCTCTCTCTCTGTCTCTCTGTCTGTCTCTCTCTCTCTCTGTCTCTCTCTGTCTCTCTCTCTCTGTCTCTCTCTCTATGTCTATGTCTCTCTCTCGTTCTCTCTTTCTCTCTCTATGTCTCTCTCTCTCTCTCTCTCTCTCTCTCTCTCTCTGTGTCAGATGGTCTGCTGTTCCCTGCCTCTCCTCTGGACTGGGACAGCTTCACAGACCCAGAGTATCTGTTCACTGCTGCCCCCCCTGAGGACCCCCCCCCGACCCAGTGCCGATCCCTCATCCACGGTCTGCTGGCTGGGAGGCCTGTGTCCTGGGAGGTCACCCTGGACCTCTCCCCCTCTGGGCCCCCGACAGTCCTGGGGGAGGAGGAGGAGCAGGGGGAGCAGAAGGAGAGCCATGGGAGGACATCATCCACCAACTGACCGCTCGCTCTGTCATCAGAGACTTTGAGAAACTGGCAGAGAAGGAGAGCGATACTGAACATGGTGACAGGGGGGGGGGGGGGGGGTTAATGCTGCGAGTGTAATCCGTGAACACAAGAGATTCTTCATTCATTCCTGGATCTAGACTCCAACAGGGCATGTTTGCTTGTCTGTTGGATCACCAGGTCCCACTAAGCGTTACCGTATGAAGGCCGTCCAGACGAGCAAGAGCTGCAACATCATCTGCATGTACACAGCCTTCACTGCTACCGACAGCAGCCCTGGGAAGGGCCTGCTGGACGCAGGGGACGTCAAGAGCACTGGAAACGGTAGGCCTTCATCCCTCAGCCGTTAGGTCCACAACGGTGAGAGCAGAGCTGATTGGCTTACACGTGTGTGGTGTTTGTATGTGTGTGTGTGTGTGTTTAGGGGTGCGCTTGGGGAACAGGCGTCGTTCGCAGTCGGGCAGTCGCAGAGAGCGGGCCTACTCCGTGGGGCTGGGCCGGAGACCCTCCAGTAGAGACAGCGAGGAGCTGGAGGATGCCTGCAACTCCACAGGTACCCCCGCTCCGCAACACTCCTGCTGTGATCCACCTTCAGGGGCACCACCAGCCCAGTCACTGCTCCTGTGGCGGAGACAGGTCATTTATGAGCATGTGTGTGTGTGTGTGTTTCAGACAGGGACGACACTCCTGCCTCCCCCTGCAGCCTGACATCCTGGGACAGCAGTAAGCCCCCCCCGCGCCGTACGACACACCCTCATCCCCACTACCTGTGACACCCTCAAACTGCTACCACACAACCACCACTGACAATATAACTACCTGTACTGCCGGCTCCTTTCGGTAGGCCTCACAGACCTGAAAAGAGAAACCTACACAGTTGTGTGTGTGTTTCTCTACGCCTGTCTCCCAGGTGTAGGGGGCAGTGCCTACCCTGCCAGTCCTTCCGCTGTGTCTGGCACGTTGTCCAGCCGCTCCCAGCGCTCCGTGGAGAGCAAGTCTGTGGAGAGCTTCTTTGGCTCCAGGTGAGACACGCATCCATCAACCCTCCCACGCGCACGCGCACACACGCAAACAGTGGGACCATGGGAGCCTTAATTCCCGTTCTTTTCCCAGGTTTCCTCTGGGAAAACTGCGGTTGTCGAACTCGTCGGGGAAGCAGGCTCCTCTGAAAGCCCACTGTCTGTCTGCAGAGACAGACAAACACACCGATGCTGAGATCCCTGACTACCTGCCTCTGGTGAGCACCACCACGCACCTCCTTACTACACATGACAGTACATGATGGTTTACACCACACCGTCATTGTTTACAATGAGGGGAGACCCTCATCAGGGGCTGTCTGGTGTAAGCAGGCTTCCTCAGCATTGATCTGACGCCAGTATAGATGTCGCCGTGGAATGTATCGCAGAACCACTACGGTCGTGGGTGTCATTTCCTTTCCTGGTGAGGGAAGTGAACCGAGTTCTTTGCGTACGGCTGTGTGCCGGGCGTGATGCCTCTCCTCTCTGTGTGTAGGTGCGTCTGCAGCTGGCCTCTGGGGCCTTCCTGCTGAACGAGGTCTACTCTGACTGCCTCCAGATCCCTCTGGGCCGTCTGAGGAGGGCATCCCCCTACAGCCTGCACCGAAGCAGCCTCAACGCCCCCTTCCACAGCTCCTCCAATACCAACCCTCCCCCCTCCTCTTCCACACAGCCCATACCCCCCATGCCCTCCTTCTCCTTCACCAGGCTCCCCGTTCAATCTCCCCGGAACAGCCCGGAAGACCCGCCCCTGATCCCAGAACCCGGGCTCCGTCACCACTTCTCCGACCGCGACGACCCCAGGACCTCCCTCCCGGACCCGCTCAGCTCAGAGGAAGGCTTATCCGAGCTGCCGGCTGGCCACGCCCACCCCCACCCCCAGGTGGACAGCGGGCGTGGCTCAGAGACGGACGTCTGCGAAGGCGCTTCACTGGATCCGGCCGCTCCGGACCTCCAGGGGAGCGACCAGCTGGCGCAGGGGGATCTGGAGGGCTCAAGCTGGGCCACTGTCGTGGCTCTGGCCTGGCTGGAGCACCGCTGTGCCGGCTACTTTATGGAGTGGGAGCTGGTGGCGGCCAAGGCAGACTTCTGGCTGCGCGGTCAGGATCTGCCAGAGGGGCTGGATCTGGCCGGGCTGAAAGGGGCCGCCAGGCAACTCTTCCTGCTGCTGCGCCACTGGGACGAAAACATCAAGCTCAACATGCTGTGTTACAACCCCAACAACATGTGAACCGACATCACCGTCAAGATCCTCACTGTGCCTGATTTTGTGATCCTGAGTTACTACAGTCTATGCCTTAGGAGGGACTGGGCGTTCTTTACTGCAGAGAGTAACATGCTTAACATTCAGAAACTTGCTTTGTAAAGAGGATTTAGCTCATTCCTCCTACAAACTGCTGCGTTGCATTGTTTCTATTCCAGCAATATGTTGATTTGTGTGACACATTTGGCAGTTTCATGTTTCAATTTTACCCAATTTGATACCGAGATGAATGATCTTGATAAAACTGTAAATCAATCAGAGAACCCGGCCCAACGTTTTTCTACATAGACCCAAGTGGCCTTTTAATGACATATGCAACCACACAAATGCCTTGATCACCTTAAATGCTTGTGTTCAGATTAATTGTAGCTAAACAGTTGTATTTTTCTGTCTTTGTTGAATGACCCAGTTGCTGGGTTGCATGTTTAACCAATAATTCATGTTCTAATGATTGAAGTTTCTTTAGAGTATCAACTAAATAAAACACATTTGGAATCAATTCCCAATACGTTTGTCGTCACATGTAACAAAACAAAACATGCAAATTAATCTCAAATCTGAGCAATTAAACTATAGTAAACAACATTCCCTACGCCAGCTCAGTCATATAAAAAGTTCCCACTTCTGCTGTAACAAGCTACATCAAACTCACACTGATCCCCAACAGGCTTCATAGAGAGGTGAACCCTCACACAACAGGATCAAAATAATAGAAAAAAAAAATACAGGATTGTCAACAGCTTAATCTTTGATACATTTCACAATGTATTATAGGCGTTATGTATAGAAGTCCTTCTTAGAATGTGTCCAAGTCATGTTCAAAGCTTATTGCAGAGGCGAGGATAATTTGAATGCGTTTCATCATTAAATAATGGAAGAGTTGATATTCCTTAATATCTGGAAAGACCAAACAGTAAAAAAAACATACTGTAGTCTACTGGACCATTGACAATTACTCAACAAAACAATTCATGAGCAAAAGGTAGTTTAACATAAGTAACAAATCCTTTGTTAAGAAATCTAGACACCACAGCAAAAACATTCCTCCACTAACAAACAGACACACTTCTAACCATTATTTATCTGACAAATGAATTCATTCATGAATTCATCCATTTGATAAAACATGAATCCTGAGAATCGTTACCGTTTTCCACCTCTTCCTACCCAACAAAGTCACCTGAAAACCACTACGCCACAAGTCTTTGTTTCAACTCTCCCAATCCAGTTCTCTCCACACATTACCTTAGCACAGCGCTAATGAGGTGGCTAGCTAGCATAGCACATGAGCTAGTAGCCTTTAAGACAAGAGTCAGCCACCGTGACATCCTCAGAGAGAGAGGCGAGATCAGGCGTGGAGGCCTGGGAGAGGAGGTGGTTGGTCAAAGCCCACAACAGGCAGGTCTGGAGACTGTCTGGAGCTCACTGGCGCTTGGCCTTCTTCTCTCCCTCGCTAGCGCTCTCTGTCTGGGCCGGAGGGGTCGGGGCTAGCCAGAGGCAGAGCAGGATGATGAGGTGGCATACGTGGAGGGCTGCTGAGCTGTAGTCGGTGGAGGGGTAGGTGTTCCAGGACAGCTCAATGAGACCCAGTATCAGAACCCTGGAAACACAAACTCAAGAGATTAGATAAACACTTTGAACGTAGCCAACTCCTAATTAACGGATGCGCTTCTAAAACATCTGATAATGCTGCCAAAATTCCTATCCTTTAACCCTGTTACAGAAAAAAACATTTAGGAAACTAATAGCTATAGATTTAGCAGGGGAGCTCCTGTTGTGTGTTGCTGTTTCAAATGGAGGAAACCATCTCCAGCCAATGGAGGCCCAGGCAGGTTGGTGTTTTACCTAAGCAGGTGAGCCAGCTTCTTGACTCCTCCGCTCCAAAGCAGGTAAGGCAGCGTGTGGAAGTACCACACGTAGAACTGGTAGTGCAGAGAGCGGCTGAAGCACATGCCGATGAAGTTCGAGGTGAACAGGACCAGTACCATCTGTGATTGGCTGTTAAGGTCTGGCATCATTCGAGTCTAGAGGAAAGAGGGACTTCCAAGTACTCAAGTAAGAACCTGATCACTATTTGAAACGCAACCAAAAGGACATAATGGCAGTTGACTATATAGGGGATAGGGTAATTATAGTATGAATGACATAATTAGATAGGAAGGGAGTGTAGACCCCATGTTGTACCTTTACCAGTGGTTATCCCAACCACGGTCAAAGACACGTGAATCTAAAGGATATGATCAGCCGTGAGTTTCTGAGCAGGGACGATCCTCTTTCCTGGCTCCTTCAGCAACTCTAAAATGCTCTCTCCAGGCCTGAGGAGGGACAGAGGAACTGTCACAAGTGCTTGGCAACAATGGAGCAAAACTAATTCCCCAACTAGCATAACTTTTGGTTTTACTGCTCACTTCAGCTTACTGTACATACCAATTCCCCTGCAGCTACAGCACCTGTACACCCCCTCACCTCTTCCAGCGCCTCAGAGCGAACAGCAGCAAGGTGAGCAGATGCGCCCCCAGCAGGACCAGGTGGAAGTAGCGGCTCAGGAACAGCCACTCTGGCAGGAAACGCCAGTTGACCGTCCACCTGAACAGGAACTGGCGGCCCAAGTCGAAGGCTCGGCTTACGTAGCCACTGGGGTTTTCCATCAGGAAGGGCAGGGCCAGAAACAGCTGCGAGGAGTGGTTGTCAGGAGTGAGTGGGTGGATTTTCCTCTACTGTGACAATCAGTGTGACTGATTGGCGTGATGGATTCGAGTTTCTAAGAGCCTGACCTGGATGGCTGCACATAGAGATAGTTTGGGGATGGTCTTCACAAGGCCAAACTCAGACAGGAGGAGGAAGAGGAGACCAGGGGCGAAGAGAAGCACGTTCATCTTCACAGACACTGCTAAACTGTCAGAGAGAGGGACAAGATGGGGTTGTCACTCTCATTACGTGATTTTATACATAAATAGGACGTTGTAGACCAGCAAGTCTTAATAAAATAAGACTTGCTGGTCATTGAGAAAGAAAATAAAAATGTGGGTTGAATAAATAAATGGAATAACTTGATTTTGATAAATAACTTTTTTTTAAACCACATCAACAAAGCCAAATAACGTTGCATGGTTAAAATACTTACATTTCCATGGTATATGTATTTCAACAAGAGAAAAAATATATATTTGGGGTCAAATAAAGTTGAGCTGTACTGCTCTGCGGCTAGGCTCCTTCCAAAGGCGATACTTGCCTGTAGAGGGCACAGCCCAGAGTCCAGCGTCCGTCCAGAAACAGGTTGACAGCCCCGAAAAGCAGCATCATGGCCACCGGGTCGTTGAAGAGCCGCAGCACAAAGATGGAGTGGATCCGGTAAGAGGCACAGCACACAAAGAAGAACACGTACGGTGGAACCTGGAGAACCCAGGAACACAAACACATCAAGACTCGACAAAGAACACGAGAGCAAGGACTAATAATAATAATGTCACCATGTTTTGACAAATAAGAAAAATATTTGTATTCCAACTGTACAAAATACATGTCAGGACAATGTGTAGATTAACCATGAAACATTAGACTTCACTCACCTTCTTAGTGCGCTGATATATGCGAAACACCAGTAGCAGAGTCAGCAGGTAGAAGGCAGCAAATATGTACTGGGCCAGGCGGATGTTCACCCCGTGGCTGGTGATGTAGTAGAGCGCCGTGAAGATGTACACAAACCCAGCTGGGTACCTGGGACATAATACAGATGTAGATGTGTGAGTAATGGATATGTTGGGACCTGGTCTTTGACAGCTATGCTCCACATTGGTCCCTCACAGAGGGAACAGGTGTCCTTCCACTTTCCCCTGAATGAGTGAGAACTTGTTGAAAGCTGTGGGTTAAGAGATGGCTCTTGGAAACTCACACCAAGGGTCCTGTGTCTCCTTTAAGCTGGGTGTAGTCGTAGGTGCCATTGATTACTCCCTCGACCTCGTCCATGTAGGCTTTCCAATCTATCTCTGTGTCTGAGGAACAGATGAAAACAAGTTAATGACAAATTATACACTGAGCTATGCAAGTAGTTTCATTCTACGTTTGGCAAACTTATGTTGGGAGGCTGGAAAACTAACGGTGTGAACTTCTATCCAGATTTTTTAGAAGATGATACAAATGTAAAGCTTTATTTAATCAAAAGGATAATTTTGGGAAAATATAAATCAGTAAAAATGACACCAGTATGTGTGCTTATGCGTTGTTAAATAAGCAATTAAGTTTTGCTAGCTCGGTACTGTTCATGCATAAAACGACTTCACGAAAAGATGACAGGTGGTGCTGCCGCTAATAGCAAGTCAGATCCAACGTTAGCAAGTCAACTACGTAGCTAGGTTGATTCAAAAGCGAGTTTACGCTAGCTACTTACATGCAACTTTTTGTATGACCCATATGTTGATTCCAATTTCTAAAATCCAAAGCACCGAAGCGACCAGTATCGTATACTCCGCTTTGAACACGATCAAATGCTTCTCCTGCCATAATGTGCGAAGTGCCCCCAGCACAGGAGACGGAGACGCAGGGGACTTCTTCTTCACACCTCCTGCCATTTCGGTGTTTCGACGTGGAGAGGCCGCCGCTACACGCGTCAGCTGAACATGTTTCCGTCACGTGGTTGATTGCACATGGTTTAAATGTCCGGCGTAGCCTGAGCGAGCGGAGTTATCATTGTTAGTCTACTGAAGTAATTCAACGAAAGTTAACTCCCCCTGCTGGGAATCAAATTAAAACAAATCGAGTGAGCTCTTATCTTGATAAAGATGCATTGCGACTTTCAGGATGATATCACGTGACCAAAACATAAATAGACTGTTCTACCGGGGATGAAAAACTGAGCTTTTGAAAGGTACAAATGAATTTTTGGGGGGTATATTAAGTCAAGTTTTATTGATCTTATATTGGTGAATTGTTCCTCAAAACGCTTTTTACTACATAAAGCTGATAGCGGCTATGTTTTACATCTGAGTCGTAAAGGTCAATGGTAGGTTCTCCTGGCCGAGCTAGTTAAAGTTAGCCAGTTCCTTTTTTAAAGGAACTCAGTAATTTTAAGTATACTCAAAAGTCTAGTAGGCAAATAGCTAGCACGTAACACTTCAGACCAATCCTGCATGCCAACCTGCACAGAAATAGCAACCTCAAATCGACCACTCGTGTATTGAGCTGTCATGAAAGGAAATTACAGATTTTTTTTTTTACCGAGACAACCAAACTGAATTTGCAGCTGTGGAATTAATTGCTGCTTTTCAATCTGAGTGACGCATGGTTATGAATGTCTTTCATACAGAACCTCCTCCACATCGCTTTCAAGTCACATGTTTTGATGTCGGTTTGTATGTCTGTCTCTAGGCAAGCACTCGGGGAAGTGGAATCGGAATCGTGGAGGTTTGAGGGTGATGGAGGAGTTTCCTGTGACAACTGCGGAGGCGCTGTGTTTGGGTACCAGCTTGGCAATCTCTGGCATATTCTACTATGTCTATAGGAAGAAGAAGAAAACGGTGGAAAAGCTCAATGTTAGTAGACGGTCTCCACAACCAATGTGTCTCATTAAATGTTTTCTATTGAACAAATCCATTAGGTGATGAAGATTTAACCTCATTAGCCACAGCTTTGGAATGACTTTTGATTTATTGTTCTGTGATTTCAGGAGGCACCACAGTTACTTTTAGATGAGAAGCTGTCAGATATTCTGAATGTCACTCCAGGGAAATGTCTACAGTATGTGGTTATTGAAGGTAATCTATAGAGTTAATCTGTTGCTGTCTAGGGTTAGGACTGTTGTATTATTTTCCTCTCTGCCTAAGCAAGCCCCTAATGTTTACTGTTCATTTGGTGGTGTGTGCATGCATGCAGGAGCTGTCCAGCCAATAGGAGAGCCTCTAAGAAGTCAGTTTCAGGAGGGCACTGTGGGAGTTGTACAGAAACTCATGCTGAGAGAACATAAACTGGTCTGGAACAGCTTTGCACGCACCTGGTACGAACCGCAATAGGACAACTACACCAGCCCATGTGTTACGTCAGTTTTCCTTATCACCCTGACCCCACCACCTTCTCTCGATGCCTGACCCCCCCCTCCCCACCCCCCCCCACCCCCCCCCCACACACACACACACACTTCCCCTGCAGGGCAGTTGATAATGTTCCCTATTGTAGTCTCACCAGCCGTCCTGTCCTGCTTGTTCCAGGACGGACAGTGAGCGGGTGCTGCACCAGAGGGTGAACGCGGTGCCCTTCAGCATGGTGGGCTCTGGCCAGGCCACGGTCAGGGTTCTGTCTCCCCTGGAGGCCTCCGGCCTGGACATGGAGATCATCCACGAGAAGTTTCACCAGGCCACCTACGGCTTCACCGACATCATCGGACAGTACCTCAGCGGGGAGAAGCCCAAGGGACAGCTGGAAACGGAGGAGATGCTCAAGGTGGGCTGGTTCATCTAGGATTAAGATGCTCTGGGTGGGCTGGTTCATCTAGGATTAAGATGCTCTGGGTGGGTTGGTTCATCTAGGATTAAGATGATCCTACCTATCATGTATAGGGTGTGACAGTCAGTGGGATTATTTAGAAACTAGATTGAATCTTCTGAGCATTTTTCACAATTTTTGTGTGATGTGAATGTAATTCACAATGTACGGTCATGTACACTTCCAGTACATGATCATATCCAACCAAAGACAAGCTGTGTGTGTGTGTGTGTAGGTGGGTGCCTCTCTAACAGGTGTAGGAGAGCTCATCCTAGACACGGATCGGGCCCTCAAGCTCCGCCCCCCCACCGACGGCTCAGAGTACTTCCTGAGCACTGCGGACTTTGAGACCCTGCGGCTGGAGCAGGAGGGGCAGGCGGCGGTGTGGCGGGTCCTGGCCTCCGTCTTCGCCCTGGCCGGGGTGGGGGTCTTCCTCTGGGTGGGCCGGCGCTACTACCGCAGCCTCAGGGTCCGCTGGGACCAGGACCGGCTGAGGAGGGAGTTCGAGAGGCTGGGTGCTGGGGCCTCGGGGCCTGGGTCGGCAGGGACGGGGGCCTCCCAGGATGGAGCGGAGGTGCCCCTGGAGAACGCCTGCGTGATTTGCCTGAGCCAGCCCCGCAGCTGCGTGCTGCTGGACTGTGGGCACGTGTGTTGCTGCTACAGCTGCTACCAGGCCCTGCCCCAGCCCTCCTGCCCCATCTGCAGGCAGGCCATCAAGAGGGTGGTACCCCTCTACCAGGCCTGAGGGCCAAAGCAGTGACTGCACTCTGCTGCTGATGTTCTTAATACTGCACCTTCAATGTGAGTTTCTTGGACAGTGGATAGAGTACATAGAGACATATACACACAGACACAGCCCCACTGTGTCCATAGGTTTGTTACAATAGAATAGAGGTGACTATGCTCTATGATTGTATGTGTACTCAATCAATAAGTTTTGGGTCACCAACATTAAATTTGTTCGTTTTGACATCTAATCTTTTGCTAAAACGCAAAGTACTGTATGTCTGTATGTATGTATGTATGGTATGTTCATATATATCGTTAAATTATTGTTTTGTTTGAGGCATGTGAATACACGAGGAAAGGTATGACCATCGGGAATATGTTATAAATATATGTATAGAAAAATAGATGTTTATTTTCATACAATCACTCGCTTTGTGCCTTAAAGTGGTGATTCTCTGATGCAAATCCTGTTTTGCAAAGTGTCTGTTTCCAAACCTCTATATTTAGTTCTCTGTAGGCTGACAGTAGGTAGAATGAAGCAAGCAACCCTCAACTTCTGGCACTGTTACATCAATAAAGCGTCTCTCCTTCAACCCTGTGATGGTCTGTGCTTCTGTCAGGTGAGTATCATTTGCTGTCGCCTGTATCTGCGGGGGATAGGTGTTCGTAGAAATCTGGGCTCTTTTCAAGACTGGTTGATGTTTCTGCTTACCCTTCCAACAGTGCACCTCTTCACTCCAAACTGTATTTATTATCAATGACTCATTTATATTTAGTCATTTAGCAGACGCTCTTATCCAGAGCGACTTACAGTAAGTACAGGGACATTCCCCCCGAGGCAAGTAGGGCGAAGTGCCGTCATTTTGGCGGGGAATCAATCTGGCAACCTTCTGATTACTAGCCCGACTCCCTCACCGCTCAGCCATCTGACTACCTGACATGAGAGATGAGGGTGCTGGTGGAGCGGCGAGAGGCTCATGTATTTCTCCAGGGTTCATTCACCACACATCATAGACTGGGAAAATGTAGGTCTTGACTTTGCGTCCCAACTTGGTATCAAAGCTCTGCCAGTGAACAGCACAGTCATCTCTGCCACGGTGAAGTCATCAGATGGCGGTTGTTGTCAAACCAGAAAGTAGTTCACTTCTGAATATATTGAAGACTCTGCTTGCCTGCCACACTAGGTTTCAGAGACATTCCTCCTCAGTGGCAGAGCAGCAGAGGAATTGATGCTCTTCTGTCAGAGACACAAACGCCTGTTGACAGTGTGTGGTGTGATGAGAGAGACGTGTCCTTCGTCGGGGAACAGCGATCCCAATTATTCTGTCATCTCAGTAACAAGGAAAGAGGGAAGAAGATGAGACAAATTCTCTGTGATATGTCTGCAGTCTGTCTGAGTCAGAAAGTTTGGAGCTGCCTGGAGGGGAGGGGGCAGTGACAGGGGAGGGGGGCACTTACAGGGGAGGGGGCACTGACAGGGGAGGGGGGCACTTACAGGGGAGGGGGGCACTTACAGGGGAGGGGGCCACTTACAGGGGAGGGGGCAGTGAGAGGGGAGGGGGGCACTTACAGGGGAGGGGGCAGTGAGAGGGGAGGGGGGCACTTACAGGGGAGGGGGCAGTGAGAGGGGAGGGGGGCACTGACAGGGGAGGGGGCAGTGAGAGGGGAGGGGGGCACTGACAGGGGAGGGGGCAGTGACAGGGGAGGGGGGCACTGACAGGGGAGGGGGGCACTGACAGGGGAGGGGGGCACTTACAGGGGAGGGGGCACTGAGAGGGGAGGGGGGCACTTACAGGGGAGGGGGCACTGACAGGGGAGGGGGGCACTTACAGGGGAGGGGGCACTGAGAGGGGAGGGGGGCACTTACAGGGGAGGGGGGCACTGACAGGGGAGGGGGCACTTACAGGGGAGGGGTCGAGGAGTGAGGTGAGGGAGGAGCAGGTGGAGGGGGTGGTTAATCTTCCTCCGGTTGTCAGACTGACAGATTCGACATGAGCTTTTGCCAAGTAACAGCTGAGCCTCTTGTAAAACAGTCCTGGGTTCCGAGCATGGAAAAGCACAAACATTTCACAGTCACAGTGTCTGAATTTCCCCCCAAAAAAGTTTCAATTCAAGCCAAATTAATTTGAGCTGAAAAAGTCTAGCCCCAAAAACTCTAGGCAGAAACATTGTAACAAAAAAATCAACAAAAAAATCGCCTCGAAAAATCCGGAATACCAAGGATAGGTAAGGATGTTAGGATAACATAATTATCGGTCTAATTACTGATTTAGACCACTGATATTACACCACTGACAGAAATGACAGGAATACAACAGAACATGCTGTTAAAAAATTCAGCCACCAGGTGGCCCACTTGTCTTAACACTTCTCAAATAGAGTTCATGCATGAAGCTGAGATCAAACAGGACAGTGTGCATGTATGCATGCGTATCTGATCTGTTCAGTGAATCTGGACATGTTAGGTACTTCTGCTGGAGATGATTACGTGATGTTGCAGGTTGGGAACATCTCACCTGTGCTTCACAAGAACATTCTCCTACCGTACCAAACAAGGGATGTATCCCCGGAGATCAACACATTGACAAATGACTAACAACATGAATATGAACCCTGAATTGTCAGTAGGCCTTTCATTGCTCTGGACAGAACCATCGAATAAATGCATAGGCTATGTTACAATTTGAGTTTCCACAAAAAAAAAACTGTGGCAGAGAGACCATGTGAAAACCCAGTGGCAGGTCCAAGGTAACGAAGGACACAGCAGGGAGAGAGGAGGAGAAGCTTCTTATCAGGAGAGAACCGTCACGGCCCACGGCTGTCGCCACCAGTCACCGCTGTCACCCATCTGGCCCGGGCTCACCGCGAAATGTGTTATCGGTGACCCACTTTACAGAGCTAGCGTGGCAGCACCGCTCTCCCACTCATCAACAACAACTGATGCCAGAGCAGCCTCGGAGGTAGCATGGTATTATAAAATAGGAAGCGGGAATAACAAACAAAAGACATCCAAGGCCACTGGGCCGATTTTTGTCCCTACTTTAGATGCACTTACAATGTCGTAAAAAGGTTCCATGTAAAGAAGTGTTGTACGGAACGCTGAATCGCACCTTGTCACCCGAAAAGTGCTGTCACCTTATTAGGGGTTCACCACATGCAAACTTCATTTCGACTCTTTCAAACTCTTTTGCGGAGCACCTTGTTGTGAGTCGTGTAACAGCTTCCCGCTGTTCAGAACAGACAGGCAGTGCTGCAGGAGTGTGCAGCTGTGTGTATTTCCATTTCAGCTGTGTGCTCAATGATCCAAGGACGGGAGCACTGCCAATGTTCCCACAGCCTGCTTTAGGATGTTAATGCAGGGAAACGAACAGGATTTATCACCCATCAGGAGAACGAGGGAGAGATACACACAGTAGGCAAACTTTCAATTGGACAGTGTACTGCAGAACGTGTAGTCCCTGCTCTGAGTAGAAACAAACAAGCATTTTGTACTTGGATTATTTTGGCACTCTTTCTCTTTTCTCTCTTTTGCACGCACGCACACACACACACACTCACACAGCTAATACTCAGGGAATCGATCTTGGCGCGATGATGGGCTTATTCTATTGGCGTTTTTCCTCTCCCAGTGGGGCTGTGTTTTTGTGTGTGTGTGTGTGTGTGTTTGTGCGTGTGTGTGTGTGTGTGTGTGCGTGCGTGGGTGTGTGTGTGTGTGTGCGTGTGAGAGAGAGAGTCTGTGTGATCAGCGGGGGCTGGGCCACTGCAAGGGGGAGGGGGAGTGGGTGACTCAGCATTGTGATTTGTTTGTAATTGGAGGAAAGGCTCTGGGAGCACATTCACACACACAAATACACACACACACACACACACAAATACACACAAACACACTCTGTTGCCCGAGGACAGGCGTCCTTGTCAGAAGATGGGGGTGATTGAGTGAGCCTGGCCATTAGGAATCAGCCAGGACAACAGCTGCCTGCTAAAGAGGGGAAGAGAGGGAGAGAGGGAGAGAGAGAGGGAGAGAGAGAGAGAGAGAGAGAGAGAGAGAGAGAGAGAGAGAGAGAGAGAAGAAAGGGAGGGAAAAACAATGTAGGGTAAAGGCAAGATGGAAGAAGAGATGACATTAAAGTTTTTGAAGTACAGAAAACTGAGAAAAGGGGGATAGAGATGTAAAGAGGGATGAAAAAAGTTGCAAATGCTATGAAGAGAGAGTGTTTATAAACCAACGGATTTAGAATTAGTAATGAAACCGTTTGCATAAAGTAAGGGGGAGAGGAATGGAGAACTGTTTATTGGTTAGCCCTTTCGAACCCCTTGTCTCTTGACCTGTGAAGGCCCCCGCAGTTAATCCAGGGTGTGGAACATGTGTTGAAACGTGTCACTGGGGCTGCAGGGTAGATTCCTTCCCTGAACCTCAACTCTGTGCAGTATAATGACGTCATGTGAACCCCCTACCGCACCTGCCTTAAACCCCGGATAGAAAACAAAGGTTGCGTGTTCCGTGGAGGCCACAGCCTAGTCTATATGGGGCTTTATGACGCATTGTTATGTTGGCAGCCCTTTACGTAGTTGTACGTAACAGCAGCAGTTTCAGACGTCGGCAGTCAAGTGATACACTGCTCTTTCTGCGTGCCACGAGCAGTGTATCACTTGCTCTGAATTATTTCCTAAACGGCCCCTTATACATAACCTATAGGCTACCTGAAACAACTATAGTTGTTCCTAGTAAGCTGCCTGAACAGTAGCTCTAGCCGAAAGCATATACTTTTTTATTTTTTAATACATGTCTAGCCTCAGTAAGTAATTGAATGCTAAGTCATAAAAATGATAAACTGCAAAAAAATGGGTCTTGACTTGATGTCAAACTACAAGATAAGACGCAAGGCGAACTTGCTCTACGCAGTCGCTGTCCGTGGTGCTGAACTTCTTAGACCCCCAGAACCGAATGAATGAGTCATGCAACCGTAAGTAGACAACTATTGATTACATTACATGATAAGCACTCGATGTTATTTGTTTTACTTCCTGTCTTAATACCGAATGTGAATCGTGAAGAGGCTCTTCCGTTATCTATAGTGGAGTCACATCAAAGACAATTTAAATTATTTCTTTATTAAAGCTTATGACCATAATAGGAAGCAGGAAACGTAAAACAATTCCACCCAGCTATGTATTCCAAGAAACTCACACCTCAATACTTATATTGGCGTTAAATATTACAACGTTGACATTAGCAATATATTTTCAAGAAATGTGAACCAACATTATAATTTATTGAGTAGGCCTACTGGTAAGGTGCTCTAATGCTGTGAGGTATATCATTCTATCAATTTTCTTTCTCCTTAGCACTCATATATTTCTCGCCTGTTGATGTCACCCTTACTCCTCTTGCACTCGGAGTCCCCTAACACACACACACACTGACACACACAAACACACACTTCAAACCCGGATGGATGACTTCACCGTTCCGCCCGGGTTTCCTTTATGATCCTGGGATCTCCCACTTCCCTCACCAGACTCCAGCAAGCAACACAGGCTCACACAGCACTGCTCTGCTCCTGACAGTCAAACAACTACTGAGGCTGTTGAACCACCGCACACCACGACGACTGTCAACGAACACTTAAGCATTTAGAAAGCAAGAAAAGCGTTCATTTTGTTGAACGGTTCTCGACTTGGCGAATTCAAAAAGTGCAATTATCCACGAGGATTTTTGGCTATATCAATTTGCTGACGGACTTTGACTTGTTTGTTACTGTGGTTGTCGATCTTTCATCTGTTGTGCCATAATGTCTGAGGTACTGCCGTACAACGAGGGGAAAATGAACGGCTATGGGGCAGACAGCGAGGTCAATCAGATGTCCTTTAGCTGCGGACTACAGGATACAAACTCCTTCTTTGGGGCGTCACAGGCGAAAAGACCCCCGAAGCTTGGGCAGATTGGCCGAGCTAAGAGAGGTAAGAGTTGTTGAACGTGTTATGTTTTATTGAATGCTGGCTACGTTGTAGAGCTCTTGACTGACAAAAATATTGATGATAAACAATGTTGTTTAGTGATTAAATAAAACGTGAATACATTGAATAGAAGTGTTAAAATCCTATTGAGAACAACAAAGTGAAGGATTGCCGACACAAAAGAATACCTGATTTAACGTTTTAATTTAAAAGCAAAAGTCACCTGTAATTGTAATAGCATTTGCATAAATTTTTTATTAAAAAAATGGACAACTGATGTTTCTCATGCGTTGAATACGAACTGTGCTGATTCGGAATGTGTCTGGCTCAATGCCATTGTGGTCAAAGCATTGTTTTCATCACGCATTTCAACAGCAAGGTCATGGGTTTAAGGGGTCAAGTTGTTTGTTACAACAGTTTGTTGTGATTGTCCGACTTCCACCATTCATTCCATAAAGTGACCAATGTGAATGATGAATAACCATAATCTTATTTTATTTATTCACAGTGGTCATCGAAGACGACCGAATAGATGAGGTCCTGAAGGGGATGACGGACAAGTCCTCACCTGGCGTTTAATCGAGTAAGATGCCTTGCAGACTTTTTATTTTAATCACCGATTAGAAGCACTTGTCGGCTGTGCATGTTCGAGGATTGTGGGAGAACCGATGGCACGAAGCGAAGACAAGGATGGGAAGAAGGGAAATGAGATACGGCAGAGAGAACAGAGAGAAGAGATGGACTCTGGAAAAAACCGAGATCATATGGATTGCTGGCAATTCTCCAAACAAATCACGATTTTTCTGCGCAGCAAGATGTTGAGATGGCGGACACAGCTCCGTGTCTTAACCTCGGCTGAATACTGATGGATGAACTTGTCATTACTCCACGGCCATCTTCTTCCAAAAGCGCTGTAAGCAACAACTCACTGCAACTGGAGGCTGAATCTAATTTCAAGCTCTATTTCTATAGTTGTACAGTATAGGCTATAACTCCAAGACCTTATTCCCCGTATACGCTTTGCATTGTTGATTCAATCAGCGACGTCGCATTCAAGGGAGCTGTCTCTTCAGCACTGTTCACAAGTAGAGAATGCATTCCGGTTGCTGCTAAAGCTTTTTAAATACAGACCAACCAAACATTCATGACTACTAAATACAAGAAAATATGTATGTAATATACCCGAGGATGGTGCAATGTTAATATTTTCTTTATTATACTCATTTTGGTCCCACCCGTTACGGATTCGAGGTAATACTACCCAAGATTAGTTAAATTAAATAGAACTTGTTAGCATACCCCCGTCCCTCATTGTAAAGGGTGCAGGCCAAGGCCTTCATTGTAGCCGATCAACACCTGCACATATCAGTTTTACAAAGGGTTCAAGACGCGATATCGCAAGAGGAAATTATTGCAGTTCAAAATAGTCATCAAACTGATGGGAAAACGTGTTTTTCAATTGTTTTGTTGTTTTGATTTCGCAATTATTCGTGTTTCTCTATATGAATTCAAGTCAGCTCTCTCCATCTATTTGCATGAATTCACTCCGGTGCCAACAAAGGTGCCACCACTCTTACCCTGGCACGCTTCTTTTTAACAAAATTCATATTTGTATTTTTATATCTAAATATTTGTTATTTAAAATGGTATGCTAGTCTATCGTCTTATAATTCATCAACAAAATGTTTATACTAGAGAAAGGATACAGTTTGAGACGATATAACGGATAATCTAGATGTTTTGACGGTTTTGATGGTCTCATTCTATATCAAGGGTCAGACGTTTTTTTAAAGACTAACTGAATGTGTTTGGGTTTTTGCACACATCAATGTTAAATTATTATTGAGAAATCGTATACTGTGACTTGAGCTTCGTTGATGAATTTGCTAGAATGGCGATTTTAGAGTATATTGCACTGTTTACGAGTATCCTCAAATAACAGATTGTTATTTGACCGATTTTGGACATTACAGTTATGTTTTTTATTTTGTTTATTTTGTACCATTCTTTTAAGGAAACTGGATATGGTTTGTTGTGCATGAAACCTTAATATTTTCAATAATGAAACATCGTTTTATGAAGCAAAAAAGCAACAAAAATGTCATGACATTCTAAGAATGAATCATTGTATATTAAGATGCCATTTTCACTGTATTTGGTGAACTAATAAATGGTGAAATAACATGAAAGCATGTAGTCCTTTGGTATTTATTATTTACAATATAAAACACTGGATGGAATTGTCCACCCTGTTGTAAATAACAAAACTATCAAAAACCAAAGTCACACCAGTCATCCACCATATCACCATGACAATGAAACTGTGGTCTATGGACCAAACATTTTCAAATGTTTCATCTGTCTATGAGCCAGTATCTGCAATTCATTCCACTCAGTATCCAAAGGCCTTCACACACTGCGACTGGGGAGCTTATGCTACAGGCTGTTTGTATAGTCATGGTCATAAACAGCTTCATCAACTACAGTATACCTGGACTGCAACCTCTACAAGATAGTCATGGTATATTCTCACCACCAAGACATCTACTTCCGTTCACATCCATGGGATTCCAGCCGTCTGTATTGTACAAACTTCAGAATTCAGAATTGTAACTTGTAACCTTGATTAAAGAGTGTGACAGGGGCAGCAGTCCATCTGCCCAATCAATAAACAACTCTCCCATGGTCTACTTATTAGTGCTTCCCTTGCATAATGGACCCTTGAGAATCCATGTCTAGAAGGACATGGCTCTAACGGTATTTCAGAGGTTAGTGCCAAGGAATGGTGTGAATCTTACAAACCTCTCAGGGGCTAGGTTTGGGGGTCATTCTCAGGGGCTGGTTCCTTCACCCCAAGGTCTGAGAGCAGACAGACAATCTAAAATCACCCCTTTATAGTGTTTCCAAGATAAAACTGCGACTTGAGACAATTACGTGAAACTCACCATCTACCTAACTGAGCCTAGTCATGCCATTCTCATTAATAACACAAACTCCAGCACTCAGTTCTACTATTCACACATACACGGCTATTGTATCGAATCTGGAACGGAAAACAAAACGAGATGCAGTGCAAACAACAACACTAACCCTCCCCCTTCCTAGGCATTCCCACCACAAAGGCAATCCCCTGTCCTGACAGCCTCCCTATCATGGCTCACGCCATGTCATCGACCCATCTCTCTATTGTTCTCTGTTACAGTGCATCTGTGTGTGTGAACATGTGTCACTGTAGCCACTTAAACGGTCACGCTGATTTCCAGCACTTCAGCTGGAAAGACGAATCAGGGCCACGAACCAGCATCGCCTCTCTGGTGTCAACTCTGACGTCTCCCAGAAAGAAGCTCTGTTTATTTACAGCCTTGCACCGCGTCACCCCGTCCGTCCAAAAGCTCTCACCCCGAGAGGCTGGTCCTGTTTTGGCCCTGACAAAATGAGAGATCAAAGGGTCCATGTGCCTGGAAGTGGAATGTGTGTGAGGGCAGGGCTGCTCAAGTCTCCCCTGTGTAAACTCAACAGATGGGCCAGGATGGCAGAGCAAGCAGTGGTCAATACAAACATGGGTGTCTCAGCGCTGGGCTGTCACTGCCAGGCATAGAACACACACACACAGACACACACACATCACAGAAAGCCTCTCTCTCTCTCTCTCTCTCTCTCTCTCTCTCTCTCTCTCTCTCTCTCTCTCTCTCACACACACACATACACACACACACACACACACACACACACACACACACACACACACACACACACATCACAGAAAGCCTCTCTCTCTCTCTCTCTCTCTCTCTCTCTCTCTCTCTCTCTCTCTCTCTCACACACACACACACACACACACACAAACAACAGTGGTGGAAGAGACCACTACAAATACACAGATGATCCAGCCTCCTAGACTGAACAGCCATTACCATCCCCTTGCCAGTTACATAACTTGAACATACCGTATCTAATGGCATTAGCCCAAGGCACTCTAGTATGAACTGCACTGGGGCAGCATCCCCTGCCTGCACACACAGTGGCTAACTGAGATGCAAACACACGCACACACTGACAAGGAAGGCTCATCAGTTTCCTGCTTCTAGTTTTCATACTTCCTGTAGCAGCCCAAGAAAGCAGCTCCAGAACCGCTTCATGGTCGCCAGGTCAATGAGATCTAGTTAGCTGTCGGCCCGCTATAGTTAGAAATAGGGAAAGGCACTTAGGAGGTATGGACATTACAATGTGCAGTCAATCACTTTAGAAGTCAATAGTCAACAACACACATTTGCTGTGCCTACCCTGAAACACACGCAACACTGATGGGAAACTTAGAGCATTCTGTGGGCTTACATGACCCCATGTACGCCTATCTACTCACCCCCAGTGCTAACCTCCCCCCTACATACACACAAACAAACACACACCCACAGAGACACACAGTCCAATACACAGCACTCAAAGACGAATCAATACAATTGTATAGAGAAAGGGATGGATACAAAGAGGAGGGACAAAGCAAGAAGAGCATAAAAAGAGAGAGAAGAGAGGAAAGTAAAAAAAAAGGAGATAAAAAAAAGGATTAAAGAGATGAGTGTGTGTATTGGGTATGCAGCAGCCGTCTTATACTGGTGCCCTTGGGCATCAAAGCATGGAGGACAGTCAGGCACAGCAGTGAGCAGGCTGGTGCCCCTTCAGTGCAAACACACACCTTTTTTTTTTACTATTCTGGACAAAATCGGGTGCAGAGACACCTAAATGTCAGGAGAGGTTTGAAAGGGCGAGATAAGGACGGCGAGACAGAAGAGAGAAAGAGGGATGGAAAGCGAGAGATGAAAAATGAGAGTGAGAGAGACGGAAAAAGCAATAGAATCAAAGGAGAGGAAGGAAAGAGAGGAAGAACAGCATCAGTCTACATCGGAATCTTGCACCAACTGTGAGTGTGTAACTGCGGTCCACTCCAGTCCAGACCAGACCAGACCAGACCAAACCAGTTCAGTCCAGTCCCTCTGCAGGGGTCAATGTCATCTCACATCCATCCGTTCTGGAAGCCAGTTCAAACTCAACCACGGGCTGCTCTACTCCCATCTTGGAAGACTGATTGAAATTAAACTAACAAACATGAAACCTCAACATACAATAGAGAGGATGGATGAACAAAAGAGGTGGATGAGGAACAGGATCTCAAGTTGCATAGAGCATCAATTAGGTTGCTTGTTAAGATCCTCCGTATAAGATGTCTCCTCAACGATCCACTTCGACGTCGTATCACCTTACTCTGGGGTGTCACATTTCCCAGGTCGGACACACACACACACACACACGACCCCATCAGAAGTGTCCTCTCCCAGTTCTGCCATGTGAACAAGCTGGCCCTTCGCCCAGTTTAAAGCATCCATTATCAATATCCGGCCTCGCTGCAACTTAAAGAGTTAGGTAACAGCCTGCTCTGCACCTCGCCAGCCACGCTCTTCGTTGCCAGGCTAACCAACGCTGCCCTGCTTAGTGGCCCAAAGGGAGACACTCATTTAACACCGTGGAAACCTGACCGCGACTATAACTACCACTGACTAGGTCCACGGCACGGTCGTGGAAATAGACGATGAGAGGGATGGGGCGTTGTTCAGTGGCAGAGCATCTGATCGGCCGTCTAGAGTCCGCAGGTTCAACGCTTTCCTCACGGGCTAGGGCACGCGTGTGCGTCCATGTCGATTTGATCACCAACAAGGGAGTCAGATGGCTGAGCGGTTAGGGAATTGGGCTACCAATCAGAAGGTTGCCAATTCGATTCCCGGCCGTGCTAAATGATGTTGTGTCCCTGGGCAAGGCACTCCATCCTACTTGCCTCGGGGGGAACGTCCCTGTACTTACTGTAAGTCGCTCTGGATAAGAGCGTCTGCTAAATGACTAAATGTAATTGTACGAGGAGTTAAAGACATAGTGAGGTGCATGTGTGAGAGAGGAAGAGCGAGATAGTATACAGAGTAGACAGAAAGATGATCATTAGAGAGAGATAGACAGAGATTGTGCAAACAGAAAGACGGATGGAGAGAGGGGGATGGACAGGGAAATAGAGAGATTACATGTAGAGAGAGACAAGGCAGTGCGCGGAGTTTGAGAAATCAGGCACCTTTTTTCAGGTCTTAAAAATAGATGATAATTACATTTCGGCGGAGAATTAAAAATAAATGATTTCTGCCTTATTAATGCGGTCCCCTCCGACTTCCTGGCTGCCTCTGTATTTCTCTGTAGTTCTATATTTAAGCTGCAGCCCCGGCCCCCTCCATGCTTCAACTGATTTTCCCTCAACAAACACACAGTCGTTTGGGCTTTGAGAAAGGAGAGGCCAGCTGACAGGGTCACCCAACACATTGTCTCCCTCACTCTCTCTCTCTGTGTGTCAGTGGATACATTGTCTGACAGGTGAATCAAAGCGAGCACATCCAGGCGTAGACCCCTGCTTTTGTCTCCAGTCTGAGGCAGACGCAGACAGCACCACAGGGAGAGAGGGGAGTGTACTTGTTGGTTAACATATTAATACACTATAACACTGCCGGGCTAAGCTAGCTACACATGTCTGGTCCCAGCTGCGGAGGTGTGGGATTCTACCCAACCGCTACGCTGCTGCCAGAGGCGTAAACTAATACCCACACCCTGAGTGGTTATGGAGGTATCAGACTGGAAGAGACAGGAGTAGACTAGATGTGTTTCCATCACATTTAATGCACCTCAGCAGTCAGTACTTTTGTATTCACAGGGAATAAAAACAAACTGGTGACGTACTTGTAAATTATGATTATTAAGGATAATTAAAGTCCTTTTTATTGACCATCCCAAAGGATAATATTATAAATCATGAAATCACAGCATCATAGAATAAAAAAAAAACTAAACCTGGCTAAAAAGATAAAATATCAAGTTAAAACGGGTTGGCACAAGCTCCTGTTGGTGTGGATAAGACATGGTTATGTATCAGTTTGGTATTGTAAAAGGCATTTCCTCAGTCCCGTCCTCCTAAAGAATGATATTTTCCAGGAAGTTCTCGGTATCTTCTTCCTGGGTTGTGACCTGAGTGGGCGTGGCTTCGGCTTCCTCTAATAACCTCGTCTCCAGACCTGCATCCTCAGGGCTAAGCTCCTCCCCTTTGGTCAGCACATACAGGAAGTAGTGGAAGCCATCTCCGTAAGTGTGGTGATGCACAGACCAGCCGAAGCAGCGGCGGGCGTACAGGCGCTTCCTGAAGTGGGGCTGGGCGAAGGTGATGGAGAGGAAACGTCCTCCTGGCTTCAGCACCCGACTGACCTGAGGGGGGAGAGAGAGGGCAGAGAGAACAATCAAACAAGATGGGAGTCAGATGGCTGAGCGGTGAGGGAGTCGGGCTAAAAATCAGAAGGTTACCGGATTGATTCCCCGCCGTGCCAAATTACATTGTGTCCTTGGGCAAGGCACTTCACCCTACTTGCCTTGGGGGGAATGTCCCTGTACTTACTGTAAGTCGCTCTGGATAAGAGCTAAATGTAAATGTAAGATGGTGGCCAGCCTGGTCCGTACAAAGACTCCAGTATAGACACCATTTGAGAGCGTTCTTCACTGACACTATCATCATATTTACTGCTTCACTGTCCTGATAATAAATAGCTAATCAAGCCAAGTCTAGTGGCTCTAGCATTGCCTAGGGGAAGGGTCTAGAGTTGCCACGTTGTAGAATGGTGTGGCTGTAGCATATCCTAGTATGGCCTAGAAGGTTCTAGCACATCCTAGTATGGTCTAAAAGGTTCTAGCATGTTTCTAGAAGGTTCTATCACGGTCTGGCCGGGTTTAGCAGGTTGTAGAAGGACCTAGTAGTATCTGTGTCTCTCCTCCCATCGGGCTGTCGTGACAGTGCATTTAGCATCGGCACTCTCCCGTATGAATCATTTCTGCCTTCACAACATTCCAGCTTGTTAGGCCTGTGTGGGTGTGTGTGTGCGATGCACGTGTGCACAGGGATGCTTTACAGATGAGAAGCCATGGAGCTGGATAGAACTCTCACATGTAGACAAAACACCCTCAGGAACGAGCAAACACACACAGGGGCAACCCACATGGAAACACACCCACCCACATGGAAACACACCCACCCACATGGAAACACACCCACCCACATGGAAACACACCCACCCACATGGAAACACACCCACCCACATGGAAACACACCCACCCACATGGAAACACACCCACCTACATGGAAACACACCCACCTACATGGAAACACACCCACCCACATGGAAACACACCCACCCACATGGAAACACACCCACCCACATGGAAACACACCCACCCACATGGAAACACACCCACCTACATGGAAACACACCCACCTACATGGAAACACACCCACCCACATGGAAACACACCCACGGAAACACGCACCTGGCCTTAGTCAGCTGCGACAGCACAACACACCTCTCCTAGAGCCGCAGTAAGACACTACAGAGGCTGTATATAACCAGAAACGTGGCTTTGACTCCGAGAAAACAGACAGAGAGAGAGAAAGAGAGAGCGAGAGAGAAAGATAGATTCCACAGTGGACCAGACATCTTCATAGACGTGCCGCTGTTCATTAAGATTCCCTTTGATGGGCAGGAGGAGGAGGGGAGAGAACAGCCCTCCGCAGAGGGGCTCACGTGCGGCTGGATCAGGAGGGGAGGCGTAGCTGGTGCTGAGCTGCACGCCCTGTGGAAAGGAGTCACTGAGGGACTCCAGAACCTGGACCAGGGCCCCTCACATGATCCACGGCCACCAGCGAGCAGCTCCACGGTGAATTATTCACTGTCTGTTATGACAGGGGACCAGAGGGGAGGGGAGACAGGGAGAGAGAGAGAGAGAGAGAGAGAGAGAGAGAGAGAGAGAGCACACCAGCAGAGAGATGACAGCACTACACTAGAAAGAACAGTGACTCACCTACATGCAATACAATAGGAGCAGTGTGCGTGTAGATGTGAATAGCGACATGAGATCGGCGCGTCAGCCTTTTTCCAAGCGGACATCCCACAATATTGCCGTTAAGAAGACCCCTCCTGATGGCGGCTTTGTTTGTTTACACTGAGCCAAACAAAAGGCGGCAAAACGCCGCGCCGTGTGTGATTGTGGACGGCAGGATAACGCTCTGTGGTCAGAGGCATGAATTCAGCGTCCTTGCAAGCGTGCATAGTTTCACCATGCCGGCTCTCCCTTTTAAACTGACGTCAATTTGGCTCTGTGACTTCCTCTGCTGCCAGCCGAATGCCGGTACAATAATAACCCCCCCCCCCCCCCTCCTGTTCCATGGTTGTACCTTTTATAGAGAACTGCAAGGCAGCATAAAGACGGAACATTCCGGCCTTGAACAGGCTGTGAAAAAAGGGGCTTTTGATGGTTTGTTTGCTCAGTACAAGCCACAATCTAATAGGACAGGGGGGCGCGTGCCCCTGCGCGCCCGCTCCAGAGGCGTGCAAGCCCTGAGGGGGCGCCGGGGCTGACCCACATCTGCACGTCAGGGAGCGCTCCGAGACGTGCCCAGCACACATGAACAAGCGCTGTGCGGAGGCGGGTTTGAGTGAGGTGAGTCACTCACTACCACCATCCACACACACACACTCACTCAATCACACACACACACATTTAATGGATATGTAAACATCACTGGAGTGTACCTGAAGTGCATATGATTACAGCAACAATAAACAGTGAAGTGCCCACGTGGATGTGGAATAGTGACCTCCATGGCAATCAGGGGGAGGACCTGAGATGAGAGAATCTCACAACACCAGACCAGTCACAGCTCCTCCGACTCAGGGACTGACTGACCGGTATCTGTCTTACTGGAGAAGCTTTGGTGTGCTGATGAACAGTAGCTCGAGAGGGTTCATCAGAGGCCAGGAGAGTCATGTGTGTGTGTGTGTGTGTGTGGGTGGGTGGGTGGGTGGGGGGGTAAGAGGATCTAGATGTGTTCTGGAGCACCTCTCTCCGCTCAGAACAGAGTTAACCAGGAAACTGCTCGAGTCCTCTACTAAGGTTTCTCACACACACACACAAACACTGCTTTTTCAA
Source organism: Hypomesus nipponensis (assembly GCF_054491055.1). Lineage (NCBI taxonomy): Eukaryota > Metazoa > Chordata > Actinopteri > Osmeriformes > Osmeridae > Hypomesus > Hypomesus nipponensis. The sequence continues at coordinate 14,025,540 of NC_140370.1, read as the reverse complement.
CGTACACACACATAAATGATGTCATTGCTTTCTAACACACACACACACACACACACACAAATGATGTCAATGTTTACCCGATACACACACACACAGGTGATGTCATAGCTCCTGTATCACTGAATAATTGAGATCAGCGGAGACTTGGTGTCCTAGCGACCCATTTCGAAGGTACTGTGACAGTCCTGCCTCAGCAGAACCATCTCAAACACACCTGCACACAGTGATCCACACTGACGACACACCACACCTAACATCCACCCGTCTCGCGTATGTGATTGATATATAGAAAACCTTTGGTCCCTCTTAAATGAAATGTATGTATTTAAATGTATTGGTATAATGTATAAAGTAATGACTAACTAAAGGTTTAAAGGTAAGGCATTTCGAAAGTGTGTTTCAGTGCCTGTCTGGTGTCACTGCGTGTGAGCTGGCTGTCTGACTGACTCAGGCTCTTCTAGGGAAAGAACGAAAGAGTTTCAACAGGCACGGTGAGAATGGGCTGAGCCATCTGGTCAGAGAAAGAGAGAAGGACGTCCTTCATGTTCCAGTCTCCTCCAGGTAGATCTCTCCTCCCGAAAGAGATCCCCATGGTCTCTCTTTTCCTTTTGTTCACACTGGCTCGAGGATGAGGGAGTGAATCTACCCTGGCCTTCTAAGGACACAAAAACATGCATATCCTGTGTTAGTCTGTCTGGGTCAAGTGAGGATGAGAGGGTGTGCTTCTATTGGAGGGGGACGGGGACAAACTGTGGGAACACCTGCTAATTTCTTCAGAGAACCCCCCTCTCTCTCGCTCCCACCACACACACACACTCACACACACACACTCCTAACCCCGCAAGACCTGCACCAGGGGGGTATTCCAAAAAGCAGGTTATGCAACATAACCGGGTAAGTTCACCCCCAGGCTGATTGACAATGTTGCAGGAACCTAGTGGCAATGTTGCTACAACGCTGGGTGTCAGCTGGGGAGTTAACTTACCCGGGTATGTCACATGACCTGCTTTCAGGAAGACCCCCCCAGGTCTGCTGCTCTGGCTGCAGCCTCTCAGAGCCAGTGGGGAGGACATCGAACATGGTTTAGACATCACCTCGGCTGTCCTGCTCCATCAATGCTGTGGGGGGAGGGGGGAAGGAGAGTAGGCAACCTTGGAGGATTGAGACGCACCCCAAAATCAGTGTGAACCTGTCTGTGTATTTCAGGCTAAGTGTGAGTGGGCTTCACATGACGATGGAGTGTGTGTGTGTCATGTATCTAGCTCCTGTCTGGGAGAGAGAGCCGATCAGTGGGTTGGAACAACAGCAGAGTGCTATCTCTGGAGCGCAGACCTGGATGGACCGCAGCTTGCTGTCTGCTTGAGGGAGGCGTCATACACACACACACACACACAAAAATCCGAAAGCACACACACACAGGAACAGAATGGTGGAGGGGAGCAGATTTGATTTAGGTCATCGTTTCTCTTTTCCTCTCGTCTCTCTCTTTCTTTGGTGCTTCCCTCCTTGTCGTCTTCCTTCCCAGCAGTGCTGCAGACCTCCTCCCTCCATCTCGCCCTCCCTCCATCTCGCCCTCCCTCCATCCCTCCGTGGGAAAAACAACGTGCATTTCAAATCAACGGCTTCTTTTCCACGTCACCTCACCCGTAGCCTGCAGCGAGGCATGTGGACGGCAGAAACGTGTCACCCTCTCCCAGAGAGAGACCAGAAAGAGAGAGAGAGACAGAGAGAGAAAGAGAGAGACAGAGAGAAAGAGACAGAGAGAGACTGGAGAGACCAGACAGGAGGAACGCCAGCGAGGGAGAGAGATAAAGAGGGGCGGGAGAGGAGTAGAGGCAGCGAAGGAGAGAGACAGGATAGAGAGAGAGAGAGACAGAGAGGGAGAGAGAGAGAGGTCTTAATGCCAGCCTCCTAACGAGGCAGATCTCCTCTTGCCTCCAGGGGCACGGGTAACAGCCTGCTTTGCTTTTTCCTTCATCCCTCCATCCTTGTCTTATCCCCCCCCCTCCCCCCATCTCCCAGCTCCCTGCTTCAAGGACCCAGTGTGCAAAGCTAAGTCACCATCTGCCCTGTAGAGAGAGAGAGAGAGAGAGTGAGAGAGAGAGAGAGAGAGAGGGGGGAGAGAGAGAGAGAGAGTGAGAGAGAGAGGTGAGAGAGAAAGAGGGGGAGATAGAGAGAGAGAGAGAGTGAGAGAGAGAGAGAGAGAGAGAGAGAGAGAGAGAGAGAGGGAGAGAGAGAGTGAGAGAGAGAGAGGGGGGTGAGAGAGAAAGAGGGGGAGATAGAGAGATAGAGAGAGTGAGAGAGAGGGGGGGAGAGAGAGAGAGACAGGAGAACGAGCGAGAGAGAGACAAGCCAGACAAGAGACCAAAGGAGAACTCTGCATTGCTTGGAAGCAGAGATTAAAAATTCTCTTTGAGGTGTTGTTACTCCACAGTGCACGTGAGACCACAGCGCACGTTACACCACAGTGCATGTTAGATGTTTCTGCAGACACGATGCGTACATTAGTGATTTAGAAGAACAGCGTTTTAGCCAATGACCTTCAGGTTCCACCTGTGTCTGTGTGGGGTCCCTGTGACCACCATGACAGGGATCCTGCAGGAGACCAGAGGAGACCAGAGGAGAAGAGAGGAGAAGAGAGGACACCACAGTTCTCTCCACTGCCTGGCTGTGTACCGCTAACATTACATAACCAGTAATAACAATATCTGGACTGACAGGCTAGGGAATTGTGTGTGTGTGTGTGTTTGTGTTCTGAATGCACAATGAAAAAGAGCATGGGTTCGGTTGGTGATTATGAAGTCTGTATGCCAACGAATGATTGTGCTGTTACACTGGGACAAACCTTTGAGAGAAAGAGAGAGAGTGTATTTGAGGGCTTAATTTCACAAAATTTGAAACAGGTTAGAAGATGGACCACTGGTTTCTAATCCGGCTAAACAGCTGAACAGCCAAAAAATAAGATAGTTCTGGCCGTAAGTAAATAGAATTGATCGAACAAGATCAACTCTGTATGCAGAACTGTCCTACTCAGATTCTTTAGTCTCCTGGACATCTGCCCTATCTGGATCTACAGGTAGTCTAGAGGAGTTCAGCAGGGTATATCGATTGTCTTTTCCTGCTGTAGCTTCAAAGACATTCCCAGATGGTGGCACCTACGTGTGACCTGCAGACACCAGCAGGCTCCGGGGGTTACCGTGGCAATAACGTCACATGGGAAGGCTCCTCCCATGACAGACACAAACAGGAAGGAGTGAGGCTAACGTTGGCTTTCTGAAAAGGACATCTCAGATGTAGCGACCTGTTCGTGGGGCGTCTCTGCAGTGGAGGGGGAGAGGGAACACACACACTCACACACACACACTCTCTCACACACACACACACACGTCTTTCCTCACACAGCCTGCTGTAAGGCCACCCACTGAAAAGCTGAATAATACATCACAGACACCCCTATCCTTTCCTCTTCCTTTCTCTACTACTCATGCCCGCATGGGGATTCCAACGTTCTCAGTGTGTGTGTCTGTGTGTGTGCGCGCCCCTAAAAGAGCGAGGCCTTTGTGTGGAAGAGAACCAGACAGACAGACAGACAGACAGCTTGGAGGGCCGGGTAGCGAACTGTGTAGCCAACACCGTAGCTTCCTCTGTAGCTCCACCTGTGCAGCAGAACTGTGTAGCCAACACCGTAACTTCCTCTGTAGCTCCACCTGTGCAGCAGCATCTCAACGCTCAGCAGGAAACTCACATACACCCCTCCACCCTCCTTCCAGCCCTCCCTATACCCCATCACCACCCACCCTCCCTTCCTCGCTCCCTCCCCCCTCCCTCCCGCCCCTCCTCCTCCACATTGGGAGTAACCATGGAGACAAAAAGTTTAGAACTACCGAAAGTACAGTATCTAGGTCACAATGCAACACCTCTCCAAAACAAAAACAGGGGGTGGGAATTTTTTTTGTGGTCTGGTCCACGCAGAGAAGCAGAGTGGCCGGATCATTCCAGAGAGAAGACATTGTCGCTGGCGTGGACACATTCATTTCCATGACAAAGCGGTTGTGTTTGCACAACATTTCGTCAGCAAACGACAGAAGCTCCGAATGAGAACGTTTGGCAGCAACACCAAGCTAGCTAACCTTAACCTTAGCTACGTCCAGTAAGAATCATCTCCCAGCTTTCCCTGACTGCACAATGGTAAGAATGTGTCTATCAGTTAGCAGCCTAGCCTACATGCTAACTGGAGGTGGCTAGGCTAATGGTTTAGGATAGAGAACCTGGGGGCCGCTGGATTGTTGCCAATTCTGACTAAAACCTGAAGCCCAGCCGGGTCATGATTGTGCAGGTTTGCGTGGGGGTTAAGGGAACCTCAGGAAGGTTTTTTTTTTATGGATCAATGGGCATGTGGAGACCTCTAGCTGCGGGCTGTTGTTGCACGTGCTGTGAGAAGCGACCGTGTGCGTGTTTGCATAGCTGTCTAACCGATTCGTATCTTCAGATTCAGCAACCCCACTCTCCCCTCAGCTCACTGAGCTAAAATTAACCATCCTTTCTTCTTTTCCAAAAAAAACCTCTCTCTCTCTTTTATCTCTGCCTTTTTTCCTCCGTCTCTTTCTCTTCCTCTCCCCCCCTCCCCTCCCCTTCCTCTTCTCTATGGGGGTCCAAGGGAGAGGTTTGTTTTAATTACTGGGCTACTGTTCAAAACTGAGTCACACACACACACATACACACATCAGACACACACACACACACATCAGACACACACACATCAGACACACACATCAGACACCTACACCCACCCACTAACACACTCCGCCTCCCACACCCACGACATCATCACCTCTGGGTGTTTGTGTGCGTGAAAAACAGAGGGAGCGACAGACAGAATGAGAGACAGACAGAAAAAGGGGACTGACGGACAGAGGAAGGGATACAAAGAGAGAAAGACAGACAGAATGAGAGAGAGAGAGAGAGAGAGAGAGAGGAGAGAGAGAGAGAGAGAGAGAGAGAGAGAGAGAGAGAGAGAGAGAGAGAGAGAGAGAGAGAGAGAGAGAGAGAGAGAGAGAGAGAGAGAGAGAGAGAGAGAGAGAGAGAGATTGTCTTTGCCTCCTCCATGCACTTCTGAAGGACACCTTCCCTCTCAAGCCCTCCAGAGAGCCTGTATCTGACTTGGGTGTAGCTGCCTTGCCCAGGGCTGATGGCTCTGTCCCCCTCAGCCTCTGGTGGAACCCCCCTGTCCTCCTCACAGAAGAACCATTGGAGACCCTGTCCCTCACTCCCCTCCTCCACCCGCATACTTGAACGTGTTAGTCACGATCCTTCATTTGTCATCTCACCTTCTGTAGTTACACCACAGGCTGTGGAAGTCCTTCATTCGGACGCAAACACTGATCTGACTTCAAAGATGGAGAGTCCTGTCTGTCTGCCACTTTATTTATTTACAATTCGGTTCACTACTTTTCTTCTCGCTCTCTCTGTTACTCTCTAAAGCTAAGCCTTAAGAACCAGGAACACTTATCACCCTTAACAAGCACTCACTACTGTTCTAATATGTAATTATCCATTAAGTCATTGTGGGTAGACATGCATTAGCAGGAGCTGAGTAATTACTTCATTATGGCACATGCACCCCCATTTAGCCACACTAGCACTTTACTAGCGACAACCGTGGCAAGCACATTCCAATTAACCATTGGCTATTAACCATTAGCTATCAGCCCTTAGTCCTTATAAATGACAATTCTTTGGACACAGACCAGCCAGTGTTTTCAGGGGTGTTTTCATAGCACAGAGGCCTAAATTCATCATAGCAGCTGAAAGGGAAAATGTTTATCTTATGGACTTGGAAGACCAACTTTCCTGTCAATTTTTTTTGCAATTAACATAAAATGCTAATCCCAGTTGTCTACGGTTATGTCATGTCTCCCGTTCTGAAGTTACTCCTCTGGCCCTTTAAAGGCATTTGGAGAGTCTGGCAGCACTTGGAGAGAGAGGGAGGGAGGGAGGGCGACAGAGATAGAGACAGAGAGAGACAGAGAGAGACAGAGAGAGACAGAGAGAGAGATAGGGTAAGAAGGAAGAGAGAAGGAAAAAGAGAGTGAGATAGAGGGAGAGAGAGAAGGAAGAATAGAGTGAGATAGAGAAGGAAGAAGAGAGGGAGATAGAGGGAGAGAGAGAAGGAAGAAGAGAGGGAGATAGAGGGAGAGGGGTAGGGAGGTAAAGTGGGCCAGTGTGTCTGCCAGCTCTGTGTCTCCTGTGGGACAGAACAGGGGCAGCCCAGTGGAGTCTCCAAGAGCACATTTACACACTTCCAGCAAAGTGACAGGCATCCAAGCAGGCAGGCAGGCAGGCAGGCAGGGAGATAGGCAGACAGGGAGACAGGGAGATAGACAGACAGGGAGACAGGCAGGCAGGGAGACAGGAAGGCAGGGAGACAGGAAGGCAGGCAGGCAGGCAGGGAGACAGGAAGGCAGGCAGGCAGACAGGGAGACAGGAAGGCAGGCAGGCAGGCAGACAGGGAGACAGGAAGGCAGGCAGGCAGGCAGGCAGACAGGGAGACAGGAAGGCAGGCAGGCAGGCAGACAGGAAGGCAGGGAGACAGGCAGGCAGGGAGGGAGACAGGAAGGCAGGCAGGCAGGCAGGGAGACAGGAAGGCAGGCAGGCAGACAGGGAGACAGGAAGGCAGGCAGGCAGGCAGACAGGGAGACAGGAAGGCAGGCAGGCAGGCAGGCAGACAGGGAGACAGGAAGGCAGGCAGGCAGGCAGACAGGGAGACAGGAAGGCAGGCAGGCAGACAGGGAGACAGGAAGGCAGGCAGGCAGGCAGACAGGAAGGCAGGGAGACAGGCAGGAAGGCAGGGAGACAGGCAGGCAGGGAGGGAGACAGGAAGGCATCCAGGCAGGGAGACAGACAGACAGACAGACAGACAGACAGACAGGCAGGCATCCAGGCATCCAGGCAGGGAGACAGACAGACAGGCAGACAGGCAGACAGGCATCCAGGCATCCAGGCAGGCAGGCAGACAGACAGGGAGGGAGGGAGGGAGGGAGGGAGGGAGGGAGGGAGGGAGGGAGGGAGGGAGGGAGGGAGGGAGGGAGGGAGGGAGGGAGGGAGGGAGGGAGGGAGGGAGGGAGGGAGGGAGGGAGGGAGGGAGGGAGGGAGGGAGGGAGGGAGGGAGGGAGGGAGGGAGGGAGACACAGACAGGCAGGCAGGCAGGCAGGCAGGCAGGGAGACAGACAGACACTTTCTCACAATTTCTTACTTGGAACAGAGGAGAAGCAGAGGACAGGAAGAGGAGAAGCAGAGGACAAGAAGAGGAGAAGCAGACGACAGGAAGAGGAGAAGCAGAGGACAGGAAGAGGAGAAGCAGAGGACAGGAAGAGGAGAAGCAGAGGACAGGAAGAGGAGAAGCAGAGGACAGGAAGAGGAGAAGCAGAGGACAGGAAGAGGAGAAGCAGACGACAGGAAGAGGAGAAGCAGAGGACAGGAAGAGGAGAAGCAGACGACAGGAAGAGGAGAAGCAGACGACAGGAAGAGGAGAACAAGACATGAGAAGATGAAGAACACAGAGAAAAGGACATGGACAGATGGATTTTTGAGCTGCTGGGCCGGGACTACATCTCCCAAGTGACCCTGCTGTTCAGATCCCGTCTCACAGCCCATCGACCCAGCTCCCTCCCCCTCACACCTTCCCTCCTCTCCCCCTGGAGAGCACGGAGAGATGACTCATCCACCAACAAAGTAAAACTCCCTCGTTCGTCCCGGTTCCTTTCACTAAACACTGCGGATCCACACTTTATCTTCACAGAGAACGGGCCACTTGAAAGCAGCTAAAAATAATTGGGCTTTAGTATACGTTCCTGTCTCCATCTCTCTCTCTCTCCATCTGTTGCAGGACGTATCTTGAGAAGAGTTTGTTGCTCTGCTATGGAATCACTGAGCTTCCCAGCACTCATCTGTCAGAGGACTAGCAAGTCCATTTAGCACAGAAGGTTACAGGACAATGTTATACATATGAGTTTCCTGTACAGCACCCAAACAAACACGCACACACGCATGCACACGCACTCCCCTGGGGGAAGTCTAATGTGTTGGTAACTCATCCATGAGAGATTGATCATGTACCTGAGTGCTTCTTCCCCGAGTTTGTAACTGGAACACACACACACTCATTCAGATGGACATACGTATCGGATAGAAACATCTGGGTGCTTGGAATTGGAATAACAACAAGAAAAATAGAAAGGAATAGAAAAATGGCCAATGTTTCACATGAAAACTGAGTGTGTGTGTGTGAGTGTGTACACTAAATAGACTGAGTGAACCAGTTAATCTTCAGTCACCTTCTCGCTCTCAGACTTCCAGGAACACATTGCACACGTGTGATCATAAGTTCATGCAGCTGGAACAAAAGATGGAGAGAATGAAGGGAAGAAGGAGAGTGAGTCTAGTTAGAGACTCAGACTCCAAAGCAAAGTAACGCACACACCTGTATAGACAGCAGCATATTCTCAGTTTACACACACACATTCTGCAGGGTACCCAGTGTGCAGACCGTGGGTGGTTCTGTCGTCGTGTCGACAACATCCTCACAAACACCTTGCAACGGCACATACAGACTTATTTTTCCGGCTCCTAAGTTGTTCTGGAAGTTCAGGAGATAACAGATTGCGAAAAAGAGAGAGAGAGAGCGATAGAGAGATACTGAAAATTGAGAGAGTAATTGAGAGAGAGCTCGCCCTCGCCCTGACCTCGCTGGGTTAAATCAGTCAGGCAGGGAAGACGACTGCTATGGAAAGCACTCAGGACCCCTCATCAGGTAATGACCTCCTCCAGCTGAAGCAGTGCACTCTGGGTAAGGAGTGTAAACACCGCTGGAGGGCTGAGGTGTCCTCTAAGCATGACCGCAGTGCTGGAGTGGAGGGGGAAGGACTGGTGAACACATGTTCCTACAGGATTTCTATCAGACTCTGAGAACAGGGCAAAACAAGCAAGCTAACCCTTGCAGACTGAGTGGGCTAAATCACAGAGTTGCTAATGTAAAGCTAGACTGCTGTGCTAATGAATAAACAATGTGGCCTGTTGGGGGAGGGTAATTTCTGAGTAATTTCTGCAGTTGGTAGAACTGCATCTAGAGCCTGGAGTTGGTCCATGCAGATGAGGTCCAATCTCTGGCCTGTAGTTAAGCCCATGCAGCCAACACTGACACTGGATCTGCTAGTCTAGATGTCGGGGTTCTCATTAGAAGCTGATGGAGACAGCGTTGCAGGACCGGAGGAGAGAGGAGAGAGAATCAGGCTTGAGTTCTACACCCAGGGGAACCAGGGCCGGGCCCCAGCCCAGCAGGGTGTGACTGTGCTGGGGAGGAGGAAGAGGGAGAGGAGGAGGGAGAGGAGGAGGGAGAGGAGGAGGGAGTGATGGGGACTGCAGCAGGCAGAGAGATAGTGAGAAGGACGGAAGGAGAGGGAGATTTAATTGAGTAGGCTTGGAAGCTTAGGTCTGCTCTCCCCTCTCACTTTCCACTGAGCCCTGACAGTGTCAGACAAGAGTGTGTGTGTGTGTGTGTGTGTGTGTGAGAGAGAGAGTGTAAACATCATTGTTGGCCTGTTAGTGGATATAAGGCGATCTGTGTGTGTATGTGAGAAAGAGAGAGAGGGAGAGAGAAAGTTTGTGTGAGAGACATAAATAGTGTGTGTGTTTGTGTTTGTTTGAGTGTGTATGTGAGAGAGAGATAGACAGTGTCAGTGTGTGTGTGTGTGCATGCTCAGCTCCTGGGGGGTTCAGCAAAGGGAGGGCGCTCTAATTTGAGTTCTCTGAGATGTTTGTTTTCCACACAGAGAGCAATTATTTCCTCCCAGTTTGTTTGGCTGCTGTTGGGGGCTACAGAGTGAGCTGCAAATCAGACACTCAGGCTAACGACACACTCCACCACACACTCACACCATTTGAGCTTGCAATCACACACGGGGGAAAGTATGAAACGCCGTTATAGACCAAGAATACTTGGTTAGAAAAACTTCCAAACTTAACTGCGTACTCCACATTGGGAAGTTGCCACCAAATCCTGTTGTGTTCAACTGGTGGCCTCACTACAGAACACGTCCCGGTGGCCAGTACACAGAAACTTGAAAATGAAACCGTCTAATGACTTCTATTTTAGTGACCACAACAAGACGCTAATGATGTTGTTCCACCTGGTCACTCTACCAGCTAGACAGTTAGCTGGTCAACAGCCCTCCCAGACTGCCGGAACTCTCTGCCGTGTGACTGAGGGGGTACAGACCTTCTGAGGGGCCGGCTTTCTCACCAGGCTGTTCTGGTGACCATCCCCCCCCCCCAGGCCCAGCCATGAGACCTGTGTCTATATGTGCTGTGTCATGATCCAGAGTCATTATCAGGCCTGGGTATCAGCACGGCCTGGAGTGGCCTGGCTAAAGCTGGCTGGCAGGCGTGCTAATCCAGCCTCGTTTACTATTTCAGGCCCCTCTTCAGCAGATTAAACTGCTATTTCTGACACGGACGCGTGCGAATGCCCGTATTACCGGGCCACAGAACCACAATCAAGCATTTAATAGGACAGATGGGTGATGGGGGGGAGAAGGGCGGGGGGGATTCCCACGCCTAGTGACCTACTGCTACTCCCCTGGTCTGGTGGCTGGCGACGATGGGTGCCATGGTGAGCCAGCGGCTGGTTGGCTGTCTGTCTGATGCCTGGTGGCGGGGTGGGGGGTGATGAAAGTGGGGGAGGGACTTGGGTAACTGTGTTTGTGACTCCCTGTTGGTGTGTATAATGCTCCTGTTAACGGGGTGCTGAAGCACAGGAAGGGACGTGCGGAAAAGTAGTGAGGATAAGCAAGGAAAACATACTCACACACACACGCGCACACACACACATGCACAAACACGCACACACACACACTGTGTACGGCTCCTTTGACATAGCAGACGGCCTGTCCCTGTGTTTCTTTATCAACGTGAGTCACTCTAAACAACCACTTATCCTTCTCTATCCTCTCCTCCTTCTCTCTCTCTCTCTCTCTCTCTCTCTCTCTCTCTCTCTCTCTCTCTCTCTCTCTCTCTCTCTCTCTCTCTCTCTCTCTCTCTCTCTCTCTCTCTCTCTCTCTCTCTCTCTCTCTCTCTCTCTCTCTCTCTCTCTCTCTCTCTCTCTCTCTCTCTCTCTCTCTCTCTCTCTCTCTCTCTCTCTCTCTCTCTCTCTCTCTCTCTCTCTCTCTCTCTCTCTCTCCAGCGCTACAACTGAACGAGACATTTGTATTCCAGTTCCATTTCACTAAGTTACATAACCCTTCTATCTCCATCTCCTCACTCTTAACCAAACAGGACTGAGATGTATTGCCTCTTATAGGACACTAAATACGCAAGCTAGCCATTTCAGCGTTGAACGCCGTCCTATTCATTTGAGGAGATGGATATGCTAATCAGCAGGCTAATCCTAATCATAACAGAGGTCATGAAGGCTGATTGCATTTGCTGGGAGCAGCCCATATATCTGACTGCTGAGGCTGAGGTGTAATGATGCAGCTACAGATGTAATGTTCAAGGAGCACTTGGTGCTTGCGTCCAAAAGTGTAGAAAAATCAATATGCCTTTCACTGGCATCGGACTGGTCTACGGGCAGCGACGCACCTAGCGGACAAAAGTATGTTCTGTCCCCCAAATACACGCTCACAATAACATGCGCATGCATGAACACTCTGTCTCTCTGTCTCTCTCTCTGTCAGACTAGGTTGAAAAGTTTGGGCAAAGACTGAGCTGAGAACAGCTCCATCGCTGGTGGTCCACATCCTCTTATCTCCCTCTCCCTGCCTCTCTCTCCCTCTCCCTCTCCCTCTCTCTCTCCCTCTCTGTGAAGAGTGAACCACTCGGATGCCCTGAGCTCAGCTAACCTGAAAACGTCACTTCCAATCTGACAAGACACTCGCAAACGTCCTCACTGGTGCTGAGTACTGGTGAATCGGTACCATATTCCTGAGCTATTTTTACTGTGCTCTATCCTGGGGGAGGTGTGCACAACCACCCCCAACCCCCTCATCCCAACCTCTCTCACGTGCCTGTTACACACGCTGCATGTTCAAACCACCTCTCTCTCTCCTCACTTCGAGTCAAGCTAGAGCCTAGCTCATGAAACGAGCATGATCAACAGAGTTGATTCTAAGACAGCACTGAAATAGTGGCTGTGAATCACTATTGATATCACTTTCCCTTATAAAACGTCAGAATCATCTCTGGATCTTCTTCTCCTGGGCCCTCGTACTCCCTCCCCCCCCTCCCTCCCTCCCTCCCTTCTCTCCCCCCTCCCTCCCGGGCCAAAGTGAAGATGACCTGAGGGAGTGTCAGGTCAGAGAGGAGCACCCTGGATGATGTTTATCATAACGAGGGACTGGAGAGACAACCTGGTGGCCAGAGCAGACCAGGAACACAGACACAGTCCTTCACACTAGTGCCTGCCAGCCCCCCCCCCCCCCCCCACACACACACACGTGTGCCCCGCACACAAAGATGACAGAAGGCCGATTACAAGTCTGTGCACACATACTCCATGCAGCAAAACATGCCGTTTCTGCACTAAACATTGCGGTTCAAATCCAGTTGGATTGATTAGACTCTTGAAGGACTGACATGAAAAGAAGCTGGGATACTGAGCACTTATCAGACAGGACGAAGACCCAGGAGCTAAGCTGTACCCTCTGACGCCGCTCTGAAGACCCAGGAGCTAAGCTGTACCCTCTGACGCCGCTCTGAAGACTCAGGAGCTAAGCTGTACCCTCTGCACCGGTCGGAAGCATGAGCCCAAACAGACATGACCGTAGCAACATATGACAGGACATGAACCATGCCAGGGTCAGGTGTTGACAGGGTCTGAGGGGCTAGTGCTGGGTGCTGTGATCCCACAGATCTGGCTGGGTAGCCTTGTGGCTCACTGGGGCTGCTGTCTCTGGTGCCCTGTCATCCCCGCTACACAGCTCGTCTTGGTTCAGAGTCTTTCCCCCTCCACCGCCGCCACCCCTTCCCCCCACCCCTTCCCCCCGCCCCCTTGTGACCTTCTGCAGCGTCGTCATCGTAGCCGCATGGGTCATAGCATTCAGCCGCCTCAATTGTCTGCTTTAGGCCATCGAAAACAAAAGGGTGAACAACTAACTTTTTCTTTTTCACTCTTCCTTTGGGAAATTGTGGGTGCAGTGGACAAAAAGAGAGGGAGAAGGGGGAGAGAGAGAGAGCAGAGAGAATGAGTCACTGCCCACCGCCCCCCGCCCCCCACCCCCATCCCCCAACCCAGAAGCATGCGCTGTCACAGTTTCCATGGAAACCTGTTGCTATGGAAACAGGCCCTTGGACGGACTGGAGAGAAGTCCAAGACTGGAGAGAAGGCGAGAAGAGGAGGGCGACGGCGGAGGACAGGGGGGGTCTGAGGGAACAGAGAGAGACAGGAGAGTTAGAGGGAGAGGGGGAGAGAGAGAGAGACAGAGAGAGACAGAAAAAGACAGAGAGAGAGAGAGAGAGAGAGAGAGAGAGAGAGAGAGAGAGAGAGAGACAGAGAGAGACAGAGAGAGAGAGAGACAGAGAGAGAGAGAGACAGGAAAATGAGCAAGAGAGAGACAAGCCAGAGAAGAGACCAGAGGAGAACTCTGCATTGCTTGGAAGCAGAGATTAAGAATTCCCTTTGAGGTGCTGAGAGAGTCAGCAGAGCAGACTGAATGAGCTTGTGGACTGCAGTGCATGTGAGACCACAGAGCACGTTACACCACAGTGCATGTGAGACCACAGCGCACGTTACACCACAGTGCATGTGAGACCACAGCGCACGTTACACCACAGTGCATGTGAGACCACAGCGCACGTTACACCACAGTGCATGTGAGACCACAGCGCACGTTACACTACAGTGCATGTGAGACTACAGCGCACGTTACACCACAGTGCATGTGAGACCACAGCGCACGTTACACCACAGTGCATGTGAGACTACAGCGCACGTTACACCACAGTGCATGTGAGACCACAGCGCACGTTACACCACAGTGCATGTTAGATGTTTCTGCAGACACGATGCGTACATTAGTGATTTAGAAGAACAGCGTTTTAGCCAATGACCTTCAGGGTCCACCTGTGTCTGTGTGGGGTCCCTGTGACCACCATGACAGGGATCCTGCAGGAGACCAGAGGAGACCAGAGGAGAAGAGAGGAGAAGAGAGGACACCACAGTTCTCTCCACTGCCTGGCTGTGTACCGCTAACATTACATAACCAGTAATAACAATATCTGGACTGACAGGCTAGGGAATTGTGTGTGTGTGTGTGTTTGTGTTCTGAATGCACAATGAAAAAGAGCATGGGTTCGGTTGGTGATTATGAAGTCTGTATGCCAACGACTGATTGTGCTGTTACACTGGGACAAACTTTGAGTGTGTGCTTGTCGTACGCGTGTGTGTGTGTGTGTGTGTGTAGTCAGAAGGAGCTCCCCTCACAGCAGGAGGTTCTGTAAACTCACAAATCAACAATCCTTTTCACCACGGTGACTCACACCTCACAGACAGACAGAAGAGAAATACAGGTGTGTGTGTGTGTGTGTGAGAGAGAGGGACAGGGAGAGACATGAAGAGAGGATTCTACCCCCTGCATCCTCTCAGAAGAGAACGTTAAACTCAACAACTCCCTGATTAATTAAGTATTGAGATGTTTTTGATGATGTCTGGTAAACGGTCTCACTCCATCTCTCCACCCTCCTCTATCTTTACTCCATCTCTCCACCCTCCTCTATCTTTACTCCATCTCTCCACCATCCTCTATCTTTACTCCATCTCTCCACCCTCCTCTATCTTTACTCCATCTCTCCACCCTCCTCTATCTTTACTCCATCTCTCCACCCTCCTCTATCTTTACACCATCTCGCCCCTTCCTCCATCTTTTCCCCCTCCTCCATCCCCCCCCTCCCCCTCCTCGTCTCCTATTCTAGTGAATGCTTGCTGCTAGTATTGCCTGTCCCCTCCCTGCCAAGCTTGTATGGGCTGGTATCTGGTGGACTGTGTGTGTGTGTGTGTGTGGGGGGGGGGGGGGTACAGGGAATTACAGCGGTTAGGGAATCGGGCTGGTAATCAGAAGGTTGCCGGATCGATTTCCAGCCGTGTCAAATGACGTTGTGTCGTTGGGCAAGGCACTTCACCCTACTTGCCTCGGGGGAATATCCCTGTACTTACTGTAAGTTGCTTTGGATAAGAGCATCTGCTAAATGTAAATAAAAGACCATGAGAGGTGAGGAGAGGAGGAGGGGGGAGACAATGGTTCGAGAGGAGAGACGAGGGAAGACAAGACAAGGAGAGTCTCAGGGTGTTCCTGTGGTGTGGGGGTGTGGGGGACGGCTCTGTAACTTGTACTGACTGGTCTATATGACGTCTGCGGGGGGGGGGGGGGGAGCTGGGGATCCAATTAACTGATTAGTAGAGTTGTACGACTCCACAAGCTATCTAATGACAGACTTGGCATGACATAACCCAGGCTGAGCGGGGAGCGCCGGGGCTGAGAGAGAACCTCAGACTAAATGACAGACAAAGATATCTCCCAGCTACAACATTGAATCTACTGAGTCATTTCAACGACGAATCAAACAGAAAGTGAACATTGTGAAATTAAACTTTTTATGTTGGCTGAATACTGCGTATTCATTCAGATGAGCTTTAACAGAAGTATGGGCAGTATCGTGCAGAGAAGTACAGTTTAGTACTAGAGGGAGAGTAAAGTAATAGTGCAGTACAGTATAGGACAGTATAGTCTTACTGCAGGACAGTATTCCAGTCTGAAATAGAACACTGATCTGTCTGTAGGAAGCCTTCATCTAAACAATAAGTTATCACTGCCAAGCCCTAACACTGGCAGATTAGTTTAACTTCACACCTATTTAATCCTGCAGATTGAGTGAGCGTGTGAGCGTGTGTGTGTGTGTGTGTGACCAGCAGCATCCTGACAGCCACAGGCAGCACATGTTAGCAGGACGCTAAGTCCCCATGTCAGCGTCTCAGTGGCTGCCAGCCTGGGAGAGGACACGGAAGACATCCCGCTCTCTCTGCTGTCCAGGGTGCTGAGGCAGCGTGTGACTGCGGCCCAGGCCCCTGTGACAGGCCTTCTGGGCGGAGGCAGGGACCCCTCACCCTCCTGCTCCTCCATGTCTCAGTGGAGAGGAGCTCCGCCCCTCGCCGCGGTGCTCTCTCTGTCCAGACAGCGGGGATCGGGAGAGGGAGGGCGGGGGGGGGGGGTGGAGCCAGCCTGGGGGCAGGGCTGAGGATGATCCACGGTGCTATGATGGTGGGGGGGGGGGGAAGGGGGAGGGGGGTATTAACCACTACATTACATGCATGCATCTGTCAGTGTGTGTGTTTGTTTGTGTGCGTGTGTGTGTGTACAAGCGGTGGCCAGCTGTTCAGGGTTGGATCTCTGAACATCTGTCCAGACTGTTCTGACCTGGACGAAAGGTCATTCCCCATGCTGGTCTGGAGAGCAGGGGTGGGAGGAGGTGTGTGTGTGTGTGTGTGTGTAGGGGGACTAATAGGAAGGACAGCTGAAATAAAAGGTAACAGAGAAGGAAAGGTGTTGTGTCTCAGTGTGGCACGAGAGAGACCGGTCTGGTCCCCACGTGTCAGCTAACACACTTTGACCGGACCTGATCGAACCTTTCTCAGAAGCCTCTGCCCCTCCTTCTCCTTCTGCCTCTCTCTCACCCCCTCTCTCCTTCTTTCCCTCTCTCCCTCTCTCTCTCTCTCTCTCTCTCTCTCTCTCTGTCTCTACCCTCTCTCTCTCTCTCTACCCTCTCTCTCTCTCTCTACCCTTTCTCTCCCTCCTCACAGCCTGAGACAGGGTATAATGTAACACAGTCAACAATCAATATGTTTGGTGAGGCACTTTTCCTGTGGCAAAAGCAGCTATTTGGGACACCGGGATGCATCAAGAGGCCTCATCTCTTTCGCACAGTAAGATGATAATACATAAGAGCAGAAGTGGTGTCGTGGTGTAATGGTAGATCCAGACATAGCTGGATCAATAATCGATGGCTTCCAAGGTGAGAAGAAGAGCCCAGCTGAGATGCTGCCAGTGAAAGCTGAGTCGGAGGAACGGCTGGCCAGGAGAGGAACAGGAGCACACAGGATCTCTGGACCGGACCGGTTACAAGACACAGACGCTGGCTTCACAGAAACCCTGTCAGTGCTTTTCACACTTAGGTTTAGCACACACACACACACCCGCACCCACACACACACACACACCCACACACACACACACACACCCCCACCCACGCACACACACACACCCCCCCACCCACGCACACGCACACACACACCCACACACTTCTTTATCCTTCTTGGTTGCCCTTTACATCCAGTGATTTAGTGCCCCCTATCACTTACTTTCACCTTCCACCAACCTCTGTATAAGCGCAAGGACACACACACACACACACACACACACACCAATGTGCATTGACCCTGCTATGTCAAGCCATATTTTTTTCCTCTTACGACTGAAACAGCTGACCACTGACCACCCATTTGACTGGAAAATAACCTTCATATGATGTATAAGACAGGAGGTGAGAACTGAAGGGGAGAGAATTGAATAGCAGATCAAGAGGCCTCTGGTTCAAATCCCCCTGGACTGGACGTCACTTTGGATAAAAGCATCTGTCAAATCAATACATTATTATTACGCCTTTTAGATAAAACACACATTCAACCTCAGAACTACATACAATCTCAGGACCGCATCAGAACCAGTCCAGACATGATCCTGGTCACAGAGCAGATCATTCGATTCCTCTGTTAGATGATATGAGCGGAGAGGAGCCATGCTGGGTCCAGCTAGGAGATCCAGCTCTTCTCAGAAGACCACATGAGCTCAGCTAACACTGCCAGGAGAATGACGCGCTCTGACTAACTATATGTTGCTATCGATCGGGAGCAGTTCATGGCTTTGTCACGTGATCTGATAAACAGACAACGCTGGACCGGAGATCATGGATTGTCTGCAGCCCCACCAGACCAGGAGAGGGACAGGGGGAGAGACAAAGAGAGGGAGAAAGAATGAAGAAATAATTGAGAGTTCATTCACTGGACTCCCTCCCTCCCCCTCTTTCCCCCCCCCCCTTCCCTTCCCTTCCCTCTGCTCTGACAGTGAAGGGCCTTAATGAGAGAGAAGTGTCTCTATTGATCTGTCTGCATTCTGGCGGTCTGTGATCGCAGAACAAAGCAGGAAGAAAGAGAGCGAGGTGGGGAGAGAGGGGGAACAGAGAGAGCAGACTGACTAAAGAGGCTTCCTTCCTCCACCAGCTGACTCAAGGTGGCTGTCTGGGGAGTACAAATGCAGGAGTTGGAACCTAGCAGTGTGGGTGTGTGTGCGTGCGTCCGTGGGAATGCTTATAGGCAAACTAGCTAGTCTGAAGCTAAGAATGTTTGGTTTGGCCCTGACTGTCTGTGATATTTTCTCTACACTACTCACTGACCTTGACTAAGATTCTCTGCTCCACAGCGCAGCTAGTAACCACCACCCTGAAACATACACACACACACCATTGTTGTCTCATCTCAGTGTGATAGGTGGGCTCAGGTTTGACACTAGCCATCTGGGAGGCTTAAATGACGCAGGGAAGAGCTGAACAGTGATTACCTTGTGCATCTGGGGCCAGTTGTGAGTTTCTCCATGAGACTGTAATAACACACTCTGGAGGAGCAGCTACTGGAGGGAGCACACACAGACACACACACACACACACACACACACACACAGACACAGAGCCCAGAGGAGGCTGGGTGCTCCAGTAACCTTCCTAGAAGGGTGTGTCTCTACGTCTGGCCTACATTTGTTTGGCTGAGGAACTCCTATGAATCTGGGACTCCCTCCTTTTAGTCACCAGAGAGATGAGGAGTTACTGTTCCAGGACACACACAGGCACACACACACACAGGCACACACACACAGGCACAGACACACACAGGCACACACACACACAGGCACAGACACACACAGGCACAGACACACACAGGCACACACACACACAGGCACACACACACACAGGCACACACACACACAGGCACAGACACACACAGGCACACACACACACAGGCACACACACACACAGGCACACACACACACAGGCACACACACACACAGGCACACACACACACAGGCACAGACACACACAGGCACACACACAAAAAGTATACCCTGGCTTTCCCCACATAAACAAACACGTAGAGATGTTGTCATGGCCACCCCTCGACACACCCAAGACGGAGTTGTTTCTCATTGCATTCATCCGTCCATCTGCACCACCTCGTACAGCACATCGTGGATCGCTTTGTCTGTTTGTTTTTTCTAGTTTACAACTCCGCCCTCCATCCATCCTTTGTCTCTCCCTCCATGTTTATCTCCTCGTTTGAATCTCTGCGCTCCCGATCGCTCTATTCTAGTGTATCCTCTCCTCCCTCCATCTCTCTCCCATTCCAATTAATGATCCTCTCCCCTTTGGCATCCGCTGTTTCCATAGAAACAGCACTCTGCAGTGGAGACTGGATGTTGGTTGTCTAGGCAACAGCGAGCCAGGCTGGATGTTGTGTGTGTGTCTGTTTGTCTGATATGGGCTTGCCCCACTCAGTGGCACTGGTCACAGCAACTTGTTTTTGTGTGAGTTTTAAGTGTGCGTTGAGACACAGACACACACACTGTCAACCATTATGAAACTAAGCTGTAAAGTAACAGATTTGTCTTTGCTATTACAAACAGAATGAACGGTATTTGCCCTATTTACTAGAACAATCCTCAATGTGTTTCTTGCATGTATTTGTCCATTGACTTCGAATGGCAACAAATCAATGGACAACTTGATGACTGTTTGTAAGAACATGTAATCAGCAACATCTTGCTGCTTTTCGTGGTTCTGTGGCTCCAACGACAGTAGCCAATGATAGGGCTGGGCTCACCAGATGACACAGTCAGTTCATTCTGGGTAAGCATATTGAATATTCTCTCTGTTTTCATCCAATGATGTCTGAAACACACATTTGTGGCAGTGAGATAATACACACACAACTGTAGACTTGCTTCGGTGGATTATAATACAAATCTCAGGTCCAGATTGGACTGTTTGTACCCTGAGATGAAGAGGAGAATCTGAGTTTGTAATTTCAGGGCTTCTGCCACAATCTATAAGCAGGTGCACTAGACAGCTAGGGAATTAGTTCTGTATGTGTGTGTGTGTGTGTGTGTGTGTGTGTGTGTGTGTGAGGACAGCTAGGTCTGTATCTATGTGTGTGTGTGTGTCTCTGTGTGTGTGTGTGTGAGGACAGCTAGGTCTGTATCTATGTGTGTGTGTGTGTCTCTGTGTGTGTGTGTGTGAGGACAGCTAGGTCTGTATCTATGTGTGTGTGTGTGTGTGTGTGTGTGTGAGGACAGCTAGGTCTGTATCTATGTGTGTGTGTCTCTGTGTGTGTGTGTGAGGACAGCTAGGTCTGTATCTATGTGTGTGTGTGTGTGTGTGTGTGAGTGAGAAACAGAAAGGCATAGAGAGAGAAAAAATGCAGGCATGACTGAGATGTGTCCATTTGAGCGTGCGGGTACATTTGTGCAGTGTGTGTGTGTGTGAGATGGGGAACAGAAGGATTGTGTTGGCCCTGGGGCTTCTCTATTCACTCTGGCCTGGACTAACCCTGATGCTACACTAACCCTGATGCTGGATTACCAACTGCAACACCACAAGGGGGGGAGGGGGGGAGAGAAAGAGAGATGAAAATATATAGAGAAAGAGGGGAGGGAGAGAGAGAGAGAGAGAGTTGGGTAGAGTGAAAGAGAGATGCAAACTGTTATAGAGATAGAGGGGATGGTGAGCAAGAGAAAGAGGGGGGGGAAGAGGTAAAGACAGAATGAGAAGAAAATATATAGAGAAAGAGGGGAAGGGAGGGAGGGAGAATGTAGGTGAAACCATCCCTTTTTGACTATTATGAACATGTATATTTGCATATCCATCTATCTGCCTGCCTGTCTATGAGTATATATATATGTGTGTGTGTGTGTGTGTGAATGACTGAGAGACATAGACAGAAAGAGAGAGAAAGAGAGAAAGAGACAGAGAGAGAAAGAGAGAGAAAGAGAGAGAGGCATGAGACCATCTGTCAGTGTGAGAAAGTGTTGATTAACGGGCACGTGCCTGGAATCTTGTCTGTGTAGAACATCAGACAAGCTCTCCTTCAGACACACACGCACGCACGCACGCGCACACCGACAGACAGACACGCAAGCACACAAAGCCATACTTTTATACAGACACTCATCTTTGATCGTTATACACACACACACACACACACACCAGGAACTGCAATCACCCACGCTCACACTCTCTCACGTGTGCTCCACTGCTCCACTTCCCTGTCCCTGTATCTGAGGAGGAGTGGGCTCAACACACACACACACACATCTACCCTCCCTCAAGAAGAACACACCAGTCCTGAACTTGTACTACTTGGCCAGAGGAAAGACACACATAGCCAGTGACAGTTCACATTAATCAATACTGTGTGTGTGTGTGTGTGTGTGCTGTGACCACAAGGTCCAGCCAGCTCACTTGACCTTGGGATGCTCGGGTAGCAATCCTGTGCATCTAGCGATGCCTGTTGCTCTGGCAACCTCCAGGCCAGGAACGTCAATAATGGAAAATGTAGGATCCAGGCAGATATGGCCCAGTATTCCTGACCAGCCTAGCAGACGACTACTCAGAGGATTCAGAAGAATTCAAAACTTGTGTCCCATATTTTACAGCTGTTCTTCAGTATAACAATAACTGATGCCCTTCTCTTCATTCTCTCCATCTTTCTCCAGCTGTGAAGAACTTATGATCACACATGTTCCCTTTGTTCCTGGAAATCTATGAGAGCCAGAAGGTGACTAAGTGGTTCACTTAGGTTTTTTTGTACACACACACACACGCACGCACACACACACACA
Source organism: Hypomesus nipponensis (assembly GCF_054491055.1). Lineage (NCBI taxonomy): Eukaryota > Metazoa > Chordata > Actinopteri > Osmeriformes > Osmeridae > Hypomesus > Hypomesus nipponensis. Next base: position 14,003,554 of record NC_140370.1, on the reverse strand, counting down.
CACACACACACACACACACACACACACACACACACACACACACACACACACACACACACACACACACACACATATAAGCTGTCACACATGCCTGCAACGTTGGAATGTTTCCATTTCATTGGTTTGTGTGTCATTCCATGGTTTGTGTTGTCACTGTTCATCTCCAAGGCCCCAGAGGGGCCTACCTGATGCTTATTTACAACTACATGAGTGAGTGTGTTCTGGGTAGCGGAGCAGGGAGAACCATGCTTAGTACGAAGAAGCACTCAGGGACATCATCAATCTCTCATGGATCACCCTCTCTCTCTCTCTCTCCCTCTCTAATGATCTGCTTCAATTTGACATCAACACACTAGACTTCCCTCAGGGAATGCGCACGTGCGTGTGTGTGTGTGTGATTGGAGTGCTACTGTTTTATTTAATGCTAAGATCCCATCGGCTATAAAAGAGAGGTGTAGATGAGATCATTTGGTACCTCTCTAAAGTGCTCCCTCCATCTCAGAGAAAGAGAGAGGGAGAAAGAGAGAGAGACAAAGAGAGTTGACGGGGAGGTGTTTGCAGCAGTTGATGTGATAAAGATGGCCGTGTTGATTAGAGACAGTTATGAAAGCAGCCATGGGAATCCACACACATGCATCAGATCTCTCCATCGTTGTCCCAACATCTGGTGGTATGAACCTATCCCACAGAGACACTGCAAGTCACTCTCAATCCTCTCTCTCTCAATCCTCTCTCTCTCAATCCTCTCTCTCTCAATCCTCTCTCTCTCAATCTTCTCTCAATCCTCTCTCTCTCTCAATCCTCTCTCTCCTTCTCAGTCACTCCATGTCTCTCTCTCCCCTCGTGTCTCTCTCTCTGTGTCTCTCTTTGTCTCTCTCTCTCTCGTTTTGTCTCTAACGGTCTCTAATTTTCTCTCTCTCTCTGTCTCTCTGTCTATCTCTCAGCTTCTTATTCAGGGAGCCTACTTTATATAAAGTGATGAATGTTTCACATGACTAGAGACAGTTGACAGCCTCAAAATTTAAAACCGCAAACTCATTCAGACCCAAACTGTACCTCAACTGTGTGTGCCTTGACACTATAGCCAGAAGGAAAGCTTCTTACCTGGCACTATTAAACAGGTCTAAAGGTTAGCCTTTAAAGTGTTAGTTGGAGACAATATCACACCAAAGAGTTGCTATAGCAACGGCGAGAGCGATTCATGGAGCGTGTCGGACTGTGAAATACATTTCACACCTCAGTGAGCTGCGGCCTCTGCTGTGTATGTGTGTGTGTGTGTCGTCTGTGTGTGTGTGTGTGTGTCGTCTGTGTGTGTGTGTGTGTCGTCTGTGTGTGTGTGTGTCGTCTGTGTGTGTGTGTACCTTTGAATGTCCGAGTTTATGCGCGCAATAGGGAACAGTCAAGTCTGTCTCTACATGTGCCGTGTGCTCTGTTGTTGTGTGTGTGTGCATGTTTGTGTGTGTGTGTGCGTGTTTGTGTGTGTGTGTGTGCGTGTTTGTGTGCGTGCGTGTTTGTGTGTGTGCATGCGTGTGTGTGTGTGTGTGCGTGTGCGTGTGCGTGTGAGAGAGAGAGGAAGGAGGGGACACACAAACTCAGAGACAGACAGCAGAGAGTAGAGACCACACCACAAGCACGTACTCATGCTGTAGGCCAGGAGTCCAGCACAGTGACTACCCAGTCCCCGCAGTCCTCACAGTCCCCACAGTCCCCACAGTCCCCACAGTCCCCACAGTCCCCACAGTCCCCACAGTCCCCACAGTCCCCACAGTCCCCACAGTCCCCACAGTGACTACCCAGTCCCCACAGTCCTCACAGTCCCCACAGTCCCCACAGTCCCCACAGTCCTCACAGTCCCCACAGTGACTACCCAGTCCCCACAGTCCTCACAGTCCCCACAGTCCCCACAGTCCCCACAGTCCCCACAGTCCCCACAGTGACTACCCAGTCCTCACAGTCCCCACAGTCCTCACAGTCCCCACAGTCCCCACAGTCCCCACAGTCCCCACAGTGACTACCCAGTCCCCACAGTCCTCACAGTCCCCACAGTCCCCACAGTCCCCACAGTCCCCACAGTCCCCACAGTGACTACCCAGTCCTCACAGTCCTCACAGTCCCCACAGTCCCCACAGTCCCCACAGTCCCCACAGTCCTCACAGTCCCCACAGTCCCCACAGTCCCCACAGTCCCCACAGTCCCCACAGTGACTACCCAGTCCCCACAGTCCTCACAGTCCCCACAGTCCCCACAGTCCCCACAGTCCCCACAGTCCCCACAGTGACTACCCAGTCCCCACAGTCCCCACAGTCCTCACAGTCCCCACAGTCCTCACAGTCCCCACAGTCCCCACAGTCCCCACAGTCCCCACAGTGACTACCCAGTCCCCACAGTCCCCCCAGTCCCCACAGTCCCCCCAGTCCCCACAGTCCTCACAGTCCCCACAGTCCCCACAGTCCCCACAGTCCCCACAGTCCTCACAGTCCCCACAGTCCCCACAGTCCCCACAGTCCTCACAGTCCCCACAGTCCCCACAGTCCCCACAGTCCCCACAGTGACTACCCAGTCCCCACAGTCCCCCCAGTCCCCACAGTCCCCCCAGTCCCCACAGTCCTCACAGTCCCCACAGTCCCCACAGTCCCCCCAGTCCCCACAGTCCCCACAGTCCTCACAGTCCCCACAGTCCCCACAGTCCCCACAGTCCCCCCAGTCCCCACAGTCCCCACAGTCCCCCCAGTCCCCACAGTCCCCCCAGTCCCCACAGTCCCCCCAGTCCCAGTCCCCACAGTCTTCACAGTCCCCACAGTCCCCACAGTCCCCACAGTCCCCCCAGTCCCCACAGTCCCCACAGTCCCCACAGTCCCCACAGTCCTCACAGTCCCCACAGTCCCCACAGTCCCCCCAGTCCCCACAGTCCCCCCAGTCCCAGTCCCCACAGTCTTCACAGTCCCCACAGTCCCCACAGTCCCCCCAGTCCCCACAGTCCCCACAGTCCCCACAGTCCTCACAGTCCCCCCAGTCCCCACAGTCCCCCCAGTCCCAGTCCCCACAGTCTTCACAGTCCCCACAGTCCCCACAGTCCCCACAGTCCTCACAGTCCCCACAGTCCCCACAGTCCCCACAGTCCTCACAGTCCCCACAGTCCCCACAGTCCCCACAGTCCTCACAGTCCCCACAGCCCCCCCAGTCCCCACAGCCCCCACAGTCCCCCCAGTCCCCCCAGTCCCCACAGTCCCCACAGTCCCAGAGCTGCAGGTCACGGAGGTGAGGCAGGTTTGGAGAGTCAACAGAGCCCTGGCAGAGCTCATCCTCCGTTAGGTTCAATGTGATCTATCCTTTCTCTCCTGGACGCCATGTGAATATCACCAGCCCACAAAAGCACATCACTTGGGCTTTAAGATTCTTTTCGCTATGCTGATGAAACATTCTCAAAGCAGACTAGATAAAAGTGCTCTCTCTCTCTCTCTTCCCTTTTTCTCTCCTTCGCATCAAACCCACCTAGTCGCTTTCCATCCATAGTTTCTCTCTCGCTGGCGCACTGCTCATTAGCTTTCTGTCAGCCTTGGTTTCTGTCTCCTACTCTCCCTCCCTCCCTCCTTCCTCGCCCTCTCTCTCTCTGTGCGGCACCTCTCCGGTCACAGTTTCACCATTTCGCTTTTCTCCCCTTACATCTTCCTGAGCTCTGTCTACAGTTCTCTCATCACCGGTACTCAGTCTCAGTTGTCTCTCTGCTAGTCTGAATCTATCTGCTAGTCTACATCTCTGCTAGTCCACATCTCTGCTAGTCCACATCTCTCTGTCTGCTAGTCCACATCTCTGCTAGTCCACATATCTGCTCGTCCACCTCTCTGCTAGTCTACAGCTCTGTTAGTCTACATCTCTCTGTCTATCCTTCTCTTCCTTTCCTGCCCCCTCTCCCCCTCCCCTCCCACCGCCCCCCCTCTTTCTTTTGTGAGAAGTGTTTGTGCTCCTCCATGATCAAAACAGATTTCATACCCACCCACACACACTCCCACAGCCAGATACACGTTCAGTCACACACACACACACACACACACACTCACTCACACATAGCCAGATACACGCACACACAGAGCCAGACACACACTGCTTTGATTCGTGAAACATGTGCTGCAGTACCCTGTACGTAGGGAGAGGACAGGAGATCCACACAACAAAAACAAACCGCATCTCCTCCTCTCAATGCAGCTCTGACTACAGTCGACCAATCCCAAAGAAGGATAGCCAGAACAGAAGAGGAGTTTAAGACCAGGAGCCAGAACAGCCGAAGGGTGACAGGAACGAGGAGAGGAACAAAGATGAATTAAAAAAGAGAACACGAATCCTCCCATCTGTCATCCATCCCTTAACTTTAGCCTCTCTTAATACTCCTGCTGTTGGACTAGTCGACTACTCTATATACAGCACATGTGTGTGTGAGTGTGTGTGTAGAAGTCTCTAGAAAAGGCTTCCGTTTCAGAGTGACAGCGTGTCTGCAGGGTGAGGTGGGGTGGTTCCGGCCCACTGACGTAAATGACGGGGAAATGAAAAGAGCCTTCCTCGCACACCTAGCCTGCACGCTTCCCGACAGGAAAATGAGAGGAGTTATTAACCTTCTCCATTTCAGGAGGGTTTTATCACCCGCTGAGAGCTAGCCTGGCTTGTCAAGGTCAAGTGCTGCGATTGTCACAACATTGAGAGAGTTGTTAGTGTCGGGGTGCTAAGTGGGAGCTGAATGGTGCTTGACGTTGGCTGGTTAGGGTGAAGTGCTTTGGTGACAGTTGGCTGTCTGAAAACAGCCGAACAATAGTCCTTGTGGCTACAGCTAACGTTCTAGGGCTAATACTGCCTCGCTACAGCATAGGACCCAGATGACCGCATCACTTCCTGGTCAGTGTAACAGACCCAGAGACCATGAGGAGCGCACCCGTCGCTTCGACACGCTCCGAGGTAACCCCAACTAGAACTCACCTCAGACAGGACTCGGTGAATGAGACAGGCAGCGTCCGAGGACACCTCCCAGGGGTCCTTCTCCTCGACCAGCATGGCGTCCAGGGTGCCCTTCTCCAGGACCACGTCGAAGGAGCCGTCAGGGAAGGACAGCTGCCGCGCGTCCATGTGAAGCCAGCTCATGCCCGGGCAGTCTGCGTGCCTGGTGCTCATGGTGTGGATGCACACTGAGGAGTAGTCTATGTTGCAGATGGAGTGGTAGCCAGCTGTGTGCATGTCAACGCTCATGGCACTGTTACCACAACCTAGGGAGAGGAGAGGGCAAACCATCTGTTTCCTGATTGTAAATCAATCATAATCAATACAGCCGAACGACCGGAACACACGGAAGAGAGGCTGAGGAAGAGTGAGGCTGAGGACAGATAATCGATGAATTCGTTGATTGACGGAATAACCTTGAAGCAAGGAGGTCAATTTAGAGAAGGTGTGTGTGTGTATGTGTGTGTAAAGGAAGTAATTTGAGTGTGAGTCAAGGACATCAGAAAGCATGCATCACAGGTCAGTGCGCACACACAACACACACACACCACAGACACACACTTCCAGTTAAAAATCTGTGATGTTACCCAGCCTTGACGTGCCATGAACGTACAGGTCACACACCACAAACACACACACACACTGGGTTCTATGATGGATTGTAAACAGATTGATTAGGAGGGAGAGAGAGGGTGGGAATGGCCCATAAATCATGCTGGGGCGGTTTGGGGGGGGGGATAGTAGGGTGTGTCTAGAGACAGCTACTGTAGATCTGAGTGGTAACAACAAGACAGGGTGCGTGGAACAAGACATGTGGGCTGTCAACAAGCTCTCCACACTGCGTACTGGTGAACCTATAGAACTGTAGGAACCTATACTATACCTCCACAGGCTGAAACCTAACTGAACACTGAGGGAGTTCAACATCTCACCTGTGTGACTCATCCATGAGGAGGAGGAGGGGGAGCAGAAGGTGGATGAGGGGAAGGAAAAGCAGGAGGAGGAGGAAAGCTCCTGAGTTTCACCTGTGTAGATGTGTGTGCTCACGAGTGTGTGTGTGTGTGTGTGTGTGTGTGTGAGGTGGGACACGACAGTGTGAGAGGAGCGGTTGTCACTGGCTTCCGGCTACATGCTGTCATTGACACCTCACCAGATGTGTGACTGGAGCTTGTTATCACCTCCCCCCTCTACCTACACACTGGCACCTCCTTACACCCACACTGGTGTGTGTGTGGGTGTGTGTGTGGTGGCATGCATACCGTGGCTAGGTGTGTGTGTAAGTGTGAGAGAGAGCATCAAGACGGGCAAGGCTCTGTTCTCACCCTGGTAATGCATGGTAGTAGCCTACCATCTCTAACGTGTGTTCATAAGAGAGCATATTGCGCGCGCACACACCCGACCCTCTCCCTGAGTCTGTTGACAGTGAAAGCCGTCTGTGTGTCAGTGATGCCAAACGAGGCAGAAAGTTCCAGTTATGTAATGGTCATCGACTATAAGGGAACCCAATCGTTGGCATTTTTCCTGTGCAGCGTCGATCTGTGTGTGTTGTGTGTGTACCGTGATCAAAGGCTTGTTTTTGTGGCCGATGCAGTGTCCCAGAAATCACTTTCCGCCCCCCCCCCCCCCCTCTCTCTCTCTCTGCATGCCCAGGTTTGGTGATCTACTGGTTTGGAGAGCTTGTAAACTCTTCTTACATCCCAAAGCTCCCCCAGATACCACACATTGTTTCCAAAGGGTTTCCCCCACTGCAGCAGCTGTGTGTGAGTGTGTGTGTGTGTGTGTGTCTGTGATACGTGCGTGCATGTTTCCATGGACAAGAAAGATGGGGTGTCACATGACGGCTCATTCCTGGGGGTTGACACGACAGTAATAGTCGCGGGGCTGTCGTCAAGGGCAGCGCTCCCGTTCCGTCTGTGTGACATCAGCTGGCGCTCACCACCACCAATGACCTTCAACCCGCCCACACGCACTGCTGCCATGGCGACGGCTGCACGTTTCCTGCACCCGGGACACACGAGTTGTGGAGTTGGCAGGGGGTGCGTGTGTGTGTGTGTGTCACGACTAAAGCATGTGAGGGGGGATCCTGGTGTGTGTTTGTGTGTGTGAGGGGGTCACCCTAACTGTCCAGGCCAGTCCAGATGGAGCCAGTTTAATTGATTTTCCTCTAGCTGGGACAAGGCTGTCACAATCTACTGATACCCCCATGGCATCCTAACTGGATTAACCAGGGAACCAGAGCACTGGACTAAAGTTAGACGTGTCACATTGGCTTCTGCTGCCAGCTGTGTGTTATCTATGTGTGTGCGTGTGTGTGTGATGGAGGTCTGGTCTTGAGGGAATCACAAGACCGTCAACAAACACAAAGAGGCCAGCGTCAGTAGTGTGTGTGTGGGTGTGTGTGTGTGTGCATGTGTTTGTGGACATGCTGGCAGGCCACTTGGCCCAAACACGGGGGGGTTTCCCCCTGGTCGTGTCCAGACCAGATCAGCTTGGCCCCAGACTGGCATCTGCTCATGGAAATACGTGTGAACTAGCTGCTGATATCTGGGAGAGCCCTGCCCTGTGACCGGTGACACATAGCTCTGAGGTCCTCCAGACACACAGGTGCACTCCCTGTGTCAACCTGCACTCCCAACCATCAAACATCAGTACCTTGTATGGTCAAAGCCTTTCAGATGGATTATTGATGGCAAGAGACGGTTCGAAATAGACCAGGCTGCACTAGTTCTAGTCTTACTAGTCAGGGGAAAGCCCTGTGACTCTTTCCATGAAAACAAGCTCATTTAAATTCCGAGAACTTCCATGACTGTCGTCGCTCCTTGTATTTATGTTGGGTGTCTGGTGTGCCGATGAGGGCTTGCAGATGGTGCAAACATGTGATCACTGACATGGTGACAAGGTAGTAGAGGTGGTAGGCTACATCACAATTACTCCACCGCTTGAACACCTCTCTACCAAACCCTGGATTTTCCTTCACGATCCATAAAGGAATTGAATGAAAAACCATCAGTCAGATACAACTTCTTCCTCGTAGAACTAGTACACCTCATCGAAAGTACTTCATAGGAACTTAGAAGTTTTGAATCCGATACTCCAGACACATCCACCATGTCAAACCTTCCGACAGGAGAGTGCTTTCTGGGAGCTGAAGCCAGGGAGCAGTGGGAACCCTCATGATGATGACAGGGGTGGAATATCAGTGCTGGCTGGGCTCCTGAGAAGCCACCAGCACCAGTGGAAACACAGGTCAGGTGTCAGGGCCATGTGGAGCACGCAGTCCAGGGCTAGGCTTGGACCCGTGACCACACCACCCCTAACCACTGCTGACACTCACCTGCCAACCGGCAAAACTCCCCAAGGTTGCAGACCTCTCTCCTTCTCTGTGTGTGTGTGTGTGTGAGAGAGACTTATTTCTCTTGCTTATCATAAAAGCCCCAGTGCAACCACAGAGAGTAATCTCGAGGAATTGATGACCTCGGTGCTTGATGATTCAAGTGCAAAACAAGCTCTTCTGAGAGACGGATTTTAAGTCAGAGCCATTCATTGGTTCATAAAAGCTACTTTATCACACAACTAGATGGGTGGGGGGGGGGGGCGCACAGGTAACAGGCAGGGTTCGGGGGACGCCAAGTGAGACAGGACAGGAACAGGGCCAGAGGACAGAGAGTCACCACGTCCTGTGTGACTGAGAGGAGGGCAGGGCCTCGTGTCCTCTCTCCTGGAGTCGACCACCCGGCATAGGTCCTGGAGCTCCTCAGGCCACGCCCTCTTGAGACTGAGACACTGAGAGACTGTCAGTAAGAGAGAGACACTCCTGAAAGATACCGAATGATACGACGTAGGGAAGATACGGACAAAAGGAGAGAGAGAGAGTTAAAAAAAGAGAGAGTGAGAAAAAGACAGAGTGAGAGAGCCAAATAGAGCAAGAAAGAGCGAGAGCAAAAGAGAGAGAGAGGCGGTGATGAACAAAGTTTGGAGCACACTTACTGTACTGCTGCTGACAGGGTGAGCTACTTGGGCTTGTCTCCATGGAGACCAACTCTCTCTCTCGCCCTCACCTCATATCTCTCTCCCTCTCACCGTGCAGTGTCTCTTTGTCTCTCGCTCATCACACTCCCCACCCCACCAGACAAGCACTAACACCTTATGAGGAGTGCAAAGCAACTAGTGGTTGATATAAACCGTCACTACGGTCTCACAGAGGTTTATTAGATTGTCAACAATATAACGTGGTGGCATTCTGAACCCATACCTCTGTCTGAATCTTAGTCTCACCTTAAGGCAGTTTGTAAGGTTCCACAGAAGTTGCATCAACGTTAAAAGGGATCAATTATAGATTCTCTGAAAAAAAACTCTACTCTTCCGGCGAGCGCTCTTTACAAGTCTGTTTTAGCACCAAGGGAGAAACCGCAGTTATGTAATCGGACACACTAATTAGTGGATGAATAATTAAAAGTGTCCCAGTGACAGTGTGACTGTGTGATTGAGTGCGAGTGTGACTGCGAGAGTGTGTGTGTGTGAGTGTGTGTGTGTGTTTGTGGGTGAGGGAGCGACGGAGGAGTTTGGAAGGACGCCATCTTCTGAAGCCAGTTTCTCTGAAGAGCAGAGCGCACCTCTCTCTCTCTCTTCCAATATGAACAAGGGAGGCTCTCAGATGACAAGAACACTGGGAAAAAGAACAGCTTGTTTTTGTTCATTTGTAATGATTATTAGTTTTTCCTTGGTTGTTACTCCCCTGTTGCTGTGTGTTCACACTGTGCTTCTTTAAAGACTGAGATGTGTAAACTAAGGTAAAGGCTGGCAGAGAGAGATATGATAGCTGCATTGTCTGTTCGCACCCCACACACCCACACACACATATGTGCCCATGGAGGCAACACACTGAAATATACTATGCTCTGCTATGACTCCCTCATTGCTCTTCAATCACACACTCTTTCCTTCTCCACCTCTCTCTCCTCCTGATCCCTCTCCCTCTGAACGTGTAATCTCTCTTTCTCTGCCTCTCTCTGTACTCATCCCGATATTTCCCTCTCTCTCTGGACTCTTCTGATCTCTCTCTCCCTCCCTCTCTTCATAAGGATCTCTCCTTTCCTTTCTTTTCCCCTTTCTTACATTGAACTCACCACACAACTGTGCACAAACACACACACACACACACACACCATTTGGCACACCAACCCACACAGTGCACCAACTAGCAGACCAGGTGTGTTGACCTGTCCTGAGCATCCCTCTGTGTCCCCATCTGTCTGTCTGTCTCACACCATCCTTCCATTCTCACCCTCCCATCCTCTCACCTCCCATCCCATCCTCTCACCCTCCCTTCCCATCCTCTCACCCTCCCATCCTCTCACCTCCCATCCCATCCTCTCACCCTTCCATCCCATCCTCTCATCCTCCCATCCCATCCTCTCACCCTCCCATCCCATCCTCTCACCCTCCCATCCCATCCTCTCACCCTCCCATCCCATCCTCTCACCCTCCCATCCCATCCTCTCACCCTCCCATCCCATCCTCTCATCCTCCCATCCCATCCTCTCACCCTTCCATCCCATCCTCTCATCCTCCCATCCCATCCTCTCACCCTCCCATCCCATCCTCTCACCCTTCCATCCCATCCTCTCATCCTCCCATCCCATCCTCTCATCCTATCCTTCCATCCTCTTATCCTATCCTCCCATCCTCTTATCCTATCCTCCCATCCCATCCTCCCAGACTTGGTGCCTAATTGTGCCATCGCTCGCTGATTGTTCACAGTGTCCTCTACAGACGGATTACCATGGAGCCCCATCATCATCACGTGGTCAGGTTGTAGCCAGCCTATAGCACCCTACAGAGCCGTGGCTCAGGAAGCAGCCTCGTGATTCAGCAGTAGTGGAGTGTGGTGATGGATCAGTGGAGTTGGGATTGGAATCCCCTCACTTGTGCTTGGCTCTAATCTGTGATTAATCTGGACTAGCTAGGTCACCTGCCCTGCGTAAAGGGAAGCGGTTGGAACACACAAACCACTGGAACACACACACCACTGGAACACAGAACACACACACACCACTGGAACACAGAACACACACACACCACTGGAACACACACACCACTGGAACACAGAACACACACACACCACTGGAACACACACACCACTGGAACACACACAAACCACTGGAACACACACACCACTGGAACACACACACCACTGGAACACACACACCACTGGAACACAGAACACACACACACCACTGGAACACACACACCACTGGAACACACACACACACCACTGGAACACACACACCACTGGAACACACACACACACCACTGGAACACACACACCACTGGAACACACACACACACCACTGGAACACACACACCACTGGAACACACACACCACTGGAACACACACACCACTGGAACACACACACCACTGGAACACACACACCACTGGAACACACACACACACCACTGGAACACACACACCACTGGAACACACACACCACTGGAACACAGAACACACACACACAGGAACACTGAGATATGGTACACACACCCCTAGCACACAGCACACACAAGTCAACACTGAGGTACGATTGCCCGACAGACTGACAGCAGGCAGGCAGGCTGCACAAACAAACAGACAGATACTGTAGATAGACAGGCAGGCATGGAAGATCCTCCACATTGTGATGAGGCTCAGGGTCTCTCTCCCCCTCAGCCAGGAGGAGCTGGCCATGAGCACCAGTAGTAGCTTACTGACACCAAGTAACAGTTATTATCATTGGTGTGACATTATAATTGTATGCTAAGATAATTAAGTGCAGACATGGGCAGAGCACACTGTGCTTACACACACACACACGCACACACACACAAACACTCACACACAGTGAGTAGTGTAGGGTAAAAGGGCAGCAGCAGTGAAGGTATTTTCAATTAGCCTCCTGCCAGGATGACGTCTGTGACCAACCAACATGGTGGACCTGGACACACACAGAATTCTAACTGAATCTCAACTGTTTAATTTTCCACTTCAGCTGCACCAAAGGTGGTCCCACAGGGCCGGTGTCTCAGTGCTGATCCTGTGGTAACCTTGCCCTGATTATACTGTATGGATCAGGCAGCAGCTGATGGATGAGTCCTTCCTGCCGCGGTGCGACCCTATCAGTGATCAATCCCATTGATCTCCATGGGGAAGCAGGATGTGATCAGGGACTGCGCAGTGTCAACATCAACACCACTACACACAACCACGCCAAATATGGTCACGGGCTTCCTGAGTCCGGGTGTTCTGTCCCGACGTGTCGTCTTCACGTCCTGGTGCCTTCTATTTCGGCCTGCTTAGATAAGATTATATGTTAAAAAAAAATACAGACAGACAGGGGAGGAACTTGTCCTTATCAGGACTCTGTGGCTCCACACGTCCAGTCAGCCCTGCTCACACAAACAAACTGTCCTCCACACACAGACAGCTTGCTGCTCCCCCTCTCTCCCTCTCCCTCTCTCCCTCCCTCTCTCTCCTTCCATCCATCACTGCGGCCTGTCTGGCCGTACGCACTGTCTGACCTTTCCTTACTCTCAACGTTCTTGCTGAGTCATCCTCACTTCCTGTTTGAGATGAACCGTGGTGTTGTGGAGGAAGTGGGAGGAGGAGGGAGACAGTGGGAGGAGGAGGGAGACAGCAGGAGGAGGTGAGGGAGACCTGAGGATGGAGAGTGTGTGTGTGTCGGGGGGAGGGGATTGTGTCTACAGTTCTCCTCTGCCTCTCTCACAGCTGTTAGACTGACGCTTGACCTTTTTCTGGTGCGACACAACTCGACACACACACACAAACACACACACTTCCCCTCGTAAATACAGGTCTATTTGTAGGAGGTTCAGAGGGAAGTGAGGAGTTAGTGAGGAGTTAGTGAGGAGTTAGTGTGGAGCTAGTGCAGAGCTAGTGAAGAGTTAGTGAAGAGTTAGTGAGGAGTTAATGAAGAGTTAGTGGGGAGTTAGTGGGGAGTTAGTGGGGAGTTAGTGGGGAGTTAGTGAAGAGTTAGTGAAGAGTTAGTGGGGAGTTAGTGGGGAGTTAGTGGGGAGTTAGTGGGGAGTTAGTGAAGAGTTAGTGAAGAGTTAGTGAAGAGTTAGTGAGGAGTTAGTGAGGAGTTAGTGAGGAGTTAGTGAAGAGTTAGTGAGGAGTTAGTGGGGAGTTAGTGGGGAGTTAGTGGGGAGTTAGTGGGGAGTTAGTGGGGAGTTAGTGGGGAGTTAGTGGGGAGTTAGTGGGGAGTTAGTGGGGAGTTAGTGGGGAGTTAGTGAAGAGTTAGTGAAGAGTTAGTGAAGAGTTTGTGAGGAGTTAGTGAGGAGTTAGTGAGGAGTTAGTGGGGAGTTAGTGGGGAGTTAGTGGGGAGTTAGTGAGGAGCTAGTGAGGAGCTAGTGAGGAGTTAGTGAGGAGCTAGTGAGGAGTTAGTGAGGAGCTAGTGAGGAGTTAGTGAAGAGTTAGTGAGGAGTTAGTGAGGAGCTAGTGCGGAGCTAGTGCGGAGTTAGTGAGGAGTTAGTGAGGAGTTAGCGAGGAGTTAGAGTGGAGTTAGTCCTGCCTGCATCCCTGGTCACTGAGGGCTGAATTACTGCTGCAGGATGCTGCTGGGAGAGAGGGTCGCGAAAGAGACTAAGAGAGTGAGTCAGTGAATGAATGCGGGAGAACACGCATCACTCCTGAATATGAATTGATTCTGATTTGATTGACTGGAAGAATGACTAGGCCCGGCTTCAGAAGGGGAGAGATGTGGGTCTGAATAGAGGGACTGGAATGAGGAGAGGAGTAAGGAGGAGGAGAGCTGGCACAGGTGACATGACGTCTTTCTAACCTTCCTTTCTTCTCTCTCAATCTTTCTCCCTCTGTTCCTCTCTCTCGCTCTCTTTCCTTATCAGACATCTCCCCCGCAGCATCAACTCGGACTGCATACCTGATGAGAGAGAGCCAGCAGAATGCTGAGTCCATCATACACACACGCACACACACCTGCTTGAAAAGGCAGTGCCAGCCAAAGTGCTGAGTCTGGCATCGCTCCCTCACCTAGTTGCACTGCACTGAGTCATCATGACACACACACACACACACACACGTGAGGGAGACAACAAAGGGGAAATGTAAGAACTCAAACAAATGCTGTTGTTTCTCCTTCTGCACAGGGGGCACACATCCAGCCCCGGGACGCACATGATCAGAGAGTGACAGAGTCAGTGTGGAGAGATCCCTGTGGAACTGGGTGCTAGGTGAACTCGCCTACCTGGCATTACTTAGGCTCACAAACACACAACACATCATATGCTACCACAATGTGTGTGTGTGTGTGTTAGCCAGAGGCAGAAGGATGAATGTTTGGGTGTTCTCACGCTAAGGAGGAATAAAGATTGGGAGTTTGAAGATTAAAGAGCTTAGTTATAACAATCTGTCCTGCTCTGGGCTAGCCAGGCGGCAGGGAACACACACACACACACACACAGCTACACACCAGACCGTGTGGACATGAATGCAGATACACAAGCAGCACACACCTTCAATAAGAATTGGACGGACATGCAGAGGACGGACATGCAGAAAGAATCACACCATCTATACAATCATTATTTGCGTAAACATGCAAATTAGGAAACACACCAATAAGGGTGTGGACACACACACACACACACACACTCTAGATCAGTCGGTCAGACAAGTCCATGGTGTATTTCAGAGGGGGTTAGAGGTCATGCAGATTATCATTTTTCAGACACAACTGTGTGTGTGTGTGTGTGTGTGTAGATAAGCCCACTCCCAAGGAGCATCTGCTGTATGACCATGATGTCATCCTCCATGTCCATGAGCGGAGGTTGAGGCCTGTCCTGACACGACAGTGACCTTACGTCCTCGGTCACCACATGGCAGGGGAGAGACCAGCTTCCTGCCCGGGCCGCAGTGCCGCGCGAGAAGGTGAACGTGTCTCTCTTCAGAGCTGCTGTACTCAAGGAACACCCCCAGGGGGCAGGCGAGCGCGTCAGAGAGGGCTCTCCTGACCCCTGACCCGGGAACGGGCTCTCTGAGGCAGGAGTTCTGTTCCATGTGACCGCGCAGGATGAGACAGAAAGACCCAGGCGCTAGCATATGGAAAGATGCAACAGTAAGTATATAGGTATGTCACGTGGCGTATGGTGTATGGAACGTTCCTCGGACCTCCCCTCGTCTCTTGTTCTACACCTTTGTCTTTCTATCGCTTTCTCGGTCTCTCTCTTGCTCTGCTGAGCCAGCAGAGGAAGGCATTAGGGACACGATTAAGACCTTAAAACAGGGAGGGAGGGCAGTTCTCAGAAAGATGGAGAATCAACGGGAAACGACGGGGAACTCCGTGGCCAAAAAGAGGTTACATCACCCCATGTCTGGGTAGAGATCTGGAGTCCTGACAGGGAGGATGGGAGGAGAGGGGCAGATGCTAGCGACTGAGATTAAATGGAAAGGAGAACTGCAAAAAAACAACCTGAAATAACCAGAAACAAACGCACAACCTGGAAGATTGTTCAGGCAGAACAGCCAGGACTGTTTGGATTTGTTCTGGGTGGACGTAAAATGGATTTGGAACTACCTGCGTGAAATGCTGTAAAACGTTTTTATAACTCAATCTGTCATTTATTACGGATGAACTCATGCAGTGCATCCTCAAAGCCCCATGTCAGTCGTTTTACCTTAATCAGATTTTGGAACACACACACTACCCCACGCTTTCAAGAGGACAGCAAGTACCTGTGAATAGAACGTTGAGGTGCTTGTGTGATTTGATCCCAAATAAAGGACAGATTGTATCAGCTCGAACATTGTTTGGATGGGTGAGAACATCCGTTTTTTTCCAGCATATTCTCTCTTCCTACACCTCCCTCCCTCACCTCTCCTCCTCCCTCCCCTCAACCACCTCTCCTCCTTCCTCCGTCTCCCTCTTCCTCCACCATTCCTCTCGTCCTCTACCCCTCCCTCCCTCCCTCCTCTCCTCCTTCCTCCCTCTCCCTTCACCATTCCTCTAGTCCTCTACCACTCTCGTCCTCCTTCCCCCTCTCTCTCCCTCCATCCTGCCCTCTACCTTGCTCTCTCTTCCTCCCTCTCTAATGTATGACATTACATAACCTGTCTTCATTGAGCTGCAGGCTCAAGAAGCCAGAAACAGGGAGATTGATAAAGCGAGAGAAGAGAGAGAGAGAGAGCGACAGAGAGAGAAGAGAGAGAGAGAGAGCGACAGAGAGAGAGAGAGAGAGAGAGAGAGAGAGAGAGAGAGAGAGAGGAGAGAGAGAGCGCAAAAGTGCCATAGCGAAAGAAAAACAACAAGAAAGTGAGACGGGGCAAGTGTTGCCAGAAGTCGTGATGAGCACTGAACAGAGCGAACGCAGGAGAGGAGGAGGGAAGAGAGAGATCGAAAGAGAGGAGAGGAGCCGGAAGCCGTACGCATCAAAGCTGTACAGTGTGGGGCAGGCCTGAGGCACTGGAGGGTACGACATCAGCAGTGGAGAAAAACATGAAAGCACACTGAGAGGAGAGTGGAGGATACAACCTATCCCTCTCCCTCCAACATCAGCACCCAGCTCCCCAACGCCCCTGTCACCAGTCAACAGGCTGCCACATTACAGCACTTAGCCTACAATAGGTCCACTTTGCTTGACTTAGCACATCCTAATGGCACCGAGCTAAGGCAGGCTAGCACGCGGAGGCTTGTTTGTTCACGGCTAAAAGCTGTTTCTTGTCTCTGGGAGGGGGACGGTCGGCCCCCGGGTAGGCCTGGTCTGATGAGGAGTAAGCACAAGCCACAGATACAGCATGACTCGCAAATGACATGACATCATGTGCAGTTTGTGTTTTGAAGGAGCGGGGAGATTGGAGAGTCTGCGTGTGTGTGTGTGGGGGGAGGGGGTGGATAGTGTGTGTATTTCTGGGATGGATGAAAGACTGTGTATGTGTGTGTGCGTTTAATCTGCATGGGACATGGCATCTTTCCCAGTAGAGGGATTTATGAAAGTCCGGTTTTATATTGTTTTCTCTCCTTCCAGCGCTCGCTTTCAATCCCACCGCCTCTACCCTCTACAGCACACTCCCTCTCACCCTTTCATTCTTACTGTCTACATGTGACTCATCCATTCATACTGTATTATATGTCTCTCCCTCTCCCTCTCTCCCTCTCTCCCTCTCTCTCTCTCTCCTCTCTCTCTCTCTCAGAGAATGCAGACTAAGCTTTGGGGTCAGTGGTGGGATGACATCATATGTGCAGTAACTGGAGGAGTGGAGAGTGACAGGGGCAGCAGAGGCCTGGTGATGATGGGGCGTGAGCTCCCAGACCTCAGGTGATCTGACACCACAGCAGCCGCTCCGCAGGACCTCCAGCCTGGCTCTTCCTAGAAGACCCGCAGAACAAAGTACAGGAGGCCACTTCCCATCACCTCACCTCCCCTCCCCTCACCTCACCTCCCCTCACCTTACCTCCCCTCACTTCACCTCCCCTCCCCTCACCTCCCCTCCCCTCCCCTCCCCTCCCCTCCCCTCCCCTCCCCTCCCCTCCCCTCCCCTCCCCTCCCCTCCCCTCCCCTCCCCTCCCCTCCCCTCCCCTCCCCTACCCTCCCCTCCCCTCACCTCCCCTCACCTCCCCTCCCCTCCCCTCCCCTCCCCTCCCCTCACCTCACCTCACCTCACCTCACCTCACCTCACCTCACCTCACCTCACCTCACCTCACCTCACCTCCCCTCCCCTCCCCTCCCCTCCCCTCCCCTCCCCTCCCCTCCCCTCCCCTCCCCTCCCCTCACCTCACCTCACCTCACCTCACCTCACCTCACCTCACCTCACCTCACCTCCCCTCCCCTCCCCTCCCCTCCCCTCCCCTCCCCTCCCCTCCCCTCACCTCACCTCACCTCACCTCACCTCACCTCACCTCCCCTCCCCTCCCCTCCCCTCCCCTCCCCTCACCTCCCCTCACCTCACCTCACCTCACCTCACCTCACCTCCCCTCCCCTCCCCTCCCCTCCCCTCCCCTCCCCTCCCCTCCCCTCCCCTCCCCTCACCTCACCTCATCTCCCCTCACCTCCCCTCCCCTCCCCTCCCCTCCCCTCCCCTCCCCTCACCTCCCCTCATCTCCCCTCACCTCCCCTCCCCTCCCCTCCCCTCCCCTCCCCTCACCTCATCTCCCCTCACCTCCCCTCATCTCCCCTCACCTCCCCTCCCCTCCCCTCCCCTCACCTCCCCTCATCTCCCCTCACCTCCCCTCACCTCCCCTCATCTCCCCTCACCTCCCCTGGTTCTGTCTCTGTGCTTGCGAGCTCAGTCCTCCATGATCCAAGCAACTCTATGACGACACAACATGATTTGGGAGCTGGTGACAGTGTGTGTAGTATCACCTGGACCAGAGAGGCACAGCACACCGCGTTAACGTCAGTTCATGCATCCATCTCCCTCAGAGCAGACGCTGTAGGACCCAGGCCCTGTTAGCCGCAGTACAGCATGACTTCACAAAAAAGGAGAATGTGGTCGAAAGCGCTGAAAAGTTGCAGTCTGTAGCCATGGTAACCAACTGAGGAACCATCGGCCGGTGTTTTGAGTCACGAATCTCAACGCTCTCTCTCACACACAAAACACACTTATTTTGCCCAATCTGCTTCATTATATCTCATAAGATTGTGTAACATGTAATCAAGACACAGCGCTGCGTTTCAAATGCGACATGACGGAGTGAGTGTGGCACGCTGCTGGTGCTTGCACAGGGAGTGTGTGTGTGTGAGGGGTGTGTGTGTGTGTGAGGGGTGGGTGGGTGTGTGAGGGGTGTGTGTGTGTGTGTGAGGGGTGTGTGTGTGTGAGGGGTGTGTGTGTGTGTGTGTGAGGGGTGTGTGTGTGTGAGGGGTGTGTGTGTGTGTGTGTGAGGGGTGTGTGTGTGTGAGGGGTGTGTGTGTGTGTGTGTGTGAGGGGTGGGTGTGTGTGAGGGGTGTGTGTGTGTGTGTGAGGGGTGTGTGTGTGTGTGTGAGGGGTGGGTGGGTGTGAGGGGTGTGTGTGTGTGTGTGTGAGGGGTGTGTGTGTGTGTGAGGGGTGGGTGGGTGTGTGTGAGGGGTGTGTGTGTGTGAGGGGTGTGTGTGTGTGAGGCGTGTGTGTGTGTGAGGGGTGTGTGTGTGTGTGTGAGGGGTGGGTGGGTGTGACAAGAGAGATTGTTTCAAGGAGGTCCGACATTCCTCAGATCATGAGCACATCATTGACCATCTGCTCACTGATCCTCTGGAGCAGCTAATAGGAACTCGGTACGTCAAAAAAAGTGTGTGTCTGTGTGTGTGTGTGTCTGTGTCTGTGTGTGTGTCTGTGTGTGTGTCTGTGTGTGTGTGTGTGTGTCTGTGTGTGTGTCTGTGTGTGTGTGTGTCTGTGTGTGTGTGTGTGTCTGTGTGTGTGTGTGTCTGTGTGTGTGTCTGTGTTTCTGTGTGTGTGTGTGTCCTGATCTAGCTCCAGCGCTGGATAATCCTGACCAGGACAAAAGCGACAGTAGCATGAAGAGATAATCCCCTAATGTGAGGTTCTAGAACACTCCCTTATCCTCCCCCCACCTCTCCTCCTCATCCTCAGTCTTTTTCTTCTCCTCCTCCTCTCTCCTCCTCCTCCTCCCCCTCCTCCTCCCACATCTCCTTTGGCTACGCTAGAACATCGTTGTGTTTAGGTCTGAAACGGCATACAGCTGAGGAGAGCCTAGCAGAGCGAGGAAGGTAAGGTAGAGTCGAGTATAGCAGGGTAGATGAGACAGGCGCACGCTGCAAGCTGCATCACAGGCAGAGAACAGAACGCCAGGTGTCAGTTCAAAAGGTCCCGACGGGCCTGTTGTCATGGAGATGGGGTTGAGGGGCGGATGCTTCAGGGGTCACACCCCGGTCCTGGTGCGGGACCTGTCTCTCCTGTTGCCATGGTGATCACACCACCGGCAGCGAGAGATTGAGCGAGAAAGAGAGACCCAGGCAGGCAAAGAGAATACTTAAGTCTGGAGAATCATGTCTTCTATTTCAATGACTCAGACAGACAGACAGACAGACAGACAGACAGACACAGGTAGACAACTAACAGACAAATGGACAGACAGAGACAGACAGACCAGCAGGAACAGACAAACCCAGACAAGCAAAGGGTGATGTTTGTTCGCATTACTGGCTCTGTGTTACGTAAGGCTGCTGGGGATAGCAGCGAAGCCTGCGCTCTTCTCCAAATCTGATTGGTCACACAGAGACAACTGCTGCATTGGATGACTTAGCTGCAGTAATGGTCTTAGAGGAGACGACAAAGAAGGGATTTGAAGAAAACAAGTGTCAGAGATTTGGTAATGCAGGATTCACTCTACTGGAAGAAGGGAGAGAGAAAGATGGAGAAGCAGTGATAAGGAGACAGAGAGGGAACATATGAGAGAGAGAGAGAGAGAGAGAGAGCGAGAGAGAGCGAGAGAGAGCGAGAGAGAGCGAGAGAGAGCGAGAGAGAGCGAGAGAGAGCGAGAGAGAGCGAGAGAGAGCGAGAGAGAGCGAGAGAGAGCGAGAGAGAGAGAGAGAGACAGAGACAGACAGACAGACAGACAGACAGAGAGAGAGAGAGAGAGGAGGAAGGTCATGATCAGAGAGAAAGAAAGGTTATGGTCTGTGTGAACATAGTGTGTGTGTGTGTGTGTGTGTGTGCGGGATGAGCCTGCAGTGGGTCTGCACCCAGCACGGCCTGAAGGATATTCACCTACGGAAATAACAGCATGCTGAAAACAAGCTGCACTTAACCCTGCTGCTCCCCTCTCGTTTAGCCCTTTCCTCATGCTTCCTATACGCACGCACACACTTTGTCGGCCACGCAGTACGTCACCGTGGCTACAGTACGTCACCGTGGCTACAGTACGTCACCAAGGCTACAGTACGTCACCAAGGCTACAGTACATCACCGTAGCTACAGTACATCACCGTGGCTACAGTACATCACCGTGGCTACAGTACGTCATGGTACCGAGCCACGTAGAGGGCAGTGGTGACGCACACACTCCCATTACCTGGATGAGGGGGCATTCCCCTTCAGGAGCATGGCTGATTAAGGCGTGAGGACGTGATAGAGAGCTGACACACGTACGGTGTGTGCTCGCGCTGCCTCACTCACACACATACGCAGTAACACACACACACACATTTGCAGTAACACACACACACACATACGCAGTAACACACAACACACACACAGTAACACACACAGACTCGGGTACACACACTGCGCTACTGACTTTCCAATGAAAATACTCTTGTTCCTCCCAATGATGATCTGTCTGTCTGTCTGTCTGTCTCACTGTCACACACACTCTCTCACACTCACACACACACACACACACACACACATGCACCCCTCTCACTCTACAATGAGGGACAACTTCAGATGGATTACAGCGAGTCATTAACCCCAGGGATGCTCAACTGGCAAAAGCCGACAAACAGCCTTCCATGACTCTGATAATGCCCCAGGCCCATCATCCCCAACACCCCTCCATCTCCCCGGCCAGATGGCGACCGTCTCTAAGCCCCCTCGGACGCTCACCAGGTCCCAGCCTCACAGCTGGACGTGTCCTTCCCCCTGCCTGGTCCTTCTGGAGGAGGTCACACACTCACCTCAGAGTGCATCACATCTCTGAACACATCGCATCACCAGGACTGAGGGACAGGGAGACCAGAGAGCCGGAGCACTCTGTTCCTACTGTGCACACACACACACACACACACACACACACAATTTGTCCTGAGATCGTGGGGGTCTGCTGATTCCCCGTCTGCTGGCAGAGTAAGCTTAATGTATGCCTGTGTGTGTGCGTGTGTGAAAGATAGAAAGACACAGCAACAGAGAGAATCAGTCAGAACATCTGCGTACCCGTTCTCACACACATTCTCCATTTCTTCATCATCCTGAACATTATGGCTGCAGGAACGTCATCAAAATAGTTCTTGAACGTGAGTAAACTAAGAGTTGCAGGAAAACTTTTTGTGACAACGCAAACATCCCTCACCCTCCGCCCTTCTTCCTTTGCTGTCCTTTGTTGACCCCCCCCCCTCCCCTATGTGCTCCTCGCTGCCTGTCTCCTTCCACCCTCCCCTCCCCTCCCCGCTCCGCTCACTGCAGTACATTCTCTCCAGGAAAAACCCTCTCTGCTCTGTCCCACTGCACTCATTTCCATCAGGTAATGAGACCGCAGGCTACACCGCTGCACGTGCTCACACACACACACTTTCACACTTTCACACACACACACTCACGGGCGGCCCCCCACACTCTACCACCTTGAAGATGAACAGGAAGTGACTGGAGCTTCATTTCCTAGGGAGCACAGATCATGTCATCCAACAGGCATGCAGGGAGGCTGAGCAGCGACCACATATGGGCACACATCCTGTTCCCAGAAGGACCCCCCCCCCCCCATCTCTGTAACCGCCGGTAACAGCGTTGAGCCTGAACACGCATGGTGTACTGATAACTGACTGCTGTCAACAAGTGCATTTTGTTATGATCAGTATCAGAGAGTGATTAAGTGTCGTGTTTCCTGCCAAGCTCTGTTCTTGTGGACATTGGGCTTTCAGTCTCATTCAGAACACACACATACAAACACACACACACACACACACAGATGGACATTAACAGCAGGGGAACAGATAGAAACCGACACAAATCCAGTGACACAACATGTTCATACAAACCTTGCCGCACACACACATTGTGACACAGAAACACCCTGACACACACACACACACACACACTGACATGGTCTAACACACACACACACACACACTGACATGGTCTAAGACACACACACACACACACTGACATGGTCTAAGACACACACATACTCCGTGCTAGGATGAGGCAGCCATCATCCCAGCCTGGTTGCCCGGGTAACCCGGTTATTATTCTGGGCACGGTGCTGGTGCTTGCACAGGGAGCAGAAGTGTGTGTGTGTGTGATGTGGTGAGGAGCGAGTGTGTGTGTGTGTGTGTGGTAGTTAGGGAAAGGAGGTTCCCATTGGCTCACAGGCAAGCCACCTCCGCCAGCCAGGGCATTCTCATTCTGTGCATCCTCTCTGACCAGCGTACATATGAAGGACAGGGATGCACACACACACACACAGGTACACACACACGCGCACACACACATACACACAGGTACACACACACAGGTACACATTCACACATACACACACACACACACACACAGGAATGAGGTGGGAGGGGCACTGCGGCTGGAAGTGGAGGCACCAATATAGCAAAGCTATCTGCTCAATTCCCTCTTTCTCTACCTCCTCCCTCCCCCTCCTCTCCTTCCCCTCCTCATTTCCCCTCGCCCATCTCCCTCACTCCTCACCCCTCCACCCCTCACTCCCCGTCTCTTAGCTTTCATTCAGCCTGCTCCCCTCCTCCCTGATTCTCATTCACATTCTGCGGCTCGTGGCTCATTCACAAGCAGCACCAGTCCTACAGTCCTAACAGCAGCAGAAAGATGGAGGCATGGGGAGACGGGGGGGGGGGGGCCTACTGGCTGGAACACTGTACTGTATAGTTAGGGGTTCCTGGAACCAGCCAATCAAAATGCTGAGAGAGAGGGAGGGGTCTGAGCAGAGAAACAGCAGTGTAAATGCTCCCATCCCTCATCCTCCCTCCTCCGCCCCGACCCCCCTCCTTCTTTCATTCATTCACTGATTCATTCCGTCACCCATTCATCCGCTCCTCTCCTTCATTCACACCATTCCTTTAGTTGGGTTGTTGCTGATGTTACTGAAGACAAACGCTCACATATATACAGCTTTTGTGTGTGTGTGGGAGTTAGTTAGTGCGTGTGTGACTGAGTGAGTTAGTGCGTGTGTGTGTGAGTGGGGGGTGCGCGTGTGAGTGCATGTGTGAGTGTGTGTGTGTGTGTGTGTGTGTGACTGTGTGTGTGGAGGGTGAGTGTGTGTGTGTCCTCTGGTTTGGAGGACACTGCAGGGAGATCAGCCTCTACTCCTCCAGCCTTGTGCACCACACTGCATCAGACGAGCATCTGGAGCCCATCTCCCTGCAGGCTCCAGAGGAGACACTCTGGCTGGGTCATCACTCAAGACAGGGGCATCGTCTTTCACTCATGATATTCAGTCACATCATTCCTGCCCCCCCCCCCCCATCTTCCTTCCTTCTCCCGCTCCCTCGCTCCTTTCGCCAAGCACACCTCGGCACCCTCTCCTTTTGATCTGCTGCTCCAGGGAGAGAGGCGGAGGGGAGAGAGAGGGGGAGGAGGAGAGAGGGGGGAGTGAGGAGGAGGGGGAGAGGAGGGGAGAGAGGGGGAGGGGGGAGAGAGGGGAAAAGGGGGGGGGGGGAGGAGGAGGGGAGAGGGGGAGAGAGGGGGAGGAGGAGAGAGGGGGGAGTGAGGAGGAGGGGGAGAGGAGGGGAGAGGGGGAGGGGGGAGAGAGGGAAAAAGGGGAGAGGGGGAGAGAGGAGGAGGGGAGAGGGGGAGAGAGGAGGAGGGGAGAGGGGGAGAGAGGGGGAGGGGGAGAGAGGAAAGGTGATACCCTGGTTTTCCCTACACAAAGAAACAGGATGAGAAAGAAAGGGATGAGAGGAGATGTGGTGGAAGAGGGGAGGAAAAACTGTAATAGAAGTAGCTTGGTGGTTATGGAGGGAGGCAATAGATGAAGTGAAGGAACATAATTGAGAGAAAGACAGAGAAAGTTCAGAGAGAGACGAGGGAACGAGTGTGTGTCTGTCTTTGTCTTTGTCTTTGTGTGTGTGTGTGTGTGTGTGTGTGCTGTACGTGGGTGTGCGCATGCGTGTCTTTGATGTTGCTGTGGGCATTTGTAAAGTAGGATCTAATACCAGCTGGGTCCCCTGACAGCTGCTAAGAAATTATTCCTGACTTCACCCCCCCCCTCCCTCCCTCCCTCCCTCCCTCCCTCCCTCCCTCCCTCCCTCCCTCCCTCCCTCCCTCCCTCCCTCCCTCCCTCCCTCCCTCCCTCCCTCCCTCCCTCCCTCCCTCCCTCCCTCCCACCCTCCCTCCCTCCCTCCCTCCCTCTCACCCTCCCTCTCTCACCCTTCCTCTCTCACCCTCCCTCTCACCCTCCCTCTCTCACCCTCCCTCTCACCCTCCCTCTCTCTCACCCTCCCCCTCCCTCTGTAGTCACTAAGTTTCCACCCTGTCAGCATTAAGTCCAGAAAGTGTCCATATCAGTGTGTGTGTGTTGGGATCTTCTGACACAGCAGAAACAGGGATGTGTGGAGAGGACCTTCATCAGGACCTCCCCATTAACACTGATACCCTCCAGCACGTCTGCCTGCCACAGTACACACCAGGACACACACACACACACTCACTCACGTAAACACACACACCGATCGACGGTTGGTCCATGCAGTGAAACACTACTAAACAGCAGTGACAGGCCAGGTTTGGAGGCCTGGTTTGGAGGCCTGGTTTGGAGGCCTGGTTTGGAGGCCTGGTTTGGAGGCCGGGTTTGGAGGCCGGGTTTGGAGGCCTGGTTTGGAGGCCTGGTTTGGAGGCCTGGTTTGGAGGCCTGGTTTGGAGGCCTGGTTTGGAGGCCGGGTTTGGAGGCCAGTGGAAAATGCATCATAAACACCTCAGCTCCAGAGCTATATATAGAACTGCCCGCCTATTCGCCCAGGATGGCTAAAGAAATGGACACAAGTGGAAGCCTTTGATACCTGATACTGACCTCGAGTGAAAGGATGGGGGAGGAGGGGAGGTGAGAGAGGTGAAGTAAGGGAAGACAAAGGGGAGGTGAAAAGCAGGTGGAAGCTAAGGGGGTAGTGGGGGGGGGGGGGGGGCTCAAAGCATAAGGAGATGAGGGGGGGAGGCACAGAGGTCAGACAGCAGTGTGGTGTCATGAACTCCATCATGCCCTCATGTAACGCCAGGAGCAGGTGGATCGTTACCAAACGAGCTTGGTAGTCACCATGGCTACCGCTTACAACTACGCCGACCGACTCCAGCCAGCTGCAGGCCTTTAAGGTCACCAAGGGCAAGGCAAGTGCCTTCTCACTATATGAGAACAAGAAAAGAAATGAGAAAAAAGATCAATGGACAGGAGTGGTAGACATAACAGAGACTAGGGTTGACAGAGAGTTTAGGGCACTTACAACCGCACGCGCACAGATGAGGCGACCCCCCCACACACACACACACACACACACACACACACGATGCTCACCAATGAGGCTCATGACATGCCCCTGGGTGTGACGGCGGCTGGGAGTGTGCTTTGGACTGAGAACATGGAGAGAGAACATTGTGTAGCCCTGGCTGACAGTTACTCACACGGGAAAGAGCCAATCAGGGTCATTACATCATCACCAGGTGCCAAGGGAAATACGCAAGAAGCCCTGACCCCTGTGAGTGGGTGGCTATTACATCATCAGAAAGTGCCCCAGGCAGGTGATAAAAGTCTGGGCTATTGCTGCATCTTTAGGGCAGCGTGTGGTTAGTGGTTTGCGGCAAGGATAATGGCGGTTAGCTTAAGGTGGTGACGCAGTGGGTGAGTGTTTTTTGCCGATATGACATCATGAAATCATGTCATTCAGAGCACAGGGACAACAGTAATCTACCCAAGGCATGAGACACCCAACAATTAAGGCACCAGACTTCCAATAACAAATACTGTTACAGATATTTCATCACCAAACACGCTCATAAATTATAGGAACTGTAATGCAAAACATAACAGTAAACTTATCTTTTATGTCCACATTGTCCAGTGAGTGAAGTAGTCATATACTGCAGCATTTATATGCAAATGGCAGAAGACGTTAATACAAAGTGTTTTTTAACACTTTTATCCAAGGTGACGTTTGGGGGGATATAGAAAATCACTACCTCCTGATCTGCAGTCAAAGGCCCTGCCACAGAGCTATACTCATCCCCCACAGAGTAATGATGGGTGTGTGTTATGTGCAGGGTTCTACAAAGTATACACACATAGGCAATGCAAAACCACAGCAGAACAGAGCGCACCGAACCCAGGGTGGCTGGGACCTGGCTGGGTTCTCTCTGGGGCCTGGCTGGGTTCTGGCTGGGTTCTGTCTGGGGCCTGGCTGGGTTCTGTCTGGGTTATGGCTGAGTGAATGAACCCCGTCAGAGAGCCCACACTCAAGACAGTGAACCACACAGTGCTGCTGTGTGTGGGCTTCTGTCTGTTCAGAAGATCCATACTGGGGAGAGAGAGACTGTGGCAAGGAGAGAGAGAGAGAGAGAGAGACTGTGGCAAGGAGAGAGAGAGAGAGAGAGAGAGAGAGACTGTGGCAAGGAGAGAGAGAGAGAGAGAGAGAGAGAGAGAGAGAGAGAGAGAGAGAGAGAGAGAGAGAGAGAGAGAGAGAGAGTGAAAGAGGACATAAAGTACACAGAGAAAGACAGACAGAGAAAAAAGGAGAGACTGTGAAAACGAGGCGGCTGAGTGGGTGAGAGAGGAGAGGAAGAGGGCATGCGGAACAGGAAGTGCCTGCGTGGGGGAGGAGGTGGAGGAGGCAGGAGGCAGCAGAGAGCGAGGAGAGAGGCTTGGTGTAGGATGGGTCAGCAGGGTGGGGGCGGGAAGAGAGAGAAACAGAGGGAAGATCGGAGAGTGACAGACTACCAAACGACTAGAGGGAGACTGAGGTCGGGAACAGGGGGACACAAAGGATAGGAGAGAACGTACACGGACAGCAGAGAGGGCACTTTGCATATCGGACGGGGAGGACATGTAGACCATGAGAGGACGAAGCACATAGGGGAATGAGAAGAAGAAATATGCAGACTATGGAGAGACAACAGAGACGACACAGAGAAACCATAAACACGTCCCATTTGAACTAAACACAGCAGCATACAAATAGTTTGGGACAGACTAGAGAGAGACAACGGTACAGAGTCTGTAGGCAGGACATGGAAAAAGACCCCAGAGACTTATAGACAGATGCTTTAGAGACAGTCTATGAGAAGAGATGCGGTGAAGGAGTGTCTGTGATCAGCATGCGGCAAAGCACTCCTCCTCTCTGCACTGTGTAGATTAGGCTCTGATGGATATGACCTCCGTCTGAGGGAGCAGAGTGGCTCAAACCTGATGAGTTATTTACCTCCCTCCTTCACTCCTGCTCTGCTTTCCAACACAGAGCCAGTCCTTCTCCTCCTCAGTCCAGTGTCCTGACTCCCATCTTCCTGCACCCTCTCTTTTTGCCTCTAATCCCATCCTCTGCCAGACTACCTCTCCCTCCTCTCCATCTTCTTTCCTCTCCCCTCCCTGCTGGCTCCTCTTCCTTCGTCTCTCTCGCCCCACTATCTCACCACCCATCTTCTCTACCCCCTCCATCTCCTCTCCTGTCTTCTTTCCCTTCTTCACTCCTCACCCCCCCCCCCCCCCCCCGCTCTATCCTACCATCTCCCTTCCTCTCCCCATCTCTCGCCCTCCTCTCGTCCCACTGGGCTAGCCTCTTGTATTATACCTCGAAAATCTCCATGTCAAGTTAATGTGAGTCAAGACCATAACTTCAAAAAGATCAAAAGCGGTGCATGTGCACGTGACGCATTATGCTTACCTTCCCCCCCAAAAAACACCCTTAAAACCCCATTAAAATCCCCCATCCACACACACACACCTCCCAACCTGGAGAGCCACCGAACATAAACAACACCCAAATGAGCTCGCTATGGACCGCTGTAACAACACTGCTCTCTTGGCCTCTTGTGGGCTATAGCATTGTACTTCATGGCTTGGCTTCTGGTCAACACACAATCTATTCACAGAATCTGTAGACGGCTATCACACAACATACAGTTTAAAATAATGGATGCACAGTACTGTAGGTTGTTGATTTGTGGACATTAGTTTGTGTTTGTTATGGTGTAAGTCTGTATTTAATGCTTAAAAGGGGACATAATAAGTTTACACGCACTTAATCATTTTGAATAAAAGGTGTTTCAGATAAGGATTAACCTACTCAGAACAGGAGAATCACTCTGGGAAAAGTTTATTCTCTCTCCTATAGGGACACCTAGCGGACATTATGAGATACAGCAGTTCTGTGGACGTCAATCCAGCGCAAGCATGATTTAACAAAAGTATTAAAAAACAAACAAGAAAAATAGAAAAATTGTCTAAAGAACAGTAAGTATTGCAACGCTAGCTTTTGCAAAAAGTTTGTATGCACCATTGAGAAATGAGACAAAATTGTAAAGGAAAACACAATGGATGTGGTTGACATACCAAGCACCAGGATGGCATCCTTCTTCCTTACGAGGTTTTCAAAAATATGCTGGAATTTAGAAAAGTCCCCGAACCATTCAAACGACTTCTCCGTCAAGTATCGCTCGTCCCAGTAGTCAACATCTTTGTATCTGGAATTGTCGTCAGGGAGGTGTTCCATCCTCTTCTACCGATGAGAGCTACTATGCACAAAGTCAACGACAAATAACTATGAATTCAGATTATTTTATAGAATATAGTACACTATTTTATTGTCATACTCTGTGAGCGTCGGCGTTAATAAGAAATACTAGGAAATGAAAAGTTGTTGGTGCTAAAAGTGTGAATGCTACAGCTACCAGTTTAAAAGGTGTATCGTTGTAGTGACACTAATAGGCTATAACGCCTTGTATAATAGTATATCTGAAGACTAAACACTGACATTACATTAACCGTGTGTGAAAAAAGAACTGGTGAAAGCAAAGCGTAAGAACCCGCGATTCACGGGAGCGCGCACGCTTGCACTTTAGCACAGTAGATAAAATCAACTGGGATTTGAGACAAATTCATTGTTGCGCCTGATTGAAATATGTATTGGCTACCGGTCACTTAATCAATGTACAGATTGCTGTAATATTAAACAAGGTAGTGTTTCGGATCGGCCTCAGTTACCTCCGCTTACGTACGTTGTTTGCGTAAATCATATTCACGTACGGTGGAATAGCGTAGAAAACAGCTGCAGTAACAACTGTAAACTTTGGCGTGGTTGACAATCGTTTTGGAACTGAAAAACCGCGAAGTGAAACACGCTCACAATGCAAATATTTGGTTGCTGAAGTGCCACCCTATTGTGACGTCTACATCTAGAGGTTCGCAAGCTTGCATTGTTATGAACTCCAGGAATGGATAACTCTAACTTGTTAAAATCCTACTCTCCATTCTGCTTTACCGCCATATTAATCCTTTGCTTCACAGCGTGAGATCAACCTGGCTTGAGAACATTTAAAACGTTTTGAAGGTAAGAAATGAAAAATTAGATTTTTGTTGTTGTTGTGCTGAATTGTCATTAATGACAATTAATGACCATTGCAACTAACTTAATTCCTCACACTCCAAGGAATCATAATATGTATAGTATATTACGGTGCACATACTATGTGTAATAATCATATCATTTCTTTTTGTAGATGGGGACACTTGGTATCTTGCCATCCAAATGTCAAACCATGCTCAGTTTTTCAAGGCTAGCTACATGCCAGTTCTACAGACATAAGGCCACTCTTCCTCAGAACTTCACAGACTATGAGAGCATCAAACAGAACTACAACCCCCAGATTCCTAAGTATTTCAACTTTGCAAAGGATGTTCTTGACATGTGGGCAGAGAGAGAGAAGGTGCAGCATTTACAAAATATCGAGTAATCTCCTGTGGTCTTCTTTGACTGTCATATGAACTGGTCTTAACATGATTCTGACTTTCAGAGTGGAGAGAAAACACCCAACCCCGCTCTGTGGTGGCTGAATGACAGGAGGGAAGAGATCCGATGGAGTTTTGAGGAGTTAGGGTTCCATTCCAGAAGACTGGCTAACGTTCTGTCGGGCCTCTGCAACCTCACCAAGGAGGACCGGGTGTTCCTCATCCTCCCGAGGGTTCCAGAGTGGTGGCTGGTCAACGTCGCCTGTCTCCGGACGGGTGAGTAGAACCATCCAGAACCTCATGCCAGAACACTGGAGAACTCTGCTGAGTCATGCTGCTTGTCAAAGCTGAATGATGACGGTGGGATCTAAAGATACATTCCGTGGGCTAAAATATGGTTCTACATATGCAGGGTGGATTCTGAAAGTTTTTTTTGTTTTTGTATACTTTATGGTTAGGCCTACACGTAGCCATACACCTGGTCATGTGGTCGTCCCTGTGTTGTTCACCCTCAGGTACAGTCCTGCTACCAGGCACCGCTCAGCTGACATCCAGGGACATCCTCCACAGGCTGCAGAGCTCCGGGGCCCGGTGTGTGGTCACAGACGAGTCTCTGGCACCTCTCCTGGACTCTGTGGCCCCACAGTGCCCCTCCCTGCAGGCCAGGATACTGGTGTCCCACAGGAGGAGAGAGGGCTGGATGAACTTTGGAGATCTGTTGAGGTGTGATGTCACACTGCAACAGAACGAGGAGTTGTCACGGAGACTGATTCTGTTCTACACAGATACAGGTCACGGCGTGTTTAACGTCGTGATGAGGAAACATTTGAATCTTTTTTTTTTTTCTCTTCACGGTGCCGTCCTTAGTAATGTCTCCAGTGACCATGTGTGTGTGGAGACTGGCAGTGAGGACCCGATGACCATCTTCTTCACCAGTGGGACGACAGGCTCCCCTAAGATGACCCAGCACAGTCACTCCAGCTATGGCCTAGGCCTCACGGTCAACGGAAGGTACGGCAGCAGCTGTGTGTGTTTCTTTGTATTCATAAATATCACTGAGACCTTTCAGATTGGACCAGGAAGAAATGGAGACCTCTGGCATTGACTAATTGCACAAAAAGTATCGATTCAGACCTTTTGATGTGTTTTCTCTTTTTGGCCTTTCTCCTCGTTCCATTCGTTCCATCTCTCTCTCTCTACCCCTCCTCCACCCCCCATCTCTCTCTCTCTACCCCTCCTCCACCCCCATCTCTCTCTACCCCTCCTCCACCCCCCATCTCTCTCTCTCTACCCCTCCTCCACCCCCATCTCTCTCTACCCCTCCTCCACCCCCCATCTCTCTCTCTCTACCCCTCCTCCACCCCCCATCTCTCTCTCTCTACCCCTCCTCCACCCCCATCTCTCTCTACCCCTCCTCCACCCCCCATCTCTCTCTACCCCTCCTTCACCCCCCATATCTCTCTACCCCTCCTTCACCCCCAATCTCTCTCTACCCCTCCTCCACCCCCCATCTCTCTATCTCTCTACCCCTCCTCCACCCCCCATCTCTCTCTATCTCTCTCTCTCTCTATATACCCCTCCTCCACTCTCCATCCCTCTCTGTCTCTCTCTCTAGGTACTGGTTGGACCTGACAGAGAAGGACATCTTGTGGAACACGTCTGATACGGGCTGGGCCAAGTCAGCGTGGAGCAGTGTGTACGCCCCCTGGACTCAGGGCTCCTGTGTGTTCGTACATCACATGCCCCGCTTCGACAGCTCCACCGTCCTGCAGGTGTGGTCACGTCTGCTGCTGTAGCACCCAGTCTGAACACTAGAGTGTGTTGTAGCACCATGTTCATTGCACAAACTGCTTCAATGGAAAAAAAAAACCTGTTACATTCTTCAAACATATTGTCACATTGATCCCACAAATCCTAGCTAAAGTCAATTGAATTTCATGTTAAAGTCAATTTGATATTATTGTGTTTAAATTTACTTCCCTAGTTGCTTTCTGTTACTATTGTTATTGTATTGCCATTCTTCCTTTTTCAGACACTGTCCAACTATCCAATATCTACATTCTGTACTGCTCCCACTGCATACCGGATGCTTGTACAACATGACATATCCAGGTATTCATTTAAAAATCCAGTTAATCAGTTGCTCCATTTGAAAATGTAGTCCGTAGAAAAATCTGTACTTATAAAGGTTTCTTGTGTCGCAATACCAGATACAGCTTCCAGGCCTTGCAGCATTGTCTGTGTGCAGGAGAGCCAATCAACCCAGAGGTGATGGTGAAGTGGAGGGAGGCCACAGGATTGGACATTTATGAAGGATATGGACAAACTGAAACAGTGAGCTTGGTTCCAATTCAGCAGGTTTCTAAAGGTTTAACAAAGGGCTGTGAGGTTTATACAGGCGTGGCCATATGTTTTGGGAGCAACATACATTTTGTGTTTGCAAAGCCTGCTAGGCCTTGGCATAAAATGACTGCTAACATAATTTCAGTAAGTTATATCATCATAACAGGGGAAAGTGTGAACTAGTTCTAGCCAGGTGAAATCACTCATTCTGATTGGATTTTAAGAGCAAATTGACTGCTGTAAAAGAGGGGACTATTTGCATATATATATATATATATATATATATATATATATATATATATATATATATATACTAAAAAGCTTTAAAAAATATGAAATGTGTTCTTATTGTATTCCAGTATTCTATAGAAACATGTGAAAACATTTTCCTCAAATACTGAACCAGCAAACTTTGCAAAACACAACATTTGTCATTGCCAAAACGTATGGCCACGACTGTACAATCTAGAATCTTTCATAGAATCAGTCATGTTGGAATCCCCACCCAGGTTCTGATAGCTGGTACCTTTAAGGGGATGAAGATCAAGCCCGGCTCCTTCGGAAAGGCGTCTCCAGCTTATGATGTGCAGGTAAACACCAGAGGGCAGAAGGTATTCTAAATCCAGATGAGAGAAGGTCACGTGGAGGTGTACAGCGCTGTGGTGTGGTTTCAGGTGGTGGATGAAGCTGGTGAAGTCCTGCCCAGAGGAGAGGAGGGGAACCTGGGCATCAGAGTGAAACCACACAAGCCCTTCTCTCTATTCACTGAATACACGGTACTCTTTTCTCCTCACTGTACTAGTCATATTGTCAAGAATCTTATCATACGACGCGATGGTGATATGGTGATGTCTTCGAAATGTATGCGTCTTTCTCGATATAAAGTATCACTCTCAAGCTCTCTCTCTGTATCGCACACACACAAAAACACACATACACACTTACATATACACACTCTCTGGCAGGGGGACCCTGAGCGTACAGCTGAGTGCTACAGAGGGGACTTCTACCTGACAGGGGACAGGGGGTTCATGGACGAGGACGGCTACCTGTGGTTTGTGGGCCGGGCCGATGATGTCATCCTATCAGCTGGGTAATATATATAACCACACAGTAATGTCTTCAGGTCACTAAGATCTCCATTAAACACACTTTGTTAGACCCCACTGTCCAACTATCGCACATAAAATAAGACGCTCACTGGTCCGTTAAACTCTTTTATGAGACGTAGGATAATAGTGCTGTAGATCATGGAATGACTGAGAATAGGGGTGCTCTGATTGGCTATCCTGCTGTGTCTGCAGGTACAGGATTGGTCCGTTTGAAGTGGAGAACGCTCTGATAGAGCACAAGGCTGTCGCGGAGTCTGCCGTAGTCAGCAGTCCACACCCAATCAGAGGAGAGGTACAGTATGGCTCCAGGAAGTCACCATAGCTAGGGGGGACTAGGATAAGGAGACTAAAAGCTGTTTTGTTGAACTCT
The DNA here is from genome assembly GCF_054491055.1 of Hypomesus nipponensis. Classification (NCBI taxonomy): domain Eukaryota; kingdom Metazoa; phylum Chordata; class Actinopteri; order Osmeriformes; family Osmeridae; genus Hypomesus; species Hypomesus nipponensis. Next base: position 13,969,142 of record NC_140370.1, on the reverse strand, counting down.
GGCAGGTAGTGAAGGCGTTTGTTGTGCTGACAGAAGAGTATAAGTCTCACGACCCGGACCAGCTGGTGACAGAGTTGCAGGCACACGTGAAGAAAGTGACCGCTCCATACAAGTACCCTCGCAAGGTGACAGTCCCCACCCAGCCGCCGTGTGAACGTTGAGTCAGCCGTTTGGTCACCTGTGCCATTTCACAGTGAACTTGTGTGTTTGTTTCCCACTTTCAAACATCTCCATAGGTTGAGTTTGTGGAGCAGTTGCCGAAGACTGTGAGTGGTAAGATCAGACGGGTGGAGCTACGCAACAGCGAATGGGGACGATCCTGAGATCGTCAATACACACACCGGTGTTTTTAAAAATGGGGATAGTCTTCTCGAAAGCTCTACACGATCTAATGACTGCTCGCTGCTACCGTAAGGGGCCATTTAAGTCAGGTAAACAGAATCCAAAAATCTGCAATCTACGCAAAAATCACATTTTACTGACGCCACTTTATTCATTATGTAGCTTGTTGTCGATTGTACTGTGTATGTGTCTTCGAGTAAATGATCCTTTTAAAGCAGTTCATCCTGGTCCTCTTCTGTTTAAATCACAGTTATTGTTTGCAGTGACAGGGTGTATTGTCACCCCACCCCAAAGTACCACACACTTACTCAAACAGGCTTACAAATACACTGTATGTTAGGTGACTTCTTTTGTTATTTGGCGGGGACTCCTTTAGTCTTGCATGTATGAGCCTCTTTTCAAAGAGAAACGGCATCAATACCTTTTGATGTTTGATGCACAGACACAGCGTACAATCCATCCTATCCACAAAGTAACAGGCCGTGTTTATGTATTCTTCTGACAAATGTTTTAGGCTCACTCTTGTGGCGTTCCGTCAGAGATGACCCAGCAGGGATAGAGCAGGATGACACTGATACATCACTCTCCCCCAGGCAGTCTCCCACCCTGTCCCTGCTTCCATCAGCGTTTCAGACCTATTCATCGCTTTAGTTCAGTTTCTCTATGAACTCATCCTCCCACCGCCAGAATGCCTCGAGGCAAGACATATTTAGACTGCATGACCACACTACAGCCTGGTATGCATAACATGCATTCCGCCTTTCGGGTTGCGAGTCTGTCTCTGGAAAAAAAGCATGATATCGTGACACATCCATCACCGGTAACAAGAGTAGGTAAGCCTGCCCTTCTAAAACCATGGCTGGTGATCAAGGGGCCATTTATTCCGGTTGTGTTCTGGGTTTGAAAGCTCTTTGACTCATCATGGGCAGTTGTTAGCAAGGTGGTTTGTGATGGTTGGAGCCCAAGTATTATCACTATAGCCTGCTATTGAGAATTTTTATTTTCTAAATGCCTGTTGACAAATAGGAATTATTTCATTGGCTTGGTGCAAGAAACAACATGTTGCTTTCTAAACAGATGAGAAGTGAGATATGAATTTCAAATGATAACGTCCAATATGCAGACGCCTGCACACTTCAAAGAAGTAACTTTCACTGCCACGATTCCACCGCATCTAGTCAAAACCTAAAGATCACGTGAGAGGAATGCAATAACAGCGTCCCCCGTACAGCGCGCGAGCGACTGCGCTCTCTTCATCCGCTACACTTTAGTATTTCAGAGCCGGTGACATGAACAAGGTTGCGCTCACGCTTAGTTTTCCAGGAATGGGCACACGCACACGGCGCTGTTTCTGAATGTAACCTTTGTTTTTTCTTTTCATTTCTTTCTTTTGTTTTTCTTTGCGTATTTCCATTTTTTCAAAACAACCAAATCGCCATGGCTTGGCCGTGCATCAGTAGAGTGTGCTGCCTGGCTCGGTTCTGGAACCAGTTAGATAAATCGGATCTTTCTGTACCTCTGACTATTCAGAACTACTCGGACATCTCCGAGCAAGAGGTTCGGTCCGTGACCAAGCAGGTGCCAACGGATCTGGTTCCGAGAAACAACTATTCCACCCCGGACCATCGTGGCTCCCCGCCGGCAGCGGGGGAAGCCACAGGGAACCGGAGATCTCTTAGGGGACGGAAAGAGCCCAGCTTCAAACCCAGAGAGGATTACCAGCCGTCAGGCGTGCCTTTCCAGAGTGTAACCCAGTATAAACAGGATTTCAAACCCTGGCCCATTCCTAAAAAGGAGAATTTCCCTTGGATTAGCAATGGCGGGAAATCGGGTGACAGCATTTCGGATAGCCCCATAAACAGTCACCCTAATGCACACCCACATACGAAGGAGGAAAAGGTGGAGAGAGATGAGCGGAGCAGGGCGCCCAAGTGGGGAGAAGAGCATGGGACTGGAATAGCTAAAACCAGCTCTTACAGGTAGGTTGTAGTATGTTTATAAATCAGACGATGTTGTCTTTTTAGAAAACCTTCTTTTGGCAGCACTGGCTTTGTCTACTGTCTCCAGTGTTGCTTCACGCACCGTATCTGCATAGCCGACTTATCTAACCTGTCAGCGTTTGGAATGCAGTGCTGGTTCTCAGATAGGAAAATAAAAACGTAGTCATATTTAAGACAACTTATTTCGTATACCTCATACACTGACAAATTGGGCTGACAACATTCAGTTGTTGAAACATTATTCCCTTGAGGCATCCCTGACAGTAAAAGTAGGCAGTGCTTATAGGCACACAACACGATGTTTACACAGCCTAGTCAATATTCTAACATATAGAAATGCTATTAATTATGCTATTAATTATGTAAAGGCTTAACTCACTATCCAATTTATTATTCACTAAGAAGCCCATCGGTAGGGAATCTACAGATGCATTTCATGCACAGAAGATGACAGTTGGCACTGATTGACATTTCAATGCATTCCCACAGACAACCGTTCCAGCAGGGAAGTGTCCAGACACTGTCTATATCACACATGTCGTTGCAGAGAAACTGCAGACGCATTTTCGATGACAGATGTTCTGTCAGTCTGTTGCAGTCAACCTTTTGATGTAGGCTACAGCATGGCAGTCCCCCCCCCCCCCCCCCCCCCCCAGCATTGAGCTGTAATCTCATTCCGGTGAGTCTCACCCATCCGAGGCCCCCCTGCTCTCGCCCCCTAACGGGCGTCACTCCCCTCACGCCCCATTGGGGCCTCATCATTAGGGCTTCGCTCTTCACTCGATTGGCTTGTTCGCTCATGCCTCTCACATCCAATTTCCCCAGCCTCTCAAACACAAACACTTAGGCTGCTGTCAGGCCGGCCGGCGCATGATTAGTTTAGCTTAATATACACAGTAACATGATTTACTCCCCCATGTTGTGTATCGTTTTATCCAGTGGAGGATGAGAGCCATGCAGGTTGTATGAAGATGATGAGGATTTAACAGCGCATGTATTCTTGTTTTCTTCCCCTGTGATTCCTCTCCACAGGCAGGAGTACAGGGCGTGGACGGGGGCCAAACCAGCCAAGAGCACCAGGAAGCCCCCTCCAGCGCTGTACGCCAGCCCCGGCCAGGGGGTCACCCACCCCTACAGCAGCCCTGGGGCTGGGGCGCCCCACCTGCCCCCAGAGACCAGCTACCAGGCCGCCTTCAGCGGTGGAGAGGCCCACAGGCACCCAGAGCTGCAGCACCAGGGGGAGCACACCACCAACGCAGCCACCCCCAACCCCACCCTCCAGCCCATCTCTGCCCCCCTGCAGCCCAGCCCCATGCCCTCCAGCCTGCAGCAGAGCAGCCTGTCGGAGAGGCCCGACCTCAGTGTAAGCACCAGGGGAGAGGTGAGACCCGGGGGCCTGGCTCTGCCATGTGTGTCACGCTGGTGCTTCAGGGCACAGGCCCCCCTCAGCTTATACTTCTGTGTTTTGCCATGTCATGTTAACACCTGAGGGGCACGTGTGACGGACAGGACTGTTTTTGTGCTTGATTGCGGCTGGTTGTGTCAATGGCAGTTCAGTTTTAGCGTCAGAATACCTGGTGCTTAAAGTCGTGTCTGGAGACCCCCCAGGTGACCACTGCGTCATCCAACACACTGTCCTCCAGCAGCTAACAGTGACCCAGCTGTTTAAACAGGACACGCGTTACGTAACGGCCCAAAATCACCGGGCTCATGACTTTGACCTGGATAGAGCAGGCATGATGGGCAAGAAAAGTAAGTAGATATTCAGAGATTATAAAATGTCATTTAAACTGCCCCATCCTCTCCCTGGCCAGTGGAGCCAGGGTCAAACATTGCATGACAGAAGTTCAACTTTTTTTTCTTCTTCCAAATCTCCAGAGGTTTGGTGTCACCTCTACCCTCCCCCCCTCCCCCCACCCCAGCACTCTGCCATCTGCCTGCGGAGGGCTGGTGCTGGGCAGGAATGACCCAGTCATGAGGAAAGGACAAGCAAATCTGCCCGCCACGCTGTCACTCAGTGTCTCCTCATTCTCAAAGCTGCCCCATTGCAAGTTTCACTTTTGATTTGGATAAAAATTGACATTTGTCAAGGAAAAGGGTTACAGAATGTTTTGTCAGTGAAAGTTTTACAGTCCAATCACCTTTAGGGAATGTTCTAGAATGCTAATGTTCCGGAATACTCTTCTGCTCTACAGTTCTAGAAGACGATGTAGAGAGGAGTCATTGGCAGGTCAGAGACTCTAATAATAACTGTGTCCCAGTTGGAGTATGAGTTAAATGTGTGTTCGGGGTGTGTGAGGATGAAACTCGCCCGATAGTGAGATAGGAGGTGCAGGGGTGAATGGGTCCAAATAAGAAAGTTGGTTGCGTTGCACATGAATTCAAAGTAGACATTTATCCTAAGTAGCTACCCACCAGTTCAACTGTATTTGGACTTCTGTCTCAAAACGCCCGCCCACCTAACGCCCGCAGCTCCCCCCCCACACACACAGCCAGAGACCCAGCACAGCCTCTGCCCAGCCTGCCAGCAGCAGGAAACAGCACATGAACACATAGAGTCGATATCCCCTAATCCACCACAGTCACTGTCTGCCCACGCTCTGCCAACCCCCCCCCCCCCCCCCCCCCCCCCCCCCTGAAGTGTCTGACCAAGCAATAAACACACATTTCCCTTCTCAAACACACACCAATGAACGGTCACCTGCTCAATTCAGTATCAGCGGGTGATCATTTTGGAAGAAAACCTAATGTGTTCAGAGGACTTCAACCCTAAACACCAGCTGAGTCATTACATGGTTACACTTTTAGATTTTCATCGGTTTGTGTTTCAACGCAGCCATTATGAGAATTAAAACATAAGTCCTGATTATGCGGCTGAAGCTCAAAATCGATGCACTCAGTGACGTTGATGAGAGAGTGATTAAAAGCACATTGTTCCTCACATCAGTGGCTGCCCTGTCGCCTAGGAGACGGACAACTGAGGATTCTCCAGGACGTTTGTTTCACAGTTCCAGATCTGAGACTCATTCTAGTTTTCAGACACAGCAGAGGAACGTGTTCCAGACCTGAGACTCATTCTAGTTTTCAGACACAGCAGAGGAACGTGTTCCAGACCTGAGACTCATTCTAGTTTTCAGACACAGCAGAGGAACGTGTTCCAGATCTGAGACTCATTTTAGTTTTCAGACACAGCAGAGGAACGTGTTCCAGACCTGGAACAGGTGATTCGTCAGGCTGATCCTGAAGTGTGAAATGAAAGGGGAAGTAGCTGTTTTCAATACGGCTGTAGTGTAACTGTGCAACCTGGGATCTGGCATCTCAACAGACCAGGCAGACCTCATCTGGAGGAACACCAAAGGACTGTTGAATGAGGACAGATGCATGGCAAACGGATTCTGCAGTGTAGATAACATAACTTATTTCACAGTACTCAAGCCACCACAGCGATAAAAAACAACAACTAAACATTAATTTCAAACGATTAAACTGTAAAAGTTCATTGGGGAAATATCGTTTGAATCCATAGGGGTGTTCCATAAACTGTTGACAAGGACAGATCGGCAGTGTTAGGGCTTTGAATGACACTCACGTGGATGAACAGAAGAGGACTGGGGAATAGTGTTCACACTGGCTTTCAACTGCATGAAAAGGGGATAAAACAGGCTGCAGAGATATAGCATCCTACAAATCAGCACTGGCATGATGTACCCTCCATGTACCCTCCTCCCCCCACACACTCTCTCATTCCCTTCCTGTCTCCCCAACTCTCCATAACTCCCCTAGCCCCTCTAGCTGGAACCCACTCTCCCCTCTCTCCTCTCCTTCCCCCTGTATTTTGTTTCTTTCCGCCATTGTCTCTGCCCCTCCTCTCACCTCCTCCTTCCCCAGCCTACTCCCGCCCCTCCTCTCACCTCCCACCCCCCCCCCCCACCCAGCCCCTCCTCCTCACACTTGGACTGTTTCCCTTTTCCCACGCTGCCTCCGACTATAGAAGTCTCTTGTGCCAAATCGGCAGGGTTCTGTTCAGGGACAGAGGGAGAGATGGAGAGCAAAAACAGACAGAGAAGGGGGTGGGGTGCAGCAGTAAAAGAGAAGGGGAGACAGAGAGGAAAGTGTGTGTGTGTGTGTGAGAGAGAGAAGGGTAGCAGAGATACAAAGAGAGGAGAGGAAGAGACAGGGAGGGAGGTGTGAGAGACATAGGAGAGAGAGAGAGAGAGAGAGAGAGAGAGAGAGAGAGAGAGAGAGAGAGGGGGGCAGAGAAAGAGTAGAGGAAGAGAGGAAAAGACAGAGAGGGAAGTGTGAAATACTGAGAGGAGAGAGGAAGAGAGAGAGAGTGAGCCACATGATGGATTATTTGCCATCCTGTTAAAGCGTGATGTGTTGCAGTGGGTTGCAGTCTTTTTAGCGAGAATCTAATTTAGGAGAGAGGCAGACCTGGCTGTTGCACACAGTGTAAAAGAGAGTGGAGGGAGGGAGGGGGTGAACACACACACACACACACGCAGTCTTCATCTACTTTGTTTGAAGACATAGTTTGACAGATATCATAATATGTACAGACAGCTCCTGCTCCAACCAACAGCATATTCTATTTATCATTTCACTGTAGAAAGGATTATTGTGACATATGGCACTAAACCTCCTACTCATAGAGATGTTTTGATAATCAGACAATCAATGCCAATTCTTCACTTGTAGCATAGAAATTCATATTCACAGACTGCTGGCAGGAATGTAATTCCTCAGTTGCAGAGTGTGTGTGTGTGTTTGTGTGTGTATGTGTGTGTTTGTGTGTCCTCTGAGAAAAGCTGCCATCAGCAGCTTGTGATAGCAGTGATGTATTCTGTCTGGCAGACTTCTGACAGCAGCCCTGATGCATGGTGACTGCCACCCAGCTCATCCCTTATCACATCCCAGAGGAACCTTTCCTTTTATAGATGGTCATTATGGATGTGTGTGTGTGTGTTTGTTCCTCAGGTGCAGTTGGTGAAGACCAAGCTCTCTCCAAATCCCTCTGCCGTGTTTCAAAGTGGACCGAGGATCTTCAACATCTGATGCTCCAAAACCAACCATTCCACTGGGCCCAGAGTCCCAATCTGTCTGTTCCACACGCCACGAGCAATCTATGCAACGGAATGTTCTAGACAAGTAAGGCATTGTCTGTAGAATGTCTTCAATTATGTAATTGTTGAAAGAGAATAACAAACCAGATGTCACAAACAATAGAATACTTTTACAATCCTATCCCTGTTGCTATGGAATTGAATATGCATGTAAGAAAATAGTTTGAAAACAAGCTTTTGGAGTATTAGACACTCAAAAGAGAAACTGGCTGCTTGTTATATTGTGTGTCGGCCTGTTTGTACAGTATGTATGTTGCTGTTTGTACAGTATGTGTACACCTGTTCCTTTGGAATGATTTGGTCGTATCCTGTGTGTCCACTCTGGCCTGTGTATGAGAGTGGGGTTGCTTGATGTTCAGTGTAAGCTCACAGCACTTTGCCCTAAAAGTACATAGTGGTTTCTTTGATCTCTGCTAGCCTTTTATTAAATTACAACAAACTTTGAATTATTTATTTCCTTTATATTCAACTAGTTTACAATTTTGCAAGAGTAAATTTGTTCTAGTTTCATTTTGTAAAAAATTGTTGTTTAAAGAAAACAAAGATGAAGTATATGATGTAAATGCTATTACAATAAAAGAATATTAGGTTCTTATAAAAATGGATTTCCAGAGTCATTCGTCCATACTAATCATCCTCATCATGGGTCTCTCATGAATATGGTGCCTACATGTGCTGTGTTGTGTCTCTAGAAGCACCAAGGTGCACTTATGTGAAGTGAACACAGGAGATAGACGAAGACCTTTTGCATGTCAGTCTAGTGTACCAGTGCTGGATCCAACGATGTAAAGCAGCAGCTTGTTACTGACTGTGATGCTGATTATGTCAACGGTCTTTCTCTCCTGTCATGTAAGACGCACAGATCATCTAGCACAGCAGGAGCCCTCTTTCTCTGTGTGTTCAAGCATGAAAGACAGTGAGAACAGGCCGTCTTGTATGAAAAAAGCCATTTAATCAGAATGATTCATATCCTCCAGGAACACTGTGAAGCGTGCTCCAAAAGGTACTCCATGTTCATCAAGACAGCTGGTAAATGCATGAATTCCTCTGCCGGAGTGTAGGGCTCCAGGAGTCTGGGACTCCAGGAGTCTGGGACCAGGACGGGGTAGCTGGGCAGGCCTGGTCCAGGCAGGCAGCAGGGATGGAGATGGTGCCTCTCAGCCAGGTTACGTGGGACCATGTCAGCTACTCAATAGTGGATAGTGACCCCCTCGAGCAAAGGGCTCTCACTGGCTGGTCACGCAAGCTGGTCTCCAATCCCCACCTCTGCCCTGTGGGTTAGTCTCTGTCCCGTAATCTAGCATCACTGCCTCTTAATCTGGCATCTCTGTCCCGCAATCTAGCGTCTGTACCGTCATCTACCGTCTCTGTCCTGTGATCTCCACACTTGTTCATTTGTCCTCTTTTGGCCATGTTGGTGCTTGGGTTGCATGTTGCATGTTGGTGCTCTGCCCTGGTAACAGCTGAGGTAGAAAAACCTCGTGTAGAAATGAAAGACAGGTTTGTAAACAGGTTCTGTTCTATTATAAGAATATTGATCGTATTTTTGGTGAGCACTAAAAAAAAGGAAATACAACAGTCAGATAAATTCTACAATACATTACATTTGGTCAAACAGGCAATACGACCAGTCAGGCCAGAGGACACACACACACACACTTACACACTTACACAATTCATACATAACACCCAACAGGTCAACTTCCAGTATCACACAACTGCATACACAACACTTCAACTCAGCACACAGCCATTTTCATCCGTAATACTGTACATTTACTATCACAAACTCATCCATTCATACAGACCATACACCACTGTTATGACTTTGCTGGTTAGGGGATTGATTTACAATTAAACAAAAACAGAATTATGAGACGTTCATACAGTACTCAACTTGGTCATACATTTGGGTTATCACAGCATACATACTGCCAATATATGGATCACAAAATGCACTTGCATTTGACAAGGGAGTCAAAGCAGGTCCAATGGGAAGATAACATATGATCCCAGACTCACTACAATGGGCATCAATTCTTCCTGTATTTTGTTGTTGGGTGAGAGCAGCACTGACAGACATGTTCATGTGGTGGACGTGTCAGTGCCGCCACTATCAACACACAGGACTGCAGGTCAGGGCTGTTTTCACGTCACGCATGCAGCACTGCATTGATTTGGAGGCTAAGGTCATCCTCTGTCTGATCTTGAGGACATCACTAATTTATTCAAAATTAAAAATAAAATAAAAACCCCGGTGAAAGCCATTTCCAGTTCAAAAATCTAATCTATTTTAATGTATCTGCATTGGCTGCATGAGAGGGATAGTGTCCAGAACTGAAAACTAAATCTACAGGATTAAGACTCGTCTGGAGGTGGGGGAGTGGACAGTCTGGAATGGCAGATTTCTGGAAACCACCTCCACCTCCCTTGTAGCAGTCAGGAAACCCTTCCCCACATTGACCTTGTTAACCGGGTGAGAGAGGATATCTCGGATTAAACGACACAGGTCCCCCCTCTTCAACCTTCAATGGCGTTACAGGACCATGCAGGGCACTTCTGGGAGGAAAAACAGTCAGTGAAAACAGTCAGCGAAAACAGTCAACGAAAACAGCGCAAGACTGTCAAAATGAACTCCCGTTAGAGGAGAAGGCCCAGTTAGAACGATGATGATGGTGGGGTAGTTAGGAATTCCGTGGCCCCCCTCAGTTCCTCCTTCATGGTGGTGTCCCAATCATAAGATGGAGTTTGAGACAGACGGGGGGGCTCAGTTGCCGTGACCACCGTCCAGGCTCAGGTAGCCCATGTGAGTGTTGGTCAGGAAGTCACATGACGGGATGCTGCTCAGCGCCTGGTGGACATTCATGGCTGTGATCTCCCTAGGCACCCTGGGAAGGGGGAGGGATAGAGGGAGGAGGAGGAAGATGGGAAAGAGACAGAGAGAGATAGACACACAGAGACAGAGTTGATATGTATTTGGAAGAGAGGAAAATATATCCGTTTTTCAGGACTTTTTTTTTTTCTTTCTTTTTTTCTACCAGAATTGTATGTGGATTTGTGGGTGTCTCACCTGTTCTGTCCAGATCTGACAAAGGCCCCAGCTAGAGATTCTCTCAGGATGTCACTAGCAAACTGCTCCGTCGCCTACCAAACAGCACAAACTCAGAGTCAAACCACAAGCTCGCAGGTGGAGGCAGCCACATCCAGGACTAGAGACTCCACAATAACTGTCATCTCATCCTCCCGGGTTCTCAAGGGAGATCCTCACCTTCAGAATCATGGCCTCAATCACTGGAGCAAACACACTCTTCTCCACCTCCACCGGCTGAAAGGCCACTCCGATCTGAGAGGAGGAACAAAGGAAGGAGGGAGACAGGCAGGGAGGCAGGGAGGGAGAGCGAGAGGAGGAGGAGAAGATGGGAGATAAGAAAGGAGAGCTGTGTCAGGAGAAGAAGGCGCTGAAGCGGTGAATGAGTTTTCCTCCTCGTGTATCTCAGGACACAGTCTCCTGGCTTCCAGCCATTCCAAGGCCAATCAACTCCAGCCTGTTAGCTACAAAGAAAATGTCCAGCAGACGCCGGGGGAAAGGATTGAGGCGTTTCCAACGAAAATCTAATAACCTGGATCAAATCATCACCAATTTGTAGGAGAGTGGGGGATTATACAGAGAGCAATTTGCTCACCAAAGCAGAGGACGGATCGTCAAATTAAACAAATGACATCAGTCACCAAAAAAAAAAGAAAAAAGGAATGACTAGAAAAGTAATGAGGAAGCGCGGTGGGGCTTCCCACATGGTCCAGACCTGCTGTGCCGTCTCGCTGATGAACTGGGTGGAGGGGCAGGGGGGCAGGAAGTACTTGGGCTCGGGGTCGGCTTCCTGCTCCTCCTCCTTGACCTTGGGCCTCCGGGTGGGCGGGCTGACGCTGATGATGTCCACCAGCTCGTCGTGGCCGTCCTCGGGCTCCGTCTTCAGCAGGATCTGCATCTGCTCCAGCTTCTGCACCACCTCCTCACAGGTGCCCAGCGTGGATGGGCACTCTGCACACACACACACACACACAACACACACACAGGCTTAAATTACTGTGGGCCGTTTCACTGCCTGTGACAGAGGAGTCACTTAGATGCTACAGAGTTCAAATCCTCGGACTACCTCCAGACCAGCTACATCAGACATTCATCACCAGTCATCTACCAGGCAGTAGCTGTGGTAACCAGAGGGCCATTAGGTCTTCTGTGTGCTTGGCTTCCATTGCATCGACCGCGCCTCGTAAAAGCCGGCGTGACCCTGAATAACCAGGTCCTCAGACCCGCAGGGGAAAGAGATGAAGGCAGAGGGATGTATAGAGGGAGGGGGATGGGAGGGGGCACAACAGAGCAGTGTTGTTGCTCTCAGGCCTGTGTGAGACCCACTAGCCTCCTGTCTGTCCTCTCATTAACCATGGGGACAGTTCATTAGGCTCAAGCACACAGCAGGCAGCACACTGGCACGCTGGCAGTCCCGCGGACAGGCTGCTTCACTGGCAGGCTACATGCCGTGGACTTCACACCAGACACAAAACAGGAGGGAGAGAAGGAATGTTGTGAATCTCTGTCGTCTATTGAGATGGAGGATTGGAGCTGTGAGAAAGAAGCGGGAGAAAAAGAAGAACAATGGACCACACACACACACACACTATCACACACTATCACACACACTGGCACACACAGACACTATCACACACACACTATCACACACACTGGCACACACAGACACTATCACACACACACTATCACACACACTGGCACACACACACACAATCACACACACACACACACTGGCACCCACACACACACACTATCACACACACACTATCACACACACACACACAATCACACACGCACACACACTGGCACACACACACACTATCACACACACACACACACACACACACTATCACACACACACACTGGCACACACACCAGGCTCGTTGTCTATCTGGGTGAGGATGTCCTCTATAGACTCTTCTTGGTCGTTCTTGCGCTGGGGCTCAGGGTCGGGGGGGGTGTAGCCCCTCTGGCGGCACCACTGCACCACCTCTCTGGTCTTGGGGGGGTGAGGGCCTGCAGGCGAGGGGCGCGGTCCAGCACGTCCTGGACAACACGCTTCACCGCCACTGCCCTCTGAAGCTAGGACACACACACACACACAGCAGCATGAGCAGGTTTATAATCTACAGTCTACATTGTGTTTTCTAATCTAAAAACAACACAGGTTCCCACACTTTCTAAAACATCAAATTCAAGGACTTTTCAGGGTACAATTCCCTCAAATTCAAGGACCCAGCATGGCATAGTTTATATTTCTTGTGGAACATATAAAAAGCACTTTCTAAGGCCCATATCTATTTAAGTCTATTTTCAGAAACGTCCCAAGGCCTTGGTTGTTTCCCCGTTACATTCACCAACTTTCAAGGATTTCCAGGACTCGTGAGAACCCTGACAACGTCTCCATAACATTGCAGCTCAGCAGAGCATGAACCCTGACAACGTCTCCATAACATTGCAGCTCAGCAGAGCATGAACCCTGACAACGTCTCCATAACATTGCAGCTCAGCAGAGCATGAACCCTGACAAAGTCTCCATAACATTGCAGCTCAGCAGAGCATTAACCCTGACAACGTCTCCATAACATTACAGCCAAGCAGAGTATGAACCCTGACAACGTCTCCATAACATTGCAGCTCAGCAAAGCATGAACCCTGACAACGTCTCCATAACATTACAGCCAAGCAGAGCATGAACCGACAACGTCTCCATAGCATTACAGCTAAGCAGAGCATGACATCACGCTGCTGTACCTCGGAGGCCCGCCTCTTCCCGATGTTCCAGGAGTAGTACTGCTCAACAGAGGAGGCGCAGAACGCAGGGGAGTCTTCAGCTGGACACACCAGAACACACACGATACACACATGTTACACACACACACACACACACACACACACACACACACACGTTACACCACCCACCAGACCAGCACGACACCCCACATTACTACCACTCAGTCAGGGGGGCTTCTTGTTCAAATCATTCCCCTCTGGATGACTAATCACAGCATTTAGATGACTATGACTCCTTTTCAAGATACTGTGAGTTAATCCCACCTGATTGTACTCAACCTTTGGGTTTAGATATGTATTGGGGAAGGCTGACGAGCGCCAATCCACACTGGAGGACAGGATGAGAGAGACGGGGAAGGGAGGGAGGCACTCACTCTTCTCTAAGATGAGAGGTAGTTTCTTCATGACGGCAGTGAGCAGCTGCATCATGTTCTCTATGTGCTCCGTGCTGAAGAGAGACACACACACACACACACACACACACACACACACGGCACTATCAGTATCACTGGATTACCAGGGATGTGTATTGAGTGGAGCATGTGACTGCAGGTCAAGAGGTTGCAGGTTCAAATCCCCCCGTGTGTTGCTTTGGATAAAAGCGTGGGGGAAGTGAACCCAGTAGGAAGCGTGGTCCCCTTACTTGATCTCGTGCGTGGTGGTCTCGGCCCCCTGCTCCATCTTGACGATGGCGGTGGTGGCGGGGGCAGAAGCGGGGGTGGAGGAGGAGGGGGGACCGGGGGCCGGGACGGTGGGAGACGGGACCGCGCTGACCGGAGTGCTGCCGCCTGGCTCGGTCTTCACTGTGGACACGGAGAGGAGAGGGGGGGTCGAACAGATACAGAGTCATGGAGCAAAGTGAGGGTGTTATGAGGACAAACAGGTGGGTGGTCAGGGATGGAGGGATGAGATGGGGGAAGAGTGCTGGGTGACAGAGGAGAGGAGGAGGAGGTGGAGGCCAGGGTGTCTCCTCTCACCTTGGGCCAGAGGCAGGGAGAGGGAGAGGGGGGAGGCCTGGGCAGGAGCAGCACTGCCTGGGGAGACTCCTGCTGCTCCTGCGGTGGTGGTGGAGGGGGGGAGGGGACCGGAGCCTGGGCCTTTAGACACAGAGCTGGACTGGACAACTGCACACAGCGGAACACACACACACACACACACACGAAACGACATCATGGATGGAGGACGTTTATGAGTTAAGGACAAATATTTCACGGCTTTTAATCCCCTTTATTTACATGCTATCCTTTCCTTCCCCTGTCCCTGAAGACAAACTGAATGGTTTTTCAAAATAAAGGTCCTGAGAAGCAGGATGATGCGCTGTTCCTGAAGACAGCAGGGCTCAGCTGCTTAGCCAGACAGCTGCTGGGTACCCAGGTGTGCTGCCAACCAACATCCAGCACTCCAGTCAGCGTTAGACAGCTTGCTTCTAAACCCAGGTGCGGTGTCTCTGTCTGTGTTTGGGTGGGGAGGCTGACGTGGGAGCACATCTGAAACCTGAGAGCGTGTGTGTGTGTGTGTGTGTGTGTGAGTGTGAGTGTGAGAGAGAAAGAGAGCAGCTTCATATTGCTCTGTTCCAGCTCGTCTGCAGTCCTCTGGGCCTCACCTCTCCTCATCCTGGACTCCATCACTGCAGAGTCTGGGGAACATCCCCCATCCCACAGCTCACTCTCACGGCCTCCTCCTGCCTCTTCCAGTCTCTCATCCTCTCCGTCAATCTCCCTTCTCCCCAACCCTCGGTCTCTCTCTCTGTCTCTCTCCCTACCCCCCTCTCATGCCTCTCTCTGTCTCTCTCTCCCTACCCCCCTCTCTCCAATATCCATTTTAATCTCTCCCCTCTCCCTCCCCCAAAGCTCATCCATACTCTCATCTCTCCGCCGGATCCAGATAACCTAGTTCCCTGATAGATCAAATGACTGTGTGGGGGTGTCTAGGTAGGCAGAGTGCGTGGTGTGGATGTGCTACCTTTGCTGACAGGCATGAGGATGGTCTGGGGGGCCGCGGGGCCGGAGCCCACGCCCAGCTGCTTGAGCTGGTTGGCTGGGATGGTGAGCACCGTGGGCTGGGTGCTGGGCCCTGCAGGGTGGATCTTCAACATCCCTAGACGCACAGGGCCACAACACACACGCACTGGTGAGACACGTCAGGACAAGACTGCAGCACAGACCGCTGGAGAACGCACCTGAATGAGGACGAGTCCAATCTATAGACCCACCAAACGGGAAACAGACGGCTGTCTGTGACATCACTTCCTACCTGAGAGAGTCGCGCCAGTCTTCCCTCCTGCTGCCGCCATCCCACTGACCAGCGATGCCGCGGTGACCAATGACGTGCTGGAGTTCCTGGACACACCCACCACCGACCCGGCCCCTTTGGACAGGCTGATGACGGGCATGCTGGCGACGCTCTTGGCGACCGTGACGACAGCGCCGGATGCTGCCGAGGAGCTCTTCGTCATGGTTACCGCACCGGCGCCGCCGGAGCCCTTCACCAGGGAGACGGTCGCCGCGACGCTCTTCGCCATGGAGCTGGCGGCCGCGGCGTTCTTGGCGGCATTGATCACTGCCGCCTGATTGGCTGCCACGAGAACAGGGTGTTGCTGGGATACGGGCTTGACCCCATCAGCAGCCTAGAGCAGACCAAAACCACATGTCCGTCAGCCAATCACGCAAAAGCGCACAGGGACGACCTCGACCAATAGCCAGACGCAGAGAGAGACTCCCACCTGTTGAGTGGCGGTTGCCACGGCGCCAGAGGCAGCTGGGATGGAGCTGGTGGCTGTGATCACGCCGCCCGTCATCCTCAGCGTGGTCGTGCCCGGCTTGGAGAGGTGAGCCGCCGTTGCCGAGGTAACCGCCTTCACCGAGCCATCGGACAGCTTCACCTGGGATGCCTGGGACCCGCCCACGACCTGTTAATCAACACACGTCAACATGTTGAACACACTGATGCAACACGTCAAAGACTTCCTTCACCTCTGAGCTAATGTGTCACATTGTCGACCGGGGCTTTCTGAAACATAACATTTCACTTCAACTTAGCTGGCTGACGAGCAGCACTAGCAGGTGCTGTCGATGCTCAGGATTTACCCAGTGGAGTGACAGGTTCAACAGAGGCCCTGCTGACCCATTCACACCAGATCCATCAGCCTCAGTCTGTGTGGCCAGAAGAGCCAGACTGACCTACATGAGACACAGCTGTCCTCGAACACCCTGTACTTAGAACAACAACAACATTGAACATTTGAAATCCTTTTAGTGGATCCACCAGAGAGCCTCCACTAGAGCTGCTCCAACCCTGTACGTGAACACAGCAGCAGCCTGATGTGCAACAACCACAGCTCACATAGAGAGAGGAGGGAGAGAGACACAGACTACAGGGTAAGAGAGATGAGGGTGAGAGACACAGAGTACAGGGTGAGAAAGGAGGGAGAGAGACACAGAGTACATGGTGAGAGAGGAGGGTGAGAGACACAGAGTACAGGGTGAGAGAGGAGGGAGAGAGACACAGAGTACATGGTGAGAGGTTGGGAGAGAGACAGAGTACAGGGTGAGAGAGAGGAGGGAGAGAGACACAGAGTACAGGGTAAGAGAGGAGGGTGAGAGACACAGAGTACAGGGTGAGAGAGGAGGGAGAGAGACACAGAGTACATGGTGAGAGAGAGGAGGGAGAGAGACACAGAGTACAGGGTAAGAGAGGAAGGTGAGAGACACAGAGTACAGGGTGAGAGAGGAGGGAGAGAGAGAGAAAGAGATGGGCGGTGAAAAGAAGATTTAGGAGGGGAGACAGAACGGGGAGACAGGCCGAACGACGTCTCGATAGACAAAGGGGGTGAGGAGTTACGTAAGCCAAGGCAGAACAAAGCATCCTGCTGAGTCCAGCCCTGCACACAGGGCAGCTCAACCAGCTGGTCCCTTGGCAAGCCCTCCCCTCAGACGCCCTCAGACTGTACCTGCTCCCTCTCCCTCTCTCCCCCTCTCTCTCCCTCTCTCTACCTCCCTCTCTCCCTATATCTCTCTCTCTCCCTCTCTCTCCCTTTATCTCTCTCTCTCCCTCTCTCTCCCTCCCTCTCTCCCTTTATCTCTCTCTCTCCCTCTCTCTCTCTCCCTCTCTCCCTTTATCTCTCTCTCTCCCTCTCTCTCCCTCTCTCTCCCTTCCTCTCCCTCTCTCTCCCTTCCTCTCCCTTCCTCTCCCTTCCTCTCCCTTCCTCTCCCTCTCTCTCCCTCCCTCTCCCTCCCTCTCCCTCCCTCTCCCTCTCTCTCCCTCCCTCTCCCTCCCTCTCCCTCCCTCTCCCTCCCTCTCCCTCCCTCTCCCTCTCCCTCCCTCTCTCTCCCTCCCTCTCCCTTCCTCTCCCTCTCTCTCCCTCCCTCTCCCTCTCTCTCCCTCTCTCTCCCTCTCTCTCCCTCTCTCTCCCTCCCTCTCCCTCCCTCTCCCTCCCTCTCCCTCTCTCTCCCTCTCTCTCCCTCTCTCTCCCTCTCTCTCCCTCTCTCTCCCTCTCTCTCCCTCTCTCTCCCTCTCTCTCCCTCTCTCTCCCTCTCTCTCCCTCTCTCTCCCTCTCTCTCCCTCTCTCTCCCCCTCTCTCTCCCCTCTCTCTCCCTCTCTCCCCCTCTCTCTCTCTCTCTCTCTCTCTCTCTCTCTCTCTCTCTCTCTCTCTCTCTCTCTCTCTCTCTCTCTCTCTCTCTCTCTCTCTCTCTCTCTCTCTCTCTCTCTCTCTCTCTCTCTCTCTCTCTCTCTCTCTCTCTCTCTCTCTCTCTCTCTCTCTCTCTCTCTCTCTCTCTCTCTCTCTCTCTCTCTCTCTCTCTCTCTCTCTCTCTCTCTCTCTCTCTCTCTCTCTCTCTCTCTCTCTCTCTCTCTCTCTCTCTCTCTCTCTCTCTCTCTCTCTCTCTCTCTCTCTCTCTCTCTCTCTCTCTCTCTCTCTCTCTCTCTCTCTCTCTCTCTCTCTCTCTCTCTCTCTCTCTCCTCTCCCTCCCTCCCTCCCTCCCTCCCTCCCCTCCCTCCCCCCCCCCCCCCCCCCCCTCCCTCCCTCCCTCCCTCCCTCCCTCCCTCCCTCCCTCCCTCCCTCCCTCCCTCCCTCCCTCCCTCTCTCTCTCTCTCTCTCTCTCTCTCTCTCTCTCTCTCTCTCTCTCTCTCTCTCTCCCTCCCTCTCTCTCTCTCTCCCTCCCTCTCTCTCTCTCCCTCCCTCTCCCTCCCTCCACCTCTCTCTCCCTCCCTCCCTCCCTCTCGCACCTCAGACAGACACAGGGCTGCCTTCAAACCAAACCGTCACTTTCCCCTCGTTAGTGGACGTGAGGAGTTTGGGATGCCCTGCTGAAGAGGCAAACTGGTGAGCACTGAGAAAACTAACTGGCAAAGGGAGAAAGAGAGAAAGAGAGAGCCTTTTGGCAGTGTTGAGGAAATTAGTCCAAATGACAGCACGGACCCCTGCCAAAGGCACAGCCATTAACTCTGATCTCATCATATGGAACAACACACACCCATCAAGAACTCTTGCAGACACGTACACACACACACACACACTGATGTGAACACCAGGGCTGTGACTAAAGACCATTTTGGTAATCCTAAAAAATAAAGAAAACCAAAGAAAATCACTGCTTTGCAAAACTACATTGCTGGAGACAATTTATTATTTACAATATATAGTCAAATAGAAGATGTACAGCAAGGTAGGTCCGTAACCTGAGCCAGACAGCACTGTTATCCTGTGACCAGACATTTACATGTATTCATTTAGCAGACACTTTTATCCAAAGCAACTTCCAAGAGAGAGCTTTACAAAAGTGCATCAGTCACTGATAATAACAAGATAGCCCCAAAAACATTGCGGGTAGCCAAAACATGAAGCACACATTGTGAACAACCAAAATAAGTGCCAAAGGGAAGAACCATAAGAGCATGTAGTTAAACAAGTTACAATCAAACAACATGAATTGCTATAAGTGCAAGTGTACCTGTAGAAACCTGCAGACATACAAAGCACTAACCTGAGCCAAGATGGCCGCCTTCTGTCCTGCCGTGACCCGGATAGCCTGCTGGGTGCCGGTTGCCGGGGACGACACAGTGTGACCCGCAGAGCTGGATGTGCTCTGCTTTCCTGAGCCCTGCGAGGCCGGCTGGCCAACCAGGAAGGTGCCCTGCGGAGGACCAGAGAGAGCACAGCCAGGTCAATACCCCAGTCTGACACACACACACACACACACACACACGAACAGCCAGGTCAATACCCCAGTCTGACACACACACACACACACACACACGAACAGCCAGGTCAATACCCCAGTCTGACACACACACACACACACACACACAGGAACAGCCAGGTCAATACCCCAGTCCGACACACACACACACACACAGGAACAGACTGCGTTAATTTGTTACCGACCAGTGGAAAGAGTAGACTGATTGTGACTGTGCCCTAGAGTGTGTCTCTCCCATCACCACACACATTGGATGAGCGAGGGAGACACACATGCCCAGAGACGAGCAGCGTCCGTGGGCAGGGAGAGTGGACAGCGCTCCAACATGAGGTCTTCATGTGGGCTCAGATGGACACGGGGCGGGCCTGTGGGGGTCCTGACTTCATTAGAAGTGGCAGGGGAAATGCCCACACAGCATTGTTCTAATGCTGACTACAGGATCAATGGTCCAGTAATGAGAGAATCTCATTACAGTTGCACAGCACTCAACTACTCCACCAGAATACAAAAGACGCACAGGGTTCATTAAGGATGAAAACCTCGCCTTTTAACATTTCAATATGTATGTGTGTGTGCGTGTTGGGGTGCAGCAAGCCTGTGGATCTAAGTCCGTCATATTTCAAGAGGATAGTGTCTAAAGACAGGTTTGAATGAGAAACTGTCAGGAGTATTAGAGTGATCATGTGGATGTGTTTAAAGCCTCTGACAGGCTTTGAAGACAGGCTTTCCTTTACTCTGCACAGGGGCGTCTGGGAGATAGAAAAACAAAGAAAGACGTGTGTGTGTGTGTGTACCTGTGGGGTCTGTTTGAGAATGTAGGAAGTGTAGGAGAGGTTGGAGGGCAGACTGCTGGAGGAGGAGGAGGTGTGGGAGCTCCCAGAACCTGTGGAGGAGCTGCCTTGGGACTGCTGACCTGCAGGACACACACACACACACGCAGCGTTTAGAGGTGTCAACAGAAATATAATCCGCTAGGCTATAAACAAAGAAGCTCAAACTCTGTATTTCAAAACCGAAACAACCGTTATTCACCAAACGGGGATTTAAAGAGGACTTAAAGGGGACAAAGAGAGGGAATGTTTGGAAGGAAAATGTCAAGAAAATCCTGGACGTGCGTGTTTAGTGTGTCTCAGTGTTTAGCGTGTGTGTGTGTGTGTGTGTTACCTGCTGAGCTGGAGGCCCTCAGGATGGCTCCCTGGGGGATGAGCAGCAGCTTGCCCTTCCCTGAGGGGTTCTTGCTGTTGGTGG
Organism: Hypomesus nipponensis; assembly: GCF_054491055.1. Lineage (NCBI taxonomy): Eukaryota > Metazoa > Chordata > Actinopteri > Osmeriformes > Osmeridae > Hypomesus > Hypomesus nipponensis. The sequence goes on along the minus strand of NC_140370.1, from coordinate 13,948,351 downwards.
TCAGGTACAGCTTGGTGCCCGGGGGCAGGTTGGCCAGGTTGGCCAGGTTGTTGGCAGGCAGCTGGAGGGTAGCCATCACTGAGGACAGGCAGGGCCACAGGTTAGTCTGGCCCAGGTGTTTCTGGGCGTCACAAGTGTGTTTTGACATCATTGGAGACATGGGGGGGGGGGGGGGTTCTCTAGTCTGCATATCTGACCTCCACTCTTTCCACTTCCTCCCGCGGATGCCGTCGCCTTGGCAACCACCTGCTGCCCCACGAGGCTGCTGGCCGCTCCGCTGACGATGGCCTTGGCCACGCCTTGGGCGACCACCTGCTTGCCGGCCATCACCTTGGAGACGGAGGGGTTGCCCTTGGCGACCAGGATCTGTCCGCTGCTGATGGCCACTTGCTTGACAGCAGACTGGAGGGCCGAGCTCACAGGGACACCCAGCACCTGGAGACCAGATCACAGAAGACCCACCTTTACACTACCGTTTAACATTGGCAAGGTGGCTTGTGTATTTTTCTGATATATGTGTACTGTAGGGGACTGTGTGTGTGTGTGTGTGTAAACGCCCCAGACCTTGCTGGACGTGGCCCCTGCTCCCGACGCCCCTCCCGCCTGTTTCTGGGGCGACATGGAGATCACGTGACCTCCTTTCAATGCGACAAACTGCTGCGTTGCCGTGGCGGTGGGCTGCTGCTGCTGCTGGGCCGTTACCGTGGAAACCATTTGCTGCTGCTGCGTGGGAACCTCCCCCGGCTCCTGCTTGATAATGACCTGCAGGCGGACCAGGGGGGGGGGGGGGGGGGGGGGGGGGGGGATGGAAAACACACAGTCATGATCCCAATAATCATCATCATCATGACCAAGCAAACAGGCCGAGTCTGTTAGCCTGCTAGCTGGTGCTAGCTGTTCCCCCTAGCCTCCATCCTGTCCACTGCAGTCAGACAGACAGACAGACAGACAGACAGACAAACAGACAGACAGACGCCTCATCACTCCGACACAGGAGTGTTTAATATCATCATTTTTTGGTTTCCTCTCCATGCAGCAGGAGTTTGTGTTCCCCATCAGGGGACAGTCAGGTGGAGCAGAGGAGGAGGAGCAGACCAGGCTGGCTGGGCCCTGGGCAGTGTGATGGAGACAGTGTGATGGAGACAGTGTGATGGAGACAGTGTGATGGAGACAGTGTGATGGAGACAGTGTGATGGAGACAGTGTGATGGAGACAGTGTGATGAGAGACAGTGTGATGGAGACAGTGTGATGGAGACAGTGTGATGGATACAGTGTGATGGGGACAGTGTGATGGAGACAGTGTGATGGAGACAGTGTGATGGAGACAGTGTGATGGAGACAGTGTGATGGAGACAGTGTGATGGAGACAGTGTGATGGAGACAGTGTGATGGAGACAGTGTGATGGAGACAGTGTGATGGAGACAGTGTGATGGAGACAGTGTGATGGAGACAGTGTGATGGAGACAGTGTGATGGAGACAGTGTGATGGAGACAGTGTGATGGAGACAGTGTGATGGAGGCAGTGTGATGGAGGCAGTGTGATGGAGGCAGTGTGATGGAGGCAGTGTGATGGGGACAGTGTGATGAGGGACAGTGTGATGGAGACAGTGTGATGGAGGCAGTGTGATGGAGACAGTGTGATGGAGACAGTGTGATGAGGGACAGTGTGATGGAGACAGTGTGATGGAGACAGTGTGATGAGGGACAGTGTGATGGAGACAGTGTGATGGAGACAGTGTGATGGAGACAGTGTGATGGAGACAGTGTGATGGAGACAGTGTGATGGAGACAGTGTGATGGAGACAGTGTGATGGAGGCAGTGTGATGGAGGCAGTGTGATGGAGGCAGTGTGATGGGGACAGTGTGATGAGGGACAGTGTGATGGAGACAGTGTGATGGAGGCAGTGTGATGGAGACAGTGTGATGGAGACAGTGTGATGAGGGACAGTGTGATGGAGACAGTGTGATGGAGACAGTGTGATGAGGGACAGTGTGATGGAGACAGTGTGATGGAGACAGTGTGATGGAGACAGTGTGATGAGGGACAGTGTGATGGAGACAGTGTGATGGAGACAGTGTGATGAGGGACAGTGAGGTGGAGACAGTGTGATGAGGGACAGTGAGGTGGAGACAGTGTGATGGAGACAGTGTGATGGAGACAGTGTGATGGAGACAGTGTGATGGAGACAGTGTGATGGAGACAGTGTGATGAGGGACAGTGTGATGGAGACAGTGTGATGGAGACAGTGTGATGAGGGACAGTGAGGTGGAGACAGTGTGATGAGGGACAGTGAGGTGGAGCAGACCAGGCTGGCTGGGCCATGGGCAGTGGGATGAGGGACAGGAGAACACATAACAGCTCGGCAGTAAAAAGAGGAGGAACTCTTCTCCACTGAAGTGGGCTTTATTCTTTGTGAACGGGAGAAGTGGGAGTGAGTGGATTTCACTGCAGGCTTTTAGAGTTTACGGAAAGGCTAGGCGTGTGTGTGTGTGAGTGTAAGAGAGAGATGAAAAAAGGCTTGTTTGTTTGTGTCAGATAGAATATGCGTGTGCTTGTCTGTTTGAAGGTGATTCAGAACCTTGTGATTGTCTTTGCATTGCCAGTACCCCCCCCCTCCCCCTCCTCCTCCTCCCCCTCCACAGATACACACATCCCTCCCCATCTGCAAGGGCTGTCCCATTTAAAATAGCTTGCCGAGGCGCTGCCTCACATGTGCTGAAGACAGCGTCGTGGCAGACTATTAATACACCCTGAAGGTGAGAGGAAGTCCACACACACACACACACACACACACTGTGTCGCAAGGCAAGAGCATCGCAGTCTCTTGAGGAGACAAAGAGAGATTGCAACGGATAGACATCTGTGAGGACTTTCACATCTCCACTCCAGAAGTCCTATGACTACATCTGGGTTAGCGACACTATTGGGCAAAGGTCTTAGGCACCCAATATGTTTTAACATGAATACCGTCTCAAATATGATTTTTTTTTTTTTTGTCTTCTGTATTTGTGCAGCAGTATACAAATTGCTATGTTGTGAAACACACACACACACACACACACACACACACACACACACACACACACACACACACACACACACACACACACACACACACACACACACACACACACACACACACACACACACACACACACACACACACACACATATATACATATACATATATATATGTTTTTACTTGTGCCCCAGACTTGTGTACAGTCCTGTACATCTGGTCGGGGTGATTTCTCCTCCCCCTGCCGTGTCCCTCCTAGGAGTGAAGTCTAGCTCTAAGCGTAACTTTAGATGTTGTTCCAGAGTCCAAACACACACACACACACCGCCATCACCTTGACCCCTGAGGGCAGGAAGCTGCTCGTGTGTAGTTTAGGAGCGGGCGAGCGAGTTCCATGGGATCCTGGCAGCTTGGCTGAGGGGCTTCCTGTAGGAAAAACACACACACACAGTCAGTCTTTCCTTTGACAACCCCAGAAATAAATCACTTCCTACACTTCAAACTTGGAATAAAAGCTGCCCTTCCTCTGACAGCAGACCTCTGAGGCTGTGCTGAGGTCAAACCCTTTCAAGCACTGTGCTGGTAGGAAAGAAGTCTGTCTCCTCTACTTACTGAGAACAACCTTGACTGGGTGCTGCTATCAGTAACATGTGCTCCCAGGCAGCACACACACGGTCATTAACTACTGACATGCTGTTAGAAGCAGGCACTTCAGGCCCCTCCCTGTGTGCTGTTCTTACACTGGGTCCTGTTTGCACGTCGCTCTGGATAAAAGCCTCTGCTAAATGAATAACATGTATTGATCCAGCCTGAGCAGGTGGGGGCTGGCACATGCAGGAGGCTGAGTGGAGGCTGAGTGGAGGCTGAGTGGAGGCTGAGTGGAGGCTGAGTGGAGGCTGAGTGGGCATCAGAGCAGAGTGCTCCTGACGGGAACCAAAAACCAGAGCTGCCAGACGAAACAGAGATGCGCCACTAGGGGGAGCCGTGAGCTCCAGTCACTTCTTTTCAATTGACAATTAGCTTAATTAATCCCCAAGGAAATTCAAGAGAAGTTCTATTGATAAAAATCAAGGCGTTTGAATTTCACGGAGCTCTGCTTGTGACTGCTACATGGAGCACATGGTTGGAGGTGGTGTTGGAATCCCCAGTGAAACACAGTGAACAGAGCGTTGGTTGTTCCAGCGTCACGCAAACAAGAAGTGTACACACAAACATACACGGCTGAGCGGGCCAGTGTATACCTCTCTAACCACCCCATCCCCTCTTCTAATCTCTCACTCTAATGGAACACAGCAGCCCAGTCGCCATGGAAACCTCTCTCAAACCTGCCTCGGCACACATCACGATTTGTGAGCGAGAGAAACGGAGGCAGAGAAAAGTGATGCAGGCACAAAGAGGGTTAGGGTTAGGGTTAAGAGAGGGCCAGTCGGACAGAGAAAGGGTCAAGAGCAAACCCAAGTAAAGAAAACAGACGGAGAATGTTGTGAAATTCAAAGCTGGGGCGGGAGAGAGGGAGAGAGAAAGATGGAGGGAGAGAGGGATTGAGGGTGAGAGGGGGAAGAAGAACGACTACCAGGAGAGGAGGGGATAGGAAAGGGGAGAGGAGAGGAGGGGAGAGGAGTGGAGAGGAGAGGAGGGGAGGAGAGAGGAGAGGAGGAGAGAGGAGAGGAGGAGAGGAGGTTAGAGGAGTGGGGTGATGAGTGATCATCCAGCCTGAGTCTCAAGGTTGTGTGTGGGTGGCAGGAGAGCCGTTGATCATGCACACATCCAGCCCAGGGGAGCTTTAACACAGCTTTAACACAGCTACATGGTATTCTATGTGGGAGGCACACAGCTCTGCTGGGAACAGCTCTTAGGGATGAGAGAGGCTCCTCTCTCCCCTCCATCTGTGATCTGGTTCAGGGCCGGATGGGCCCAATGTCTACGGGAAACTAGTGGGTTTGTACCTTAGTCATAGTTCCTTCAAGCTACAAAAAATGATCTCTCGAAGTCAAGTCTTCTGAAGGTTTAGTCTGGTGAAAGGAGAGACATCTCGAGCAGTCTTGGTAGTGTGGGAGACAATGATGAGGCAGAACACGTACCTGTGGAGGAGGCAGAAGTGGTTGCCATGCCAATGACCTGACCGGGCTTGTCGACGATGATGTAGGGGTTGTTGAGCATGGAGGAGCCCTGCTTGGCGTGGAGAGGGGTGGAAGAGGTGGGGAGGCGGGGCAAGGGAGAGTGGCTGGGGGTGGAGATGGGAGAACCTGGAGGAGGAACACACAGACGATTCTGCTGTTTATTTGTTCCTGCTTACGGCTAGCATTGAGGAAGGGGAAAAACACAACTATTGTTATAGAAAACAGATGTTATCCCACTCAGGATTTAGTTTTTTTAGTTGTTTTGACCACCCCCCCTCCCCCCAAAAAAAACAATTGCTACAGAGGGAAAGAAGAGTTAAATGAGAATCTAAATCAGATTTTTTGTATATGTCCAACAAAGGAATTGACAGAAAAGCTTCAGTTTTAGATCTATTTTCTGAGGCATGTCTAAAGTAACTCCCTTGTAATCTCCCTGGAGTCTGTGGTTTGGCTCATATCTAAGATTTGACATTTTCAGATCAGATTGACTGTGAGATTGTTTCCATTTCATTTCATTTGAAGAAGTGTCCAACTCCGCACTGACGAGAGAGTGTTGGAATCTGACTGAGCACAGAGCACAGTGACCAAATAACAAAACAACACTCCTAAACAGTCCAGCCCTCTCTCTCTCTCCCTCTCCAGTCCAACAACTGTACGCTCCAGTTGGAGATAGTTACCTGACACAATCTTGCAGCTCATGGTGATTGGTTGGAATGATTTCCCAGGGGACTCGGCCGGGCTGGGCGCCTGTCCCTGAGGAACGATCTTACAGCTCGCTGTGATTGGCTGGAAGGCCGAGTTGCCATGGGAACCCAGGGTGATCATTTCAGTTCCTCTGGGCCTGGTTGGGGTGCGTTCGCCGGGGGCGGGGGCGCTGCGTGCCCTACTGTAGGTCTAGGAGCCTCTGCTTTGATGGCCAGACCTGGGAAGGAAGTGGTAAGAAGGATGGGGATCATTAACACTCACTCCAGGGCTCATGGAGAGATAATTAGCTGTACCACAACAGCTCAAGAGTTTGAAAGTGTGTGTGAGAGAGAGAGTTTGAGAGAGGGAGAGAAGCATGAAAGAGACATGGAGAGAGAGACATAGAGAGAGAGAGAGAGAGAGAGAGAGAGAGCTTTAACGCCCTGCTTCATAAATAATTTTGTGGAAGCTCGCGGTTGAGAGGATCACAAAAAGAGGCGAGGGATGAATAAAATGAACTAATGTGCCATTTGAGGCAAGAGGGTATTAATAAAATGATGATGGGGTTGAAAATGAATTACAAGTAAACAATGATGCTTCTGCGGTCCCATTCCATAATGTGATGAGAGAGAGAGAGAGAGAGAGAGAGAGAGAGACACTGCTGTTTTAATTTATTCACCGCAGACACATGTGTTTGTAGTAGAGAGCTTAAAGAGGCATTTCCTGAGGCCCCACCTTTCTCTGTGGAAGGGTGGGGGTCCTGTGAGAGGGGCTCTGGGGAGACGGCGCGTCCAGACACAGGGCCTGGGGTCTGGGCCAGGGAGCAGGGGGAAGAGGGGCTGGGGGCCCGCGGAGCCCTGGAGGATGACGAGGGAACAGGGAGATAGTCCTCCCCTAGAGAGTTCCTGTGAAGCTCCACGTCCACCACCTGGAACAGACACACTACTTAAGGTCTGGTGTGAGTGTGTGTGTGTGTGTGTGTGCGTGCGTTTTTTTTCTTTACCGTTTCTGCCCCGAGGGTCTGCAGGCCTGTGTAGGTTCTGTCCAACTGTAGACAGAGACAAAAAATGGGACAGTAAAGAGAAGATGAAACCCAACACCCCACTGATTAGTGTCTGATGGTGTGAAAGGTTCACACTCTAAATCCAGCTGGGTGCGGGCTGACCTTCAGGTGGTGGATGATGTCGATGCGTTTGTTGCGGGGATCTTTAAAGTGAATCTGGATCCGGACGGGAAACTCCCCCCAGCCACGACGAGTCAGGTGGAACTGAGACTCACTGAGAACACACACACACACACACACACACACAGAAGTTAGTCACACACACACACGCAGATCCAGACAAACACACACCTGCAGGCACAGATACCCACACCCACAGAGTAAGCCAACATGATAATAATGTGCTTATCTGGCTCAACTGAGCAGACATATGAGTGAAACAAAAAACATTCCTCTCCTCCCTCAGAACCAAACTTAAACTAAATATCTTGGAAATGACTGGCTTGAAGGCTGCTCTGTCATCTCTCTCTCAGACCTGGGGTTGTGATCCCTGTGGCCCACGAGGTGAACCCACTGCCTGTCTCACTGTGTGTTCATTACTATTTTCATACTGAGGGACTTGGGTAGATGTGTCAGATCAGCAAAGAGCTCCCTGCCTGGATGTGTCTGGATGTGTCTGGATCAGGGAGTCAGAGGGACTCCTCCAGTCAGCAAGGGCTTATCTGGGCCGGCGAGGGATCTGCACGTCAGCTAAAACAGCCTTCCTGGAAGCTTCAGAAAGTCTCTCTGATTTGCTGAGATCCGTAGCAGGGAGCGCCGATTTATTCTCAGCATTTGAAATACAAAGATGTTATTTCTAAGAAACACTTATGTTATGCAAGTTCTTCATGGCACAGACCCATTTCACTTTTGACATTTAGCTCCTTCTGCCTCTCCCTCTCCTGAACGTATGTGAGAGGTGTGCTGGTCTTAACACGTCAGTGCCCTGAGCTGAGAGAAGCACGTTAAGGTATATGAGCTTGAATTAGCCTGACTGTAGGGAATGGCGGGGTGTGCCAGCAACATGAGTCACAGGTTGTTGACACCTGTCCTGACGCAGGTTTGTCTTCGGACTAATGTCACACGCCTCGGGTCAGTCTGGGCACCTGAGCTATGGATGAAAGGCCTGGAGCCTGGAACTGGTGGAAGATGGAAGGTGAGGAGCTGGTGGAAGAACCTCAGCACAATAAAAGCCCAGCTCTGGAATCAGAACAATGTGAAAGTACCAGACATGATATAAAAGGACAAATAACCAGCATAAAGCTACAATCTTGTGCTCTCTCTTTAAACACAATTTAAACACGGTATATAGATTACAGCAGTGAGATGAGGCCTATTCGATGCAGAACCCCCTCGCATGCCTCAATAGATGACATAGTCATGGCCCAGTTCAGAGAAAAGCCCAACACCAATTCTAGAGTTGTGTCTAAGGGCTGCTCTGTCTCCTGCCTGTCTCAGACTTGAGGTCTTGTGTTGTGATGAATCCTTCAGAGGGAACAGTAGCAGTGAGGACTCTGACCGCTGCCTGTTTAAGCTTGGTGTGTCAGACACTTTCTCCAGCCACGTACTGCTGGTTTCATTCACGTTTTGTTTTTGTTCAATTCAACCAGATGGCGTTTCAGCAACAGGCTAATTAAGTCAACTAACGAGGCATAAGCGCAGCTAGTTCTGGCAGGGCAATCGGGCAGCGCGCGTCAGACAGTCATCGGGGACGTAAGGCGTCTTACTCCACCTTCCTTACTCCACCCACTACCACACCCATGTTAGCAGCGCATATCCGTTGGGCCACGTCTGATAAGGCGTCTTTAAAAGACGCGCGGATATGCACACACTCACCCCGGTCGTTGTATGATCAGTGCTGCTGCCACCCTCCACCATCCCCTTCTCCCCCATGCTGTCTGTATGTCTATCCAACAGGGGGATTATATCTCTATTGCTCCCTGCCTCATATGTCATGTATGTATGTGTTGCATCGAGGAGGCAGGGAGTGCTTCCCTTAGATCATCCACTCTGCCAAAGTAAATCTACATGTCCATGTCATGTGACAAAAAATGCTCAAATCTAATACGTGATTGTCTTGACTGAACTTCTTTTTGCTCGAGTGTTTAGTTTGTGGAACATGTGACGTGTGTTTGTGTGAGGGAGCGCTGCTCTTGCTCGTGACCCGTCAACAACTCTGACGTTTCAGGCCAACCCTCGTGCAGCACAGGAGCATGCTACACACCGGATCAAAAACATGTTGTTCTCCGTCTCTGGAACCTTCTACCCTTGCCTGAGGCCTGTAGGTGGAATCATCACTCAGCCTTCGACTCAACAACAAGCCCTGCCCTTCAGGTCATTAGCATAGACAAGTCAAACACACACCAGACTTCTACCAGGTCGTTGGGCTTGTAGCTGGGGTGCAGAAAGAACCAGACTTTCTTGACAAAGTGGTCGATGCTGGGCTCTCTCCTGGACCCTCGTACATACACCATCCACTTATGGGTGGACTGGTCATTCTCTTCTCGCTTGTCAGGAGGGATGTACCTGGGAGGGAGGGACAGAGCGACAGGAGAACAGGGGAGGAATTGAGGGGAGGAGGTTGACAGAGTCAAGTGATGGGGTGGGGAGAAAGGAAGAGAGAGGGAATGGGTGTGGAAAAAAAAGACATAAGATAAAGATTAATATTGAGGATAGAAATTCAAAAATGCAGGCTACAGGGGACGGAGAGGGAGGGAGGGAGGGAGGGAGGGAGGGAGGGAGGGAGGGAGGGAGGGAGGGAGGGAGGGAGGGAGGGAGGGAGGGAGGGAGGGAGGGAGGGAGGGAGGGAGGGAGGGAGGGAGGGAGGGAGGGAGGGAGGGAGGGAGGGAGGGAGGGAGTTGTGTTTGTGGAAAAGATAGGTAGGCTGAGTTCAGTAGCTGTCAGTTACGATGCTGGGTCTGAGAACAATGATGAAGGAAGTCAGCCTATGGATCAAGACTGGGCTTGTACAAGCACCACATCTTACCCAACCTTTGGGTCATGTGACCCGAAGGCAGCACAAGGGTTAAGACACTTACACATTTCACGGGGGGAAGTCAGGGTTAAGTAAGTTCAGCAGCAGTCAAGAAAGCAGTTTTAATCCCTTTGTACACTAAGAACAAATAGAACATGTTGCGCCCTTTACACTTGGCCTGGTTTCTCTTGGCATCGATGGACAGGTTCATGTGTGAGTGTTTGGTGGCCTGGAAGTTGCCAAGATAAAAAGGCAGGAGAGAAACTTACTTGGAGACATTCCCAACTACAATGGTCTTCTTCACGTATAGTCTGGAGGCCTCGTCTCCTGTGGTGAGGTAGGTCACCCTGTGCTCTCCTGATCCTGACGCTGGCACGCCAAACGTGTCCTGAAAACACACCAAACATTCACTCGGGAATCCCAGAGCTGGTTCCCATCACATGGTAAATCGAAGAGGGAACATCCGTCCAGTTCTTCCCCTCCTTCCGCACTCACTTTCCCGGTGTTGCGCCCAGGCCTGGCCTCCGGACGGTCCCTGTCGCCCCTCCAGGACCCGTCTCCGTCCCTCTCGGGGCCCTCTCCGTGCTGGGACAGCGACTCGGACTCCGAGGGCCCCTGGGAGGTGGCGTCCGAGCCGTGGTTGAGGGGCGAGGAGGAGCGCGAGGGGGGGTCCAGGAAGCGCCTGATGGCTGGGTGGTTCAGCACGGCAGGGTCACTCTTGGAGGCCTGCTGGAGAAGAGACAGGAAGAGAAGGAAAATGGAGAAGGTTTGGTTCGAGGTCCCGGGGACAGGAGGAAGACGCTACTGTTTTCCCTCATTGTCCAACGTTAGAGATACTTCAGCCCCCCCCACTCCCCACCCATTTCTGATGTACTTCAACACATTAGACTTTGAAGTCTTTCTCTACTGATACACATACTGTGCTCAGCAGAGCCTTACCTCAGAGAGCTTTGGCAGGCCAGCGTTGGCATAGTAGTTGGCCACTATGCAGGCTCTAAGCTTGTCCATCATCCTCCTAGCTTCATTCAGACGCTGTCAGAAGAGATACAGACCATTCATCCAATCCAACTCTTAAGAAGATTCATTTTGAAAAGTCATTTAAAAGAGTAGTGCTGTTGCCGTGTCTCTTTCAAGCGATAGTGAAGAAGTGACAATCCAAACGTGGTCAAATACCTGTCCGATCACTTCAATCTCATGCTCTTTATTCTTCATTTCCAAGGAGAATTGTTCTTTGATGATAGCCTCAATCTTCTGTACTGTTGCTTCACGAGCTAGAAAATGGTTCAGATGGACTTGCCATTGTGTAACTCAAGTTCAAGTTGTTTTTGCCATTTGTATAATGTACAGGTGCAAGCAGCCTACATTGACATTCTTTGGTCCTTCTCTTGTTTCCTGGCAGCCTATCTAAGCCTTATCTACATGTATATAATATAAAAATACAATTTAGAAAGAAAATTTATTATAATGCTGAATACTTTACCTAACAACTTGTCAATGATCATAGACATGACACTGTTAGTAGTGATAAAACCAGACCTCAAGCACCGCAGTACCAAACTATCCACAGAGGTCTTACATGCAGGACAAATCCTAATTCTGCAAGCAGCTGTATTTTACCATTGTGTTCCACAACTTTGTTTCGCTTGCTCTCCTGGACCAATGAGATGTCCTCATAATCAGGATCATTATCTTCTATTTTCCTCTTGATGCCTGACATGACTGCCTGAGAAAAGTCAAGATAGTTTAAGATGAATTAGTTGAATTAACCTGAAATCACTCGTGTAATTTGTTCATACAACCATGTGCAGCTGAAATAACACCAATAAATAGATAGTATTACTTCGAAGTTCCATGAGCGTGTAAAAAGTATTACTAATACTATTAACATTAACACTAACTTCATACATACTAGTGTTACATGACTAGCTAGCTAGGTAACTTCTGCACGTTTTCAGTAACGTTACCTTCGTTTTAACTTCACGGGTATACTTTTTTTTATAGCTAGCAACATATGCACTTAAATCGCTGTGGCGTTAGCATTAGTTATATTAAACTGTGTATCTACCATGCCGAATGGTCTATGCAGAAACCTCGCATTAAAAGTAGGACGCTAACTAGCTCACTGCTAATATAAACTAGCTACTAGTAGCTAGCACGTTGGTAATACATTGACGGATCCCTTACCCTACTCTACACCGTTGTCCAGAAACAGGCCTACTGTACAAGCGTTGTTTCTTGCAATTGTATATTTCAATGTGCACGTTCCTAAAATGAACTACATTTGCAGCTCTCTTTATATCTAATATCTTAATGAAAAAGTGATTTGGGTGTCTCAAATTCATAAAGCACGCTGGCATGAGCATCGCAAAACAGTTCGATAATCAACCCTACCTCACGATTGTGCAGGACCCGGGAGGCGAAACAGATGTCCTGCTAATGTTAGCTTACCAGCTATCAAATTTACTGTTTCTTGAAACACAAACAAGACAGTTTAATTATTCTACTGCCATTTAAAGCCCAGTAAAGATACGTTACTGTATCAATTGTATTTTGATTTGAAGCTAGCTAGCTAACTTAGCTAGCTAGAATAGTTAGCTAGCTTAGATGTTAATGTTTTGATTAGAGCCTCGCGTGGGCTTTGAGGAGATGGGCCTTGTAGTTCTGAAGACTACCAATAGAGGGTGCTAGAACAGCTCAATCTTGCACTGAAAAGTACTGCAATGTTGTAATGCATCGTTACAGATGAATTCAGTTGAAAGATAGAGGCACTTTGATAAGCAGTATTTGATAGGAACGGACTGAGAATGTTTACCAAAAGAGAGGGCAACATACGTGCCATAACACGTATTTGTAGTTTTCCATGGAATTTCTGTGGGTGAGAATCAGAATCAGAAATTGGCTTTATTCTCAATGTAAATTCACACAAACAAGGAATTTACTGCAGCAGGAACGTGAATACGATGAACATATAGGCTACGAATTTTATTTATAAAAAGTTGAAAAGGTAGGTATAGTAATACAACAGCTAGTGCCAAATTGAATATCTAATAGGCCTACATACTCCAGCCTACAGCTATTTATCTGAGACATGCAAGTGCCAAGAGACAATGAACCCGATAACCTTTTTTTGCTGTGCCACTTTCTATTCATCAACATTAAAAAATAAAGGGTTGGTGTGGCGCCATGTTACATAGATAGAATACCTGCGGTTTGACAAAACCAAGCCATAATTACAACATAAAAGGCGCCATAAATATGATATATGACTTGTATTAATTAAGCTACACATAACTTCAAAATGGCTCAGGGAAGAAAACATAGTCTCGATCCCTAATTTGTTGTTTAGAGTTGATGTTGGTTAGAAGCCTGTGGAGGGCATGCAGCTGTGAGCCTTGTCGCTCACCAGTCTGTAATTACACAGCCTATAAACTATCCCTTTGCTTCACAACAACATGAGCGTGAGACACGCCCCCCCCCCCCCCCCCCCCCCGCTTTTCGAAACCCGACATTAACATGCCACCACGGCCCTCACACCCTCTGACCCGCTCTATGTCTCTTCCGTTATGTGAACACATCTGGTTCTGCTTTGCCCCGATGCATTTTTCTTTGTTATATCATTTGGTGTATAACCCCCTTATGTAATTGCAGAAATGATAACTTCCATGGAAGTTCCATGACAGTTCCGCCAAGTATACTGTCTCTACTAGATTCCTCCTTCACATCAACACCTCACTGACAACCTAGGAAAAGTACACACGTCAAGATTCCATAATTTCAATGGAATGTTCTATATTTCTTCAGGGATGGAAGACGGGATGGAAGACAGGGAAACTGATTATTTAGTTTCCTTTCGGAAAGCTATCAAAATGATAACAAGCCACACGGTTCAATATCCATAGGGACTTTATTGATGCTTCAATACACAAGTCAGAAATTACAGTCCAACAAATTGTTGCATAGACAGTCAGATATATTTCTCAGCCTGATAAAGAGCCACTGAGACAAAAGGAGAGGTTAAAATAGCACATCATACATACTATACTGTAGGTTATAATTTCTTTTTTTTATCAAAATGACATATTTCAATGTATTGGTTCATTCCATGAAGGCACATATGACTGTTATTTCCAAACAAAGCATCTGAAGGCCCCAATCTTGGACACTTATACAGACATATTTTTCCATGAATGCAGGATCAACTGTTACTCCCAGGGGTCTGATCGGAGCAACTGGAAGCCTGAGTTAAAATCCATCAATTGGTTTCCCTGTTTAGCCCTTGAGAGTCGTCCAAAACATTTGCAGACCAATTGTACGTGGCAGAAGAACGTAACACAAGCATCACACATAATCCCATTCACAAGGAAGAGAAAGAAAGTTAGAAACTGAAAAACAACGGATAATCTCACCCAGGCAAAACATTGTATGAAAACCTCTACACTACTAATGAAATTCAATCAATCCATGTGTTACAATGTTTGTGTCCTGTATGAGTAAATCCTCAGTGAAATCACAGACGCACACACACAGTCATTAAGTGTCTCTCTGTCTCTCTGTCTCTCTGTCTCTCTGTCTCTGTCTGTCTCTGTCTGTCTCTGTCTGTCTCTGTCTGTCTCTGTCTGTCTCTGTCTCTGTCTCTCTGTCTCTCTGTCTGTCTGTCTGTCTCTGTCTGTCTCTGTCTGTCTGTCTCTGTCTGTCTCTGTCTGTCTCTGTCTCTGTCTCTCTCTCTCTCTCTCTCTCTCTCTCTCTCTCTCGCTCTCGCTCTCGCTCTCGCTCTCGCTCTCGCTCTCGCTCTCGCTCTCGCTCTCGCTCTCGCTCTCGCATATCAGTCTACTCTGGTCAGCACCCCCAATTTAAAACCCTGAGCAATAAATTCAAAGACAGACTGTGGGTGGGCCAGAGAGATTCTAAATCCTTCCAACGTCCAGCCACAACATTCCTGCATGTGGCACTACTGAAAACACACAGCCAACATGGCTTCTGAAGCTGTCCGTCAGGGTGAATATCAGGTGATACATTGACTTCCTGATATGTTGATCATGGAAACGAATCGCTAACAACTGATCCCAATATCCCCCTCAAGGATGTCGTGCGGCCTTTCCCCCTCAGACTCTGTCAGACCCCCTCTCATTTCTCTCCCTGTGTCACTCTTTTGGTACTCATGGTGGGGATGTGGCGATTCAAAGCAGAGGCAGGTACAGACCAGTTTGAGGTCGCTGACATGCCGTCTTTCTCTCACTCACATACGTCACATGAAAGCAAAGAACATTTACTGATACAGTAAAAAAAAAAAAAAAGATCACAATCATATACACATGTCATATTACTCCACATCATACTGTAAAAGTGCACATTTGGGGCTCTTTGTTACAAAAAACTCAAACACTTTGCAAAATACAAAAGAGATACATTTAAATAAAAAATAAAAAGTTACCTTATTCACAGCAACATATCTCTATTCTAACAACACCAAAAGTAATAGGAGACTTTTACTGACCACAATGCAGACTGTTCAAATTCCCAACATCATATATTTTCCTGCATGAAGCGTACAGGAGAAAATACATGATCTTTCCTAAACAGTGTACACACACACACACACACACACCAGGAGGTATTAATGGTTACCCCCAGCTACATTGTTTATGTGAGTGCCGGTGATGGTCCTATTGAGTCTAAATCAGGTTTGCCTATTGCAGGCCAAGTAAACTGATGAAGTTGCACATTACAGAACAAGCTTCAACCAACTACTGGTGGGTAACTACCTATATGATGTGTCCACACCACAAAGTATAACCCACAAACTTAGAACAGTCTTTGAGGTCTACAAAATCCTGTCATCTAAAAATCACCCAAACACCCACCATCCAAACCAAATAATCTATGTATACATTGCAAACAAGTGCAGTGGTACAGCTAGTTACGTTAATTTCAACAAACTTCCAACAGTAAAAAAAACAAGCACACAAGTATAATTTAAAAGTAAAAACATGTCAAATGTAGGTAACGCAGTACAAATAAAACAAGAAACATTTAAAGGGAGACACGACTGTAACTTATAAAACCACAAGGCATAAATCATTGATGATGAATATGATATAAGAGGAAGTAGCAGATAAAAAAAAAAAAAGTAGGAAGCCTGAACAGGAAAGGGAAGTGAGATCATGCAGAAAGTGGAGTGCTACAGTTTTCCAACCTCAGCATGGGAGACCAGAGATAACAGCAGCAGGGTATCTGCAGCCATAGTCAGGTGGTCAGCGGTGGCACGCTCTGATCACGCCTCCTTCCCTGTCTCCTCTCCGTCCTGGTCAGGATCAGTGAGCCCAGGTGATCTTGAAGGACGGTAAACACGTCGGGACACAGGCGGAGGAGACCGGAGCCCCCCAGGTTTGATCCAAATCAGATCAGTGCCTTGTTCTATGGTACTACCTCTACGTGTATCTGTCCGTGCATCAACGCTTGGTTTCGGTCTTGTCGTTGTAGCTTTCGTTTTACTCGTCGAATGTTTGGTTCTTGGAGATCACGTCAGATACTGGGATGTCACAGTATCTGCTGCCTTTCATCAAACAACAACGTTTTTCCACAGAAACACAGAGGGTGGATAGCTGGAATACAAACTTGTCAAGCGAGATTACTGCTGCATGAGACAATGAGGAGATTAATGAGCCAAAGTCATGCTGGGGTCAACAAAAGAGACTTCAAGACGTGTGCAAGGATGTGCGCTTGCACAGATATGCGTGTTCCCAAAGTTTGCAAATCCCCTGCGTGTTTGTGTCACTGAAAATAATTCAACGGACAGACAGTTTGTGTTAGTTAGTGTGTAACGTGTTTACGTGTGTGTGTGCGTGTGTGTGTGTGTGTGTGTGTGAGAGTGTCTTTGTGTGTCTGCTGTCATGGCTTGTGGAACTTTTCGTTGTATCGGTGGATGGTGACACAACCATGGTAGGAGATGGGCCTTGGCATCGCGGCCACCCCCGTGATGATTCCCGTGGCTGGGTCATAACACAGGATGTTATCTGACGCCTCGCCTGTCTCCCCCCTCCCGCCCAGGACGAAGATCTTCCCGTTACACACCGACATACCACAGCTCTCCTACAGAGGGGAGAGATGAGGAGGGGGAGAGATTTATAGAGATGGAAATGAAATTAGGAGAGTGGAGAGGGAGGGGGGAGAGATGGACAGAGAGATTAGGGTTGATACTGACATTGTTTGGTGTGGCTGTGTGGTTGTGTTGTCATTGTTGTGTTGTGGTTCTTTACCTGCTTGCTGAAGGTGCTGACCACATGCATCCAATAGTCCTCTATTGGGTCATAGCAGAAGATGGACTTGGTGAGACCTCCAGACACGTAGATCAGGTTGTTGAGGGACACCGCCGTGATACAGCGCTTAGCAATGGGAATGTTGGCCCTTAGCAACCAGGAATCGGTCTCTGGGTCATAGCACTGGACCTGCGAGGAGGGATGGTTGATCGTTCATTCTTTTGGCTGAATAGATCCAAATAACAGCTTATACACAACACACTGCACTCACTAGAGACACCATTAAGATGGCGACCCTCGATGACCTGCCTTCTTCCGTGCTCAGTAGAGAAGCATCTGTCTACCAGAAGGAATTCTCTTTGTGTGTCAGGTAGGTGACGTACATCTGGCCCCCGACGCCAAGCCCTCTCTTTTGTCTTCCACCTCCCTCTCGCTGGGTCCCAGACATGCCCATTCTCCTTCTCTTTGATCTACCTCAACGGCACGAGATAAAGCAGGGGAACCAGTATGGACCACAGCCCACTGTCTCCCTTCAGGCCAGTTCCAAATGACCCAAGGGGGTTTTGGAGGGGAGTCACAGCTATCTGAGAGGTCTTCCGAGAGTCAAGTTATGATAGGTTATGCTAGCTTGGAAAGCTTTACCCCAGTTAGTCCCAGTATACAGTATCAGCCTAGAATCAGTCAATAAATCATACTCAGGTGATACAAGCTGTGTCCCTGATCAATCTTCAGGAAAAGGGAAGCCTTTTAGAATTGGCGGACTTCCTTCTCCTGTCTTATCATTCTAGACTTGAACAGACTGTTTGTTCCAATGCAGCCATATCAGTCCTCCCAGCCTGATAGTGACTCTATGACAACCTGAGGGCCTTTGGGTGTTCACCAGCTGATATGACAAGGTTCAATTACTTGTGTGCAACACAATAAAAAGTGAACAATAGGGACAATAAATGTCCTGATTAATTTTAGCGTGAGCTATGATTCACTCATAACCGTCTATATTTAACAGTTCAAGATGACGCCGTCAGCTTTCGAATGTGGATCCACTGGGGAGCAAAACGACTGTGACGTTTCGGACAGTCTCTGACTATTCACCCCCCCCCCCCCCCTCCGCAAGTGCATGATGGGAAGACGCCCTCATGGGCGGTGTTCTCTGCCCACCTTGTCTGAGCAGGTGTTGTCATCGGGCCCTCCTCCAATGACGAAGAGCTTGCTGGCACAGCTGGCCACAGCGGGGGAGCTCACCGCCTCCTTCATGGGGGCCACCTCAGTCCAGCGGTTGGAGAAGGAGTCGTAACACTCCACACTGCTCAGGCGACTCTGACCGTCGTAACCGCCCACGGCATAGACCTGAGAACAACACAACACACACACACACAAACAGGTTAGTTAACATTATTCAACATTCGGATTAGAGTAGAGTAACCCGAACTGTTTATCCACGTATTGTTATTGGCTTTGAGACGGCGGTGCTTATTGAGGCCAGAGCCACGTGTGTTCCCCTCACCCGGACGACAGAGAAAGAACCGGTGAATCAGGTAAACGGTAAAAGTGAGGTGATGCCTCATGACTGGCAGGAGTCCAGCTCCTCTGTGTTCTCCGAACTCATGCTGTAGCCCGGTTTGGCCAGGTATGACACGCACACACAACTGTCTCTTATCGCCACATTGTTCAGAGGGACGTCACAGATTAACCTGATGTATTACCTGACTGATTAACCAGATTAACCTGACTAAAAATGACTAAAAATGACTAAATGTAACCGCCTGTGTCCAGCTTTTTGTTTCGGTCATTTGAGATCACGGTGTGGAGGCAAAACAGGGGGTGGTTGCAGGTGTTTACGCATGACAGTCTTTTCTGATGTGAGGACATTTACCATGTTTGCTAGCGATGTATGCGTGTGTGCGTGTGTGTGTGTGTGTGTATGTTTGCATTCTGTGATGGAGACAGAGATCAGACAGTCTGACAGGTTAGGCAAACAAAAGACGTTCTTGTGTAACTTAGTGCCTGCTGTTCCTGTCTTATATACAGAAAACTTGCCATAAACACGAGAGCAAGGAAGAAGTGGGAGAGGGAGACAGAGAGGGGGAGGAAACAGACAGAGAGGGGGGGGGGAGAGAGAAACAGAGAAAAGGGGAGAATAGAGATGGGGGGTGAACACAGAAAAAGATTAACATAGAGAAAGACAGGAGAATGGAGATGGAAAATATAGGAACATGTAAAGAAATAGAGGGAAACCCACAGGACATATCTGTATAGCAACGGTGTCAGCTCTACCGACTTTTCAAACTGCAAAACAGACCAACCAATTGACACTCCCTCCAACTACTCATGCAGTCTCCCACAGCTGGCACTAACCCAACCACAACACAGAGTACAGAGAGAGAGAGGGAGAGACATGAAATTGAGAGAGAGCAAGAGATAGAAAACCAAGAGCATTGTCAAGCTTTTCCACAAGAGTCAGAAGACACCCACATGTCGATAACAAGCCACCAGTTCACAGAGGGACAAAGACAGTGTGTGTAAGTGTGTGGGTATGAACACGCGTGTGGATGAATGCGTGCGTCTGTGTAAGTGTGTGTGTATAGCGTGTAAGTGAGAGCAACCACAGGTCACAAAGGGGCAGAACCACCGCTCACTCCCCCCCCCCCGCCACTCTCTGTAAGGACAGACGCTCCTTCTCATGTGGACACATTGACCCACAGGGGAGTGGAAGGAAGGAAAGGGTCTAATGGCTGTTGCTCTCAGCCTCCAGGCCCTGAACACACTCTCCACAAACACTCTATATAAGCGCATTCCTCATAGGCTTGATAAGGACAATAGATACTCTGCACACACTTGCGAAATGTTATTGAGTTGTAAATAACGGCACTTGTCCAAGCACGGTTATATCAAATGCATCTCCAGCGAGACAGACATAGGTACCCACACATGCAACATTCCAAACTTATTTGATCCAAAGACTTTAGAACCCCACTCACACGCGCGCGCTCCGCCACGTGACCGAACAGGAGAGCTACTTTTGGAGAGGAAAACAGCGGTGACCTAGATTACTCTGCTTTCTCTGACAGAGAGCCATACCAGATGGACATCAGAGGAAGTAAGTATCACGGACAGCCTAAAGGAGTGTGTGTGTGTGTGTGTGTGTGAGTTACTGTGTGTGTTTGTGGTGAGAAGTGTTTCGTCGGGGGAGTGGAGGGTATATGAGATGTGAAATTAGGAAATGTGAGTGTCCATCTAACACATGAAAACATGGGAAGAAGTTCTGGCTTCAGCTCTCCAAGAATCAGCAGCAGTGACCTGGAGAGGAAATGACCTACTCTAGAGAGGAAGTCAATGTATTTATAAACAATAATCTTCTGCATGCCAAAACCCTACAGTCCCTAACATATGGAAAAACAGCAACAGTTACAGAGGGGAGAGGAGATAAGGGGATAACGAGATTTAAAAACAGGGTTGACAGACTTTTGTTAATCTCAGATTGAATCAAACCTTATCTCCAAAGAGGAGAGAGGTCTGTGAGATGAGAGTGTAAGAAGAAGGCAGAGTCCAACATCATCACTCGGGGATCAAAACAACGCTTTTTAGAGAACTGAGAAAAGGGTGAAAAGAAAGCAGATGAAAGAAAAGACACAATAAAGAAAGTGTGGTGCAGACACACAGGAAGTGGTCGGGCAAAATAATCTCTGCAAGGATTTATAGCAGTTTTTCCTAGACTTCCCAACACTAAAAGTCTTATCGGTTCCCTATCGGCTGTATGCCTGTGCCTTTCAGATTGCCTCTGTAGTGACATTGGAAATGTGCTATGTCTCTCAGGCCCTAAGGCAATGTTACAGACATAATATATAATGACTAGGTTTGTGAACTAATGTAGTTGGCTGAGCGGTTAGGGAATTGGGCTAGTAATCAGAAGGTCGCTAGTTCGATTCCCGGCTGTGCCAAATGACGTTGTGTCCTACTTGCCTCGGGGGGGAATGTCCCTGTACTTACTGTAAGTCACTCTGTATAAGAGCCTCTGCTAAAATACATAGTAGTAAATGTAAACTACGGAATGTCCCTGCTCTTCTTGGAAAGTGTCTCCGTAGGGTCAGTGTACAGCAGCTCTCGGATAACCCTGTACACGATGTCTTCTTCCCTCCCCCCATTTAGCAGACACTTGTATCCAAAGCAGCGTATAGTACAGGGGGTGGGATTTGAACTTTGACCTGCAGTCATGTGCTTTAACCTCTGAACTATGTTTGCACATGCTGTACTGTAAACATGCAGACAGGGACGCCAGAAGCACATGCAATGTTCTGTACGAACCTTCCTCTGCTTTTCCTGTATTGTTCTTAAACTAGCTCAACAGGTCTATGCTGTCTAAATCACACACATTCTTCCTTATAACCAAAACAATACTGTAGTTGACCACCGGTCTAGGTGCTTGTATTGCACATTGTCTTACATAGCTCTTTACGTGAGAGCCTGTAATTGACATTATGTACACACCGTTGTAAGTACTTACTGCCTTACTCAATAATTAGTGGACTGTGAACTTCACACATTAGTCAATGCACACACACACACACAGGCCTACACACACAGGTGCAAGCATGCAGACACACACTCAAATACAGTCCCACATGATTACATGCTTTAATTCAGTAATGCCTCAGTGGTTTGTTGTGATCTGCAGCGATTGCGCAAACCATCTGGCTCTGGCAGGCCTCTCCCTGGCCAGACTGCGTGGGTCTGGCTGGCTCTTTTACAAAGCGCCCAGGGGACCTGTGTGCCATAGCACAGTGAGGTCACAAGATACCCTGGCACGACACAGCTAGAAAACACACTGGACATGTGGTGAAACAGCTCACATCCACCCAGGTTGAAATACAGCAAGGCCCTCTTCATTCAGTTATAGCACATTAGAGGAAGCTAGTGAGGTCTCTAATGCTTGGCAAGAATGGCTGTGATGATGATGATGATGAACATGTTTAAAACATAAACTTCACATTTAGGGGGTGAAAATGAAGAAATACACTGACCAGAGAACATGACTGAGAAAAAAGGGGAAGAATACAGGTTGATCTGAAACAAAACGTTCCATTGAGCAGCTTTGAACAATGCTATGTCACGTGTTTTCAGATCAGATACCAGATCCTGAGCCAACGGTTCCACCAACTGTGAAAGTTGATGCACTTGTTTAATAACAGGGGGCTACCCGCCTGCTGCCTCCGCGTGGGCCTGAGTTGAGCTGACGGTTTATAAGCCTTGGGGCTGCCTGCCATACCTCTCCTGTCATTCTCTAAAAGAGTGAAGATGGAAAAACGTGCCTGGGTGATTCAGCCATGTTGCAAAGATGATCTGCGAGGAGGACAGTAGATTTGTGAGGCCTGCCCAGAGAACATAGTAATACTGCTGGTCTCTGATTACATGCTGTACTTACTGCATGTTCAATTTGTACGTCGCTTTGGATAAAAGCATCTGCTAAATGAATAAAATGTAAATTGAAGACGTGTCCTATGGTACTGAACTACCTGTCAGTTCTCTGGCCATTACAAGAATTTGTGTGCAATGATACACGGTGAGCAGTCTTTTATCTTTTATCAGTCACTTTAAAGTTCCCTGTAGGTTGCATTCTTTTAAAATGACGTCCGTCAAGCACTTTTCCTCATATCTCCATTTGTCAAGCAAATCAAACAGACGCTCAGGTTATGCTCTGCTAGTTGAAGTGATCTGTTAAGGGCGCTTTTCCTATTTCTTTCGACGACACATCAGACACCCGTTGCCAAGCACTTCCTGTTAGCTCACCTGACCAGAACTGCCGGCAGTTTCTCAGCTTTACATTACAATGCTGATGCATTTCCTCCATTGACGCCTGTGTGTCGTCATGACGTCTAGATTTTTGTCTCTACAGACCTTCCTGTAGGCACGTCGTGATCTGTTCACACTGCCCAAACAAATGACATCAAACACCAACAACAGTTTGGTTGGTTTGAGGTGATATGCCTGTTGGCGTTTGTTGGGGCAATGTGACAATGTCATCTGGTGTTTGTTGGCGTCTGTTGGGGCAGTGTGAGCTAGGTGTACAGGGCTGGAGCCGAAGGGGCGCTCACCTTGCCCAGGAGGACGGCCATCTTGTGCCTCCAGCGGCCCTTGTTGAGGGAGGCCACTCGGATCCACAAGTTGAGCTGGGAGTTGTACATCCACACGTCACGGCTGTTGATGCGACCCCCTTGAATAACACAAACACAAGCACGTTTTGAGATTGTATTCATTTTAGCAGATGCTTTTCAACAGTGCACACGTGTAGAATACACGCGTGTATTGTCTCCATGTCTACATCAAGCATTTTAATACGATCGATGTGAAACACAGTATTGACAGTATGCCAATGTGCACAAACAATAGAAGAAAATACAAAAATATGATCTAATCTATCGGCTACTGATGCATTTCTAAGAATAGCCATAGACTCAACTGTAAACTTATCGGGTCTGATAGAAACGACGACTCTAAAAATAAAGCTGTCTTCACAATCAGAAAAAAACCCCACAGATAATCCATAAAAATATTATTTTTTGGGACTAAAATGTCAAGGCCATTGTTCACGAGGGCACAGCTGATGGCTTATCTCATCAAGAGCAGGCTCCATGTGTAAACCCAGTAATCAAAGTCCAGGCCCTCACTAACCAAACACAGTCAACACTTTCACACACCTGCCACCTCTTTACACAGCTTTGACTCCAACATGTCTTTGTATTTAGAGTTCAAACATCAACGATTTTTAATGAGCTTTTAAACATACACACATTTGCACACATATTTGTACACACACACACACATGTATAAACACACGTGCATGTATGTGCATACACACACACACAGTGTGGATCCTTTGTAAATGACAGAGCAGCAGTTGATTGGTTTCTTCCTCTGTCTCTGGGCAAACCCGTACTCAAAGGAATCGTTTTTTTCCTTTCTCTTCCTCCACAGGCAAGAAAAACAACATTCAACACTGCGTGTCCCAGACACGTGTAGAACAAGTCACAACGCAACACCAATCTCTACCTCCCTCCCTCTCTCTTTGCCTTTATCCCTATCTCTCTCTCTCTCTCTCTCTTTCTCTCTCATACTTTTTCTCACATTTTCCACACCTGCGTGTTGATTCTCCACAGTCTGAATCAAAAGGCCTAGTTGATCCCTGCGACAACACATGAGAAGCACTGAACCAACAGAACTTGATATAGACTAAGAGTAGAATATAGGTCAAAACCACACAAGAGCAACATCGTCCCTCTGGCATGAGGCGGAAGCAGAGCAGACAAAAGGCTGATTAACGATGAGGCTGAGGCTGTGAGCTATGAAAATCAAAGAGTACTTGATAAAGGTCCAGCAGAAGGCTAGGGCCTAACTACCCTGTGATCATGCACACAGGAGGGGCTTCAAACAGGACTTGTCGTGAGACAGCATGGAGCTTGGTTAAAGGTGCTGAGAGGGCAATCGGACATTTCTGCACTAACGTACACAAACAACAACTGTGTTGTTTGCCACCCCCTGAATGAGAATCCCATAGTAAACATATCAATTGTGCTCGTTGTTTTGGATGACAACAAGACTCTGCTTAACGCCTCCATTGCTTAGCCCTGTGTTTTTCTCAGGGCAGGAGCTTCCAACTGAACAATGGGTCTCCATACCTGGTACAATAACTCATGGGCTCAACCCTCCATAATGACACATCATTATAATCCAGTATGGTCTACAACCACTGTGGTGCAATTTTGTCTGTCTCGGAAGAGTGGTTTTCTTTAGTGAAGAGGGTGGTGATATCCTGTTTGGTAGTAGGCAACAAATAATATATCCCTTTTATCTACCACAGCAAACAAAACAAATGGTTTGGCTCATTGGTTACATTCATATGAGCATTGGCTTCTTTCTTCACATTGTCAGCCATGGTCATTAACAGACTTGTGTTCACTGGGGAAAGAAACAGGCTTGTGATGTGATCCAGTCCATATGAACTTTGTCCTTTCTCCCTGGCCTCTAGTATGAGCGAAGCAGGTTCAGGCATGGCACTCGGGCAGCGTAAGGTCAGATCACCCATCGCCGTGCGCTCAGACCATAGGCTTATCTCGATAGGCGGAGCTACCAAGTCGCTCATGCACACAGACGCATTGTCGAACCTGCTGTCTGCGTTGCTGCCGCCCACCACCGTCCCCTTCTCCCCCATGTTTTCTGTCTGTGCTCCCCGCGGGGGATTTAACTTGTTGCTCCCTGCCTCATGTCAGGCATGCTGCAGTGAAGGCAGGGAGCGCTTCCCTATGGACAACTATTCCGCCAATGTAAAACCATTTGTCATGTGTATGAATAAATGGTGAAATCAATCACGTGAGTGTCTTGACTGAACTGACATAGCTGGGTGGCAGAGGAACCAGGCTTATTCTGGCTGCTTCAGCTAAATCAGTTAACAAAGAGGAGAGAAACTTATGGACTACATCTATGGACTGACCTGTTGAACAGAATTCTTTCTTAAGTTCTCTTGAGTGGGAAAGAGCTCATGGATGATTTTGGTGGCAGAAATACTGTACATTTGCAAACATCTATTTGCGTACGGTACCTGTCATTATGGTAATTATTTGAGAAATTCCAATCATTGGGTCACATGCTTACATTCCCTGTAGACCTCTCCACCAGGCATGCAAATCTGACTCTCTAGCCATTGGCTGTCGTCACAGTTCTGTATTTTCATAAACCCCCAACACTTAGGATTCCAGCCCACCATTCTTCAACAATACTTCTAGGTCAAGTGTTCTGGTGGTTGACAGTACAGTGTTGTGAGAACAAGGGGTCTGTGGTAAAAGACCGGCTCCAGTCAGGTCCAGACAAGACAGAGGCCCCCGGTGCCCTTTTGATGCTGCCTAGTCTATTTCAGACCACAGCTTACTGCAGCTGTGCCGGAGACTGGAGGCCCTCCAAAGTATGTGTCCCAGAGGAAGAGAAGGGAGGGGGGGGGGGATAGAGAGGAACAGACCAGGAGTAAAGGGGGTTCAAAGGAAAAACGTGGAAGATCTGAACTGAGACAGAAGTCTCTGTTTTGGGGAAAACATTTAAAAAAGAAGCCAGTACAGTGAGGTGGGGGAGGACTGGGGAAGTGAGATAGAGAGCAAGGACGAGATAGGGAGAAACAAAGAGAGAGAGAGATAAAGAGATAGAGATAGAGATAGAGAGAGAGAGAGAGAGAGAGATAGATGTTTACTTTTCCAGGCACTGCTTCTGGGATGATTGAGAGCAGGCACGTGAGGACTTGGCAAAAAGGCAGCAAGGAATATAAACATGACTCTCTCCTAAAGCTCTCTACCAGAGCTCTGTCTATCTCTCACTATCTTTTTAGGTCATAAATAGAATCTTGGAGTAAATCAAGCATCCATGTTTTCATACAAACACTGATGTAGTTGATGTAAAAAAACACATTGCAGTTTTACAAATCCTTCCTATTATACCTTAACCGGTGAACAGTTAATCAACAAAACCACTGATAAGCAATAGCTTCAGACAAAGGCTTCGTAGTGCATACGAGTAAAAAAGAATGAAATGCAGTTAATAAAGCTCATGTTGCTTTCATTAGGAACAGTGTATGACGTGAGGCTTCTGCCCTGTTAAATCAAGGCCCTGCTGAGGTTAGTAAAAGAGAGGGTTGCACCATACTTGGCTGGTACTCTCTTCCCAGCATGCATCAGGCAGGTCAGAAGGCTACAAGTCACAGCGGCCATGAAAAGACTGATCTACAATCAGCCTGCAATCCTGTTCAGCAACTTCTCACCAGCTACACAACTGACCTGTGATCAGTCCCCTACAGAGTTCCTTGAAAGACATCAACAACAAGTTGTGTGACCCTAAGCACGGGCCAATTGGGGAAAGAAAGTGAAGAGGAAGCTGTCCAAAGAGGGCCTCCCTGTGCAGTGAGCCTGGAGTGTGAGCCCAGATGTTGTTCTCACATTTTCCTCTGACTCAAACGGCCTGTGGCTAAATAAAACACCCAAGGCTAACAGCCACCGCCTCCCAGCTTGTCTTCCTTGTCCACTGTGCCAGTCCTTAATACTGAAACTGGGCTCACTGAGGACCAGCAACATGAGACAGGCACATTGGTTACAGATATTTGAAATAGGATTCAGACATAGCCAGGTAGGATGTAGGGTATAAGCAAACTACATCTTGTGTAAACGCAGGGGCGCCGCCAGGAATTTTGGGCCCCATAAAAAATTAATAGTTGTTCTATTTTTTGGGGGCCCCCCTCAGTCAGGGGCCCTTGGAATTGTCCTAACTTTTCCCCCCTATACGGCGCCCCCGTGTAAACCAGGTTAAACCTTGTTGTCCAAAATCAATCAAGTCTAACGGCTCCATGCAACATCAGCGTGGCGGCTCTTACCTGACACCAGGATGTCGTTGCGCAGGGCACAGACGGCATACTCTGACTTTGTGAACTCAGGAAGCTTGGCCAGGGACTTCCACTCGCCCGTCACCGGGTCGTAACACTCGGTGTAGGGCAGGTTGAAGCCTCCCACTCTCTCACAGCCTCCCACCACCACGATCACCTCAGAGAAGCCTGTCGACCTGTGGAGACAGGGAGAGAACGAGAGGGGGTTAGAGAAGGCCGGACCTTAGACAGGAACAGCAGCATTAATATGATGATGGTGGACCTCAGAGAGAGGATGATTTCATATGCCGGGACAGGTGGAGAATGGAATGGGGATATTGTTTCTGTTGGCTTGTATGTGGCATCCAATTATTTTTTGAGACAAAAAGAAGAGAATAAAATATCACACTAGGGGCGAAACTGACTATCTGATTTCCTTGCCATAAGCGAAACTCACACGCTGAATACATTTCATTTCCTTTAGACTAGCAACGGTGATCCACTGCTGGCCCTCAGGCAACAGTTTGGAAATACCGTCTGTGTACCCTATCATAGACATCCCACCATCAGAATCAGCATGCTGCTCGAATCCTCACCATTACCCTCTCAGCACCAGCAGGATGTCTGTGCACTTTCCCCCACATTCTAATGTCTTCCTTCATGTTGGCCGTTTCGAGGTGTGTGGAAGTGGGGGGGGAGGCAGTTCTCACGTGTGTGCTACCCAGTAACAAAGCACAGACAGTTCTGAGGAGAGCTAACGGAGGACCGCGAGGCCCTGGGGGTGTCCCTGTAGATCTGGGGTGTTGGTAAGGTGGGCGGAGTAGGAGGAGAGGAGAACTCATGAATCTGTCGACAGCCACAGGTCTTTCTCTATATCTCAGGTTTGGAGGGCCCCAGGGCTATGCAAACTCAGTCAGACAGACACAAACAGACACCCACACGAGAGCAGCTACCTGGCTGATCTTGTTTTATCTGCCTGGATACTGACACGATTGAACTCAAACACCTTTGCTAACTGCCACTGAACCAGTAGATACATATACGGATTAACCCTTAGAAGATAAGCAGCAAGTGGTAGGGCAGCACAAAGAGTTGATCTGTCATCACGATCAACAACTTAGGGAAGTCTGGCTCCAGTCAAGGTTGTATTTCTACAACAGTTGCAACCAAACTTTCAACGGGTACAGTCCGCCTAAACGTGTAACGAAAATTGGATCACAAAAGATTGGGTAAATGGGGTACAAAGAGTTAACCCTATCTGGTCATAAAAGGCTAGCTTAACGCCTCCAAATACATGCATGTTTGCCTTTATCAGTGACTCTACTTCCATTCTCGTATGACAAGATGAAACAATGTATGTTCCTTCAGTGATAGCAGCTCCTTGCAACATTCCCCTTGTTTTCAGGAGAAGTCGAATGCGTATGGACAAGTTATGCCTTGTCATGACACATTTATATTAGAAATTGGGCTTATGAATCTATTCTCACTCAATGAAGGCTCTGTGTGCTTAGCTAAGCACAACAAACTGTGTATAGAGAGAGAGAATGAGTATCCACACACGCAAACACACATACAACCTCAAAGGGTAATTGAGTGCGTGAGTATGTTGAAACCCCAACCATATAGGAAAACACAGTGGAATGTCTATCCATCTCTGTATGTCTCTCTCTTCCTCTTTCTCTCCCTCTCATCACGTCTGTCACCTGTCTTTTAACCAAAGACGAAGGTGGTTGGAATTTGAACGCTCCTTATGCAAAGCACATTTAAACAGCAGGTCTTAGTAGAAAATACCAACACACCAACTCACAGTAAAAAGAGCTGAGCATGCCTGTGAGCTTGTGTCGTCGTAAATGACAACACTTCCTATTCATGGTTACCTGCGTGGCCGTGTCCTGGGTGACATCATCTCGTTCCCCAGCACGTGGTAGCGCCGGGCCTCATGCAGCAGCTGGTAACACTCCGGAGCATTCTGAATCAGCTGGTCTCCCTCCACTGTCTGCACAAAGTAGTTTGGGTGCAGCAGGGGCAGGCGCACGTGGTGGAGCAGCTCCTTCAGCAGGGGCCTCCTGTTCTCCACCGTGTGGTACACCCAGCGCATCACCGCCTCAAACACCATCTCCTCTTTCCCGATGGCCAGCTCGTCGCTCCCGATGTACTCCTCCAGCTCGTCCATCCTCAGGTCCAGGAACTCCTCGTGCTGGGCCACGTCGGGGAAGTTGGCCAGGGCGTAGCTGCGGCAGCGGCTGGCCAGCTGCTTGAGGGCGTGGGCGTCGGCGAAGCGCTGGATACCCAGGCAGTTGCAGGGGTCCAGCTGGTCCTCTAGAAACTTGGCGCAGGCGTCACGCAGCGTGGAGATCTGGAAGAGGCTGGAGGTCTCGAACAGGAACTGGACGTTGTCGGTGGTGATCTTGGCCCGGCCCGTGTACACGTAGCTGAGGAAGGAGTCCATGGCCTCGGCCAGGATGCCGTTGATCTCCACCAGCATTTCGCGGCTCTCGCGGTGGTCGTTGCAGAACATGGCCCGGAAGTAGGAGGAGCAAGCGGAGAGCACGGCTCGGTGGCAGGGGAACTCGCGGCCCTGCACGCTGATGACCACGTCGGTGAACAGGCGGCTGTCGCGGAACTCGTTGAAAACCTGGAGGATGGTCTCGGAGTGGGACGAGCCGGAGGAGAAGTCCAAGATGTCCTGACTCGTCAGATTCTTGGAGTCCACCTCGAACACCTTGGGAGTTATAGCAAACGACAACGTTGTTGCGTTTCAAAGTTGAGGGTCTGGAAACGGATCATGTCGCAGTTGACTGTCCCGGTTGGTCAGTCAAGATACTTCAAACGCACAGACATGTATCTTCACCATTACAAAAACTGACAATTGTGCCACGAGCATAGAAAACGACTTGTCTGGCGGTGTTTGTAGAAACTCACCTTGCGTTTGACGGCAGGGGAGTCCCGGGTCCCCGAGTCCTCTCTGTTTAGCCTTCTGCCCAAGATCAACACCATGGCTGCTGCCTCACCGTAGAGATCTGCTCTAGTCCTGAGGGGGAAATGGAGAGGGACAAAGAGACAGAGTGTTTAAATGCATTGTGTACTGTACATTAATTATTTAATATCGCAAAATAAGTGTGTGACAAATGTTTCACTTAATAACATCATGTGTTGTTGAGGGTGGGGGTGGGGTGGTTAGATGGAGCAATAGAGGAACTGCAGGCTACAGAGGCAAATAAGTCACAAGGGAAGTATGTGAAACAGAACAAGACACAAAAAAAAGACGTAACACAAACAATTCCAGAGCCCTGAGCCCTAGGATAAAGTTACAGTGTTTTGCATCACTGCTACGAGAGACTGGTAGTTTTGAGTATTGAATTTTAAGCTAGAAGAAATACTTCGGAAGACCTCCTGGGGCTATGTAACAGTTTTCCTTCAAGTTCTGTAGGTGACATGGTAGGCCTACATATTCATTTCACAAAAACCAGAGGGGAGGGTTAGGCAACATTGGCAAGGACAACCCACATGTCAATCAGGTTTGTTTTGGGAAAGCCAAGTTAGGACTGTAAAGAATGAGCAATAATAATGTTTTCAACCGTGATGTTTGAAGACTGAACAACAATGATTGCGTTTGACTGCCAAACAGATTGATTCACATTACAGCAGGGTCCCTCTTTCTCAAGTTATTTTGTTACTCTCCATAAAATAGAGACTATTTTTATATGATACATTTAGGCCTATTGTTTTATGACTTGAGAGAAATTTGAGAGAGAATAAAATTACAGGCAAAGACACTAAAACAACACAATATCACCTTTAGTTTTTTTAAGTATCAGTCTGACAATTTGCGACGTGTTTATAAAACATGACTAGCGTTACGTGAATAACTGTTTGCGCGCGTATCATACACATGGAAGTAGCCTGGCTTCTTGTGGACAATGGTCACGGAACAGAATCCTACTTGCACCAGTCTGCAGTGCTAAAAAGATGACGTGAAGTCATATTCAGTCGAGTTATTAATAGCGTGCACCTCGGAAAAACGTACCCATTATCGCAAACAAAACACACCTATTTGTGTTTTTGTGTCAGTGCGTCGGTGGACTCAAGCAGAAATAATGAGGACAGGTTTTGCCAGTGCTCCCTGACACGCAATTTACCCCATCATATCCTACATTTAAATTTATATTACTTTATGCATTTTACTGCCTCTATAATACCATTATTTGATGCAATCTTGTAATCGGGTAGCTCACAGTTAGAAGAGATTTTAACCAAGCGCACGATAATAAACAGATGTTCCCATGGCAATTTTTGGAGTAAACGTTCGTTTCTATTTGTGTTTATTTTAATATGAGGTAGCAACGCTGCAGCAGTAATAGCATGCAGACAACGACTTGCAGATTTATGCAAATAATGTAGATATAAAATGTATATAAATACATTTGAGAAGTAATCAATATTTAATTGAAATGAACTTGCATGTGAACGTCTAATACATTTCTCCAGAGTCTATAGACAGTTAAAAAATATTAACAGAATCATACCTTATACAGAAGTTCCCGAACAAAACAATCCAAGTAGGCTAGTTTGTATAGGAGAAAAAGCACACAAAAAAAAGAAAAGAAAAGTTTTTCCTGAGAATAACGACTATCCTGTAGGCTACAAGTTAAATTTCTTAACGAAGGGAACTAAATTATATAAATCATGCACCAGACATTGTGACTTGTTATGATGGAGACAAAGAAACAGTACTGAGCTGTAAACATAGAACAGAGTTGGGCTATATGTCACATCCTTAAAAAACATACTGTTCCAAGTCAGCTGGAGACGTAGGGGGATCATGGGTAGTGTATTTCGTGTGAGAGGGAAGTCCTTATTTCTGGATGGGGAAAAACAGCACGTCCCAAGATACGCCTGTCCTCCACGTGGCTATTCTTTGTTTGCAAACAAAACAGCTTTTAGGACAAAAAACGGTCAACCATTAAGCTGCCAAGTCAGATTGTGTAATAATCTGGATATTTGCCGTAAAGTAAAATGTTGCCTAATAGGGCAACGTATTTTTGAGTGAGTGTGAGTGTATAGTTTAAATATATATTTTTTTAACTTTGCCATGGTCCACATGTCCAATTAATGATGGAAAAGTTACATTATTTACAAAACATCGTTAAACAACTTCATAGCACAATCGTTCCTTCTATCACCCATCGGTCAGTGAATATTGTTTATCGAGACACTTGGCAGCGCAATACTCCAATAATAATAAAAATGTAATATTCCGCTTTAAAAGTGGTAAACAAAGGGAACGTAATTTGATATGGAGCACGTGGGTGGAAATATAACATTCTGCACACGGTCCTCTTTCAGGTGAGGGAGGAGGTACAACGACGTCACAATTTACGGGTAACCAACTTCCTTAATTCTATGAACTGCCTTGCCACATCCTCTTTGACCCTTTTCCACTGTTTGTTGTGAATTTCCAAGTTAGTGGAGCCAAGTTTCAAAACATAATATAAGCTTAGGCCTGCTTTAATCAACAGTACCCTCTAGTGGAAACATTAGTACACCCAAGCAATTCAATTATGTACACTTGAACCACACATACACACACACAGACATACACACTACTGTCCTTTCCATGATGACGATCCACAGTTAAGTTCTTTATAAAATGATAGGTCCTTGATGGTGTGGTTCCATGTCCTTCCCGCTCACAGGACGGGGGTGATGCTGGTGGGCCTCCTCAGGCTATAGAAAGCGTGCAGCGGGGCCCGCAGGTCTCTGTAGCGCAGGCCATACAGGTACGGCGCCAGGGCTTTGGGCAGAACCAGCAGCACGTTACACACCACCAGGGACACCCAGAGATCAGCCTGCAGGTCCAGGGGGCTGTGGAAGGAGTAGATGAGCAGCTCGATGACCAGCACCAGCATCGGGCAGAAGGAGAGGAAGAGGTGGAGGTAGTGGATGAGGAAGGTGCCCTTGGCCCGGCTGGAGCGCTCCCCCTTCCAGACCCCAGACATGTGCGTGCGGCAGTAGAGGGCCAGGTATCCAGAGAAGGCCAGGAACAGGATCAGCAAGATGATGGTCACTGTCAGGAGCATGGAGGCCTGGTCACATGACCAGACCACAGGAGTGAGGAATATAACAATCCAGTGATCACCTTTGAGTATGAATCACGTTTCAAGTGTTTACAATGTTAACCAAAGTGCTGTAATATAAATAGGTAAGTGTCGGGTGAAGATTGTTACAAAGTACACACACAAGTCGAAGAATCAGACAACACCTTGGATCTGAATGAGCTCTTGTTAATAACATGCACCTGCCGTTGGAATTATGGCAATAATTATCTTGCCTTGCATTTTCAGAACCCTCCCAACCCGTTTCTGGACAGCCGTCCTTCCTTGGTTTCGCTCCAACTCTAATCAAGCTCTCTAATTAGCTGTTTGATAAGAATCAGTTGGGGGTTGGAGCAAAAACTCTGCAGGAGGCCAGCTCTCCAGAAACAGGGTTGTAAATCACTGGTTTTCCTGATCGACCGATCAATTTATTTGGCCGATGAGGTGACAGGCTGATTGGCCGGCTGGCAGGGGCGGTTCTACACGGGGGTCTACAGGGGACAGTGCCCCTGTAAAAATGTCACTGGTCCTCCATGTGGCCCCCCTGAGCTGACTGAATATATATATTTTTTTTTACACTTTGTTTTTCTTCTTCTAGTAGTCATCTTGAAATGAGGAAGGGACATTGCAGCCTTTTTTGCCCGCCCCAGTAAATAAAAAAGTGAGAGAAACATATCAAGGTATTGAGAGAGCTGAGGAGCTGGAAGAGGAAGAGCCAGAGCCGTTTGTATGATTTTAATGTGAAGCAAAATTAAAGTATTCAATGTTTAAATATAATTTGTTTCCGTTTTTGTAATGTGCCCCTCTAATTAAACACTGCCCCCCCCCAGTAAAATGTGTCTAGAACCGCCACCGCTGGCTGGTGATGGAGTCCTGGGTACCTGCAGGGGTGTGGAGTGGCTGACGGTGAGGACCAGCAGCAGGGGCAGAGAGCAGATGTGGTGGGAGCAGGGGTTTGTGGAGTGGTACCACACATAAACCCCCACCGAGGCTGCTGGGAACAGCACCGACACAGCCCAGATGCACACCACAACCTGCCTCGTCCTGCAGAGAGAGGGAGAGAGAGAGAGAGAGAGAGAGAGAGAGAGAGAGAGAGAGAGGAGGAGAGAGGGAGGAGAGAGAGATGGAGGGAAAGAAAAGGAGAGAATAAGGCAGGGAGTGAGAGAGAGGGAAGGAGAGAGAGAAGGGAGAGGAGAGGAGAGAGAGAGTGTGAGAGAGATAGCATAGCCAGAGTTGAAAAGACAAAGATACATGGAGAGGAAAATGCTGAGAGAATCTTTTTTACAAAAGATCATGGACTTCAAACAGGCAAACGCAAAAAATCCTGTATAATATCATAAATCTGCTAAATTACCTTGACACAGGCCACAAGGCTAGGTACCGAAGCGGCACTAGAACAGCCAGCAAAGTGTCCAGGACCATAGCCATGGTGCTGAGAATTCCCACACTGTATAACGCCCCCATCAGGAAGAGAATGGTAGCACAGGTCCACTGAGACATCAGCACACCCGCCATAATCAGACAGGAGTTCAGCATGCACACAGACAAAAACACCATGTCGCTAAGCAACGAGTTAGCCAGCAGGAGGTAGCGGGTCTCCTGGCGCATTCTGGGGCTGGAGAGGGGGGGGGGGGGAGCGGGTGGGGGAGAGGGGGGAAAGGGAAGAAGAAGAAAGACTGAGGAGAGATAGTCACATTGGACTTTGGGTACAGGTACAGTGCAGGGTGGTGTTGGACTGTATGCGTGGGGGTGTACTCACCTGGTCAAGATCTTACTCAGGATGACAGGGACAACCAACAAGGCTGCTACGAAAGCCAGGACGGGACACACCTTCAGCGCCCCCGTGTGGCGAGGAGGCAGGAAGATGTTCCACTCTCTGGCAAAGTGCTCCCTCTGTTTCTCCAGCCGGTCTGAGGAGTTGGTGTGACTAAACGTGTGATAGTGTTTCTCAGCGCTTCCCGACAGGTTGTACCAGCTCCCGAAGGTACACAGCAGAGACAGCACCAAGTTCTTCTCCTTCCCCATCATCGAGGACAACGCCTCGTCAACACCACCATTCTCCATCGCAGGCTTGGTCGATTGTGACCGAGGGGCCAGGGGGTGTGTGTCCTGTTGGTGTCTTCTATCATCCAATGGTGCATTAGGTAATGGTTTCCTTGGACACCTGTCTGTGGTCAAACAAGGTCTAGGTGGCTAATGGCCATAAACACCATGCTCAGGCTGCCTGAAGCTTCTTAACGTTGCGTAATGTTATTTGTCACAAAATGAGGAACAGTGCATGAAACAGACTCAAATATGTCTGTTTGGTTTGGAACAGACAATGGCTCAAGCAGAACATGTTGATGATATAAAGTGAGTCGACCTGACACCGTTTCTTTCACTGATGTTTACATCCGGAGACTCTCAATACAAAACGATGGCTTGGGATAGAGACATCATGAAAAAGAAATGCAATATTCTTCAAGAATGTTTAATCATTTTAGAAATATTTTGTTCATTTCTGGACAGAAACAGAAATTGAGTCACATTGGACATAAATATGTATAAGGGACTGTGACTGAATACACGATTGGAGTAAATACTTTGAATTAAACAACGTTGAATACATTTAAGACAATTGGTCTTTCACATAATATATCAATGTCTTCTTTTAATGTAGCTCTGATGCCTTTATTGAATTCCCTCTCCAGCAGCAGGTGTTTTGTTGTGGGGAAAAAACATCACACTGTTGTAATTATGAAGATGGGTAATGATTATGGATTTAATTAAACTTGTCATCGCTTCTAGTAAATGCTATATTATTGGAAACCAGATGCAAAGCTGTTGACTGATTATTGTTATCCCTAGACAATGGTAGAAGAAATAAAGCCCAAAATATGAAGATCTGGATAATTAGGGGCTGAATGGGGGAGAAGAAGATGTTTGTGCTTCCATAAAGACCCAGGAAGGCCCAGCTATAACTAATGAGACATATTTGTGGCCTTACGCCCAGGAGCCTAGTGCAGCTGGCTGTTCAAGGTCAGAGTGGGCCTAAATTTTGGAGAATTGTCTATGGAGGAAAGTACCTAGATTTTGAATCCCCTAGGACAAGGGACCAGTTGGGTAAGAATGCATAATGTATATGTAACCAACAAGTATTGTACCATATTACCATACAATAGGGGGAAGACTATAAAAGTTAAACGACTGGAGAAAACTTCAGTCTGATCCCCGGGATCTTTCTCACTTTTGTTGGAATCTCTGTCACTCTAAACTCCAATAAACACTTTGCGTCAAACTTCCAGCTGAGTTCCAGTGCTGTTTTAAAAAAATGTTGCTTTTGATTGAAAACGTAGAAGATTCTTCACGACAGTGTGTGTGTGTGTGTGTCTAGACCGCGGTGACCTGACTGGGCCTCCGGCATCGCTGCAGCAGGTGCAGCATCGTGTCCGAGATCTCCCTGTACCTCAAACCGTACAGGAAAGGGGCGCACACTCGGGGTAGCAGCGTCAACACGCACATGTTGACCGTGTTGAGCCACACGCGCACGTCCAGGCTCACGCGCTCGCTCCTCAACAGGAAGAGCTCCACGGTGAACACCAGGCCCGGTCCAAAGTAGAGCAGGAGCAGAACCCCGTGGGCCAGCAGGGTGACCCGGGCTCGGGAGTAGCGACTCTGCCAGATCCCCTGGGTCTTGGTCACCATGTAGAGGCGGATGTAGCAGTACAGGATCAAAAAGGTGCACAGGAAAACGCCGGTGGCAAAGTACAAATGGACCCCGACCATGGTGTTCCCCCCCATGGTGCCCAGGGAGATGAGGACCAGACACATGGCCGGCCTCTGCCGCACGTTGTCCCCCATCACCTCCATAAGGATGACCTGGGACAGCGGGTACATGGCGGCCCCCACCCACACCCCGGCCAGGATACGTCTGGCGCGGCCCAGCGGGAGCAGGTCGTGGTAGCGAAGCGGCCAGCGCACCGCCACGTACGTGTCGGCCACCATGAGGGTGACGGTGAGGATGGCGCAGCAGTAGGCCGTGACCGTCGCCGCCGAGACCAAGTCGCAGAGCAGCCGCAGCATCTCCACGCTCAGGGCGTTGCAGACCACCGTGGTGAGGTTGAGCAGGAGGAAGACGATGTCAGCGGCCAGGGTGTTGGCCACGAGGAGATAGCGGGTCTCCTGGCACAGGGTGTGGCTGAGCAGGATGCACGCTAGCAGGACGGGGTTGGCCAGCAGGGTGACGATGGTGAGGAGGGTGGTGGGGATGAAGAACAAGTCCAGGTGCCAGCTGTGCAGACTCTGGTACCACTCCTCTGAGACGTTGCGCATGTTGCCCATGTTGACAGGAAGGGCAAGTCTTTGTGTTGACTGAGTGATGTTGGAGAAAGTGCTTTTGATTTCTCCTTTTACTGAACAGGACTGTTTGCTGGTGTGTGTGTGCAGAGGTGTTGTACACAGATGGTACGATTCACGTTGACCACAGCTTTCCTTAGGATCAAGACAGAAAGGTATCTCAGGGTATAACAGACTTATTAAAACAAACAGTGGTGTTGTGTTGAAGGAGCTTATCTCAGTGCACTGGCTCTTATCTGCATTATACAGACTTTCAATTCACACAGCAACCATAATGGACTAATTTTAGTCTAATGAGTGTGACAAACATTGAAGGGTGCTTTTTTCCATGGAAAATATCTTTAATAATAATCAGTCGACTATGGACTTCGGTCCCTGTGTGCTCATTATTCAAATCAAATAATTGTTATAAAGCCCTTCTCATGTGGACTAATATAAAGGACTACTTTGCCTACTGTCTTTGGTTTTGCCTAATTTGTACAACACATGACAGTAGAGTGGATCTGACTCCATGCACAACATTTCTTTTTTTTTTTACTAATGTTACAGTAGTCTCTTTAAATAAGTCAAGTATTTAAATATGTAATTGAACCGTTGTCTTATAACACCAGCTGTTATTCCCTCTAAACATGTACCAGCCAAAATACTCACGTTTACATAGTAACAACTATTAGCACAGACACAACTACGGACAAAAACTATTGATTTACCAAAGGGAATGAAATCTCCTCCAGCAACAAATGAAAGTCAGGGGTTTCATATCCAATATCCACAGCGTTTGGGACGAGCATCCATTAGCCTTCATGCTTTAAAAAATCAATGGCAGCTATGTCTACCTGACGCTCCTCTGCTAGGTTTATCAGCAGATGTACTATGTGTTGACTCATAGCTGATAACGCAGGGATGTGGAAAGCTATAGCCACTTAGCCATCCCATAGAAGCACTGGCTGAATTTCAATTCAGGCGGTAGTTCACTCATCAGTTCTCATTCCCTAACCTTCATTGATGTGCCTATCCCAGGGCTTGTTTCTTGACTTGATTTTTTTTAACCATTTTCACTCCATCCACCCATCCTCTCCATTAAAACACAAAAGGAATCTAACCCTAAAGGGAATGGATACATTTCCTGATCAAAATACTCTCCAGTCTCTGCTCCCATTCCAGACAGTTTCAACAACAATACCAACACTCTAGGTGAGTCACGGCAGTTCAGCTGACATACATCTCATTTCATATTGACACCAGTGTCAAAGACATACCACGTCCATGTTCACCTCAGTATCAGTCTTTTTGTACTGTGTTCACTCAACCCAACATTACCATCCTGTCTAAGCAGCTTGTAAGCGAAGGCAAGTAAGCAATGGGCAGAGGGATGGGCAGAGCGATGAGCAGAGCGACGGGCAGAGGTTTGGGCAGAGGGATGGGCAGAGGAAAGGGGAGTGGCTGCCATCCCGTTACAAGAACACGCCCTATTTAATGTTACACTCAAGGTCTTGTTTGTCCATAAGCCTTGACAATCCCATACCAGAGTTATGGCAATATTTTTACAATGCGACGTCCATTTGATCCTATTGGTTGAGTTACCAGCACTCGACCTACTCTGCACCTGCGTCATGCGTACATTTATTGCATTTACAGAAATTGCTTGAACTGAGTGAACTAAGTTGTATGTACAACTTAGTACAAGAAAATGATTGTATGTACAAGAAAATGATTGCAAATGTTTAATGGTTTGGAAAAAAATATGTGAATTGAATGTTTCATAAAAAATGTTGTTCAAAATATTGTGATACGTATTGTATCATACAGCCAGTATCGTGATATGTATTGTATCGTACACCCAGTATTGTGATACATATTGAATCGTGAGCTGAGTGTATCGTTACATCCCTAATCTTTAGTGCAGTTACAGATTATACAATCAAAAATATCAGTTTTTCATGGACAGCTATGAGGTTTATTCTTGTTTTTTAATTGATTTATTTATAAGCAACAACATCAACTTGAAACAAGAACTGTAAGTCCACATCCTCGGCCTCATCTCTTCCTCCTTTTCTGGTATCCATCGATTTCTCCCTCATCATCCTCCTCTTCTTCTTCATCACCCCCAGACATCATGTC
Organism: Hypomesus nipponensis; assembly: GCF_054491055.1. NCBI lineage: Eukaryota > Metazoa > Chordata > Actinopteri > Osmeriformes > Osmeridae > Hypomesus > Hypomesus nipponensis. Next base: position 13,908,315 of record NC_140370.1, on the reverse strand, counting down.
CCTCTCCTGCCCTTCCTCTTCCTGCCACTCTTTCTCCATCAGCTTCCGGAATATGCTGTACTCCTCCTGTGTGGCCACGGCAACGTCAGCAAGGTAGGTCTCCTCGTTGACGCCGAGGATGTCGTTGAGTTTGGGGTTGAGGATGAGTGTCTGGCCCTTCTTGTCAGGAGTCTGGTACAGACCCCTCCTCTCCAGGAAGCAGTGCCTGCAGCGTACTTCCTCCAAGGGCACCCGGAAGAGCTTAGACCTGACCATCTCTGCCTGCTTGACGCCCATGCGGAAGTAGACATACTGCAGGGAAAGGGGGGCTAGCGTTAGGTCAAGTACTATAGTTGACATTTCTATGGACAACAATTAACCATGATATATTTTATTATTATTTATTGCATGTCTGGTAAAGATATCAAGAAGTCAATTATTTGGATACACAACCTAGGTCACGGCTATATCTAAATAGTAAACCAGCCATAGACACACTGTCGGCTATATAATGGTCATTAAGATAGGGATGAGGGAGTCAGGTGGTTGAGCGGTTAGGGAATTGGGCTAGTAATCTGAAGGCCGCCAGTTTGATTCCCGACTGCGTCAAAATGACATTGTTTCCTTGGGCAAGGCACTTCACCCTTCTTACCTCGGGGCCTTACATTGACAAGAGGCATCTGCTAAATGACTAAATGTAAATGTAAGATGAGGTATAACCTGGAACTTGTACTCCAGCTGGCCCAGGTCCTCCTCCACCACGGCTGGAGAGTCCCTCAGGATGTCCGTGGCCTGCGGGTAAGTAAAAAGGCACCTTTCTCTGAGCAAGCGCACCACGTTGTTGATCCTCTTCATGGGGAAGGTCAGGATCTGGGGGTAATAGCTCACCACCCTCTGGAGACTGCCTGTGGGGTTTGAGAGGAAATTTAGGGGTAGTACACAGCCGCTTATGTTCTGTAATGTAAAAATGAACACCCTCACCTTCAAGCAAACCTAGTTTCCTCAGGTTGCTAATGCGCTGATTGAATTGTGTTCCCTTCACTCTGTAAAGATCTGGACATTTCTCCAAAACTTTCAGCACAGTGGAAGGGTTGAGGCCGAGTACGAACAGTGTCGTGAGAGTTGATAGAGCATTGTCAGAATGACCACGACTCTTGGTTACAGCCTCGCAAATCTGCTCTGCCTGGGTATCTGTGAAACCCATATCGAGTAGTGACCGGAGGGTTAACTCTTTGCCCGTTTTAAGATTAGACGTGTCAGCGTTGTGCTGTACACCTGTCTGGTAGTGGTTGGAAGACAAGACTCGGGAGGTCGTAGCAAGTGCATTCAGCACATGGTATCTGGCAAGTCCTTTTTGAATCAATATAGAGCGGTTTGCACATCGAAGAGTCCATCTGAGAAGCTACATGGGAAAGAAAAAGAGTGCAAAACAATGATTATTGGGTCGGAAAAATACTTTTTTCTACCGACTGTTAGGGGCGACATTACCTTGCAAGTCAACTAGCAATGTATTGACCTTGGTAGGCATCGCAAACGCTTAAAATTACTTAAATATTGGTTAATGTCAATTGTACTCTTTGCAGTTCGAGCTGAATTTTACATGACTAATTACACAAGTGTCAAATTTGAAAATAATACAGTAGTTTACCTGCCGATTAACGATGTGAGCGCTCATGCTTGTCCGTCTTTAAATGTTCACCGTCTCCTACGTACTCCAAGAAATAGTTCCGAGCTACGTTTACAATTGTATCAATATTTGTTATAAGACCACAAGACAACAAGGATTATGATAAAAGCATTTATTCGGGTGAATTAAATACATATTAAAATATTGCAAACATATTTACAATGTGATAAAAACCAAACTAGAGCCATTACATTAGCATTTGTATCAACGTAATTCAAATAACAAGCGTGAAAGCACCAGGAAGATCTCATTCAGGTAACAAGTCATTCAGGTTTTAGTTCATTTTTAAGCATAATAACCCAGTTTTATTTCCACATGGTCCCTATATGAAGCTTCTTTTACCATTTTTACTTAGCATCTTAGATGTTTTAAACCATAATATGTATGATTCTAATGACATTATAACATGTTTAAACATACATACAAATAAATCTACTGTAGTTATCCAATCCTTCATGTAACTTTTTTAGTTTGTTTTCTCTTTGATAGCATTTACTTAATTAATATTGTCCTGCTGCATGGCCAAATAATTGTACTCTTGTATTACCAGTACACTAATTGATTTTGTTGGTGAAAATCTATAATTCCTTTTGGTTTCCAAGACTTTGAAGCCACCACTGTACTTCAGTTTCTCAGTCGTCAGAGAGGTACTTCATGAGCTCCGTTTCCAAGGCAAACATGGACGCCTTCTCCTCCTCATCTTCCTCCTCCTCATCGGGGAGTGACTCGTCCCCTACGTCCGGGTACAAACCGTCCCCGAGGAATCCTCCAGGACTGAGCATGTGCTGCTGTAGAGACACTGGCATGGACAAAATCATTCAGCTTACACGGTCATCATGCCTTCTATCCATCAGCCTCAGTCTGAGAAGTCAAAACACCACCACACTGTTGCTTGCAACGTGACTGCAAATTGTATAGAGCAATCCACTAGACACTATGCGAATCCTAAACCACCTTTTTGTCCTCCGAAATAGTTTTGGGTCAATGAGCACTAGTGGTCGTCTGTCCGTCACTCACCCTGGCTGTGGGCCCCCGGCACCACCTCGCTCCAGCTGTACTCGGCCAGGGAGATGGGCTGGCGGAGCCAGGGCTGGAGTAGCAGCTGGGGCAGGGTCATCCTCTGGTCGGGCGCTGGATGCAGCAGGCCTGACAGGACACCATGCAGTTCTGGAGCACAGACAAGACAACAGTCAACAGACGACTAAACAACCAATAATAAGCCGGTAAAGGGAACTACACTCCCTGACAAGGGAACATTCGTGTCATGCAGGTTATCTGGGAGAGCAACTCAAGGCTTTCTAAGTTGTTTATAGGTTGGACTGGACCTGGGGAGAGGGGGAAGGGGGGTCTGAGGTGGGCCTCCTGGATTTCCTCCATGCCACAGAAGGGGTTCTCACTGAACAGAAGCGTGTACAGCAGCACCCCCAGAGACCACATCTCCAACTCTGGCCCCTCGTAGCTGCACAAGAGCACACGGACACAGGACAGGGCCACTTCACATGGGGTTACAGAAATACAGAGAGACTGTGTGAGAGAGACAGGATGTAGAATAGAGTGACACACAGAGTGAGCGATGGAGAAAGTGAGTGTGTGTGTGTGTGTGCTTACGGGTTCCCCTGTAACACCTCGGGGGAGCAGTACTCCAGGGTACCACAGAAGGTGTAGAAGAGTTTCCCCGGACTCAGCATGGCGGCGGAGCCAAAGTCTATGAGCCTGACGTGGAAGCACGTGTCGATGATGATGTTCTCATCCTTGATGTCACGGTGCAGGATGGCTTTGTTCCTCAGGTAGGCCACAGCTGCCACCAACTGACCACCAGGGGGAGACAGACACACGGACAAAAGAGAAATGTTCCTTTAAGAAAATTTATGAAAAAAATATTTATGATTTTTTACCCAATCGTGCCTAAGGAAATGTTTCTTTGGAGGCCTTAAAGACAGGCTGGACGTCAGTGTAAAAGGGTGTTCTGACAGGGCCGGTTTATCACCTGTCTGAAGATGTAGCTGGCCAGGGCCTCGTCCAGTCTGGGCTGCTTGTCGATGAACTCAAACAGGTCGAGCCCCTCGCCATGCTTCTCCATCACCATCTGGAAGAAGCCCTCGTTCTCAAACACCTCAAGCACCTGCACACGGAACAACGGACATGTGAGGACACCAGGAGACCTGTGGGTTTCCATCATCGCCACGTTACCGATGGGGAGGGGCTGGGGGTGGACCTTTCCTTTCACAGGCACGGTATGCGCGGGGGCGTTACGGTGGTGACGTTGGAGTGTCTCGTTGCGTTACCTTGACGATGTTGGGGTGTTGCAGACGTGTTAGGATGGCTATCTCCTGGCTGACTCGTCCCAGCATGGGGTCATCCACCCAGCATTCACTCACAACCCTGGCCTTCCGGATGAACTTCACCACCACCTGCGAACACACACACACACACAATGCCATTCCCCCCATGAAAACCATAACTCAGAAAGACAAAGTACTAAAGAGCCCATGCTTAAAACAACAACTACTATTCAGTAAAGCACAGACAACACATATCACCAAACAGTAGAAAACGGTCTGCTTTAGCCCACCAGTGACTCCCCCTTTCACACGAGTGCTACCAGTCTGTACAGAGAGAAGGGGTTCCAGTCTAACCTCCTGTCCGTCTGAGCGCCTGCAGGCCTGCCACACGAACCCAAAGGCCCCTTTGCCCACCGCTCGGATGGGGCGGTACTCCTCGTCAAACTGGCCGTTGCAGGCCCGCGACTGCTCCAGGTCCACCGTGGAGCGCAAGGCGTCCCCGCGGCTCGTCTCGCACGTCGGCTGAGTAGAAAACTGACAAACGGTACACACAGGAAGGGGGAGAGGCACCTGAATAGACACTCACCACACTCACACTGGGTTAGGATGTCGCTTTGGATTAGGGATGCTCATTTAAACATCTTAAAAAAAAAAAAATGTTTCACTGATAACCGACGCTCATTAACGACCACTAACCTTTAACGACAAGATTAAAAGTTCTGAATGGACGAGTGTCTGTGACCCATAAAAGCAAATACCAACAAAAGATTTTTGTTTGTTCTTATTGGGGTGAGTGTTGTGACCCGGCCTGTGTGGTGGATAAGTGTTGTGACCCAGGCTGTGTTTGGTGGATGAGTGTTGGAGCTGACCTCCCCCAGGCTCACAGCTGAGGAGTCCTGCTGGGAGGACATGTTGGATGGCTCCATCTGTAACAGCGCCTCCTGGTGGCTCAGCCACACACAGAAGACCGAGCGGCCCTCAGGCAGCTCTGCCCTGCACACCTCACACTGCATCTCTGGACACGCGGCAGGGGAGAGGACGGCTCGTCACACAAGACATCACTTCAAGCAGCAGGCAGAGTTCAGGTGCTCTTAAACTGAGCTGTCGTTTAGGAAGACCAAGTCTGCTCTTTTTTGAACTAATCTGACAATCAGTACCAACCTATTCTGGAGCCATCCCTGTGGTAGCCGTTGCCGTGGTATCTGCCCTCCCGGATCGGCTGCTTGGGGGCTGGGGAGTCGGTGTGTCCATTCAGCTGGGGCTTCTTAGGGGTGGAGGTGCTGGGAGCGTCCATGTCTGACTGCATCCCCAGATTCATCTGACTAGTGAACTCCTGGGTCTGAGCCTGGTTCATCTCACTGAAAGCTCCCCACTGATTCTGCTCCGACGCCGGATGATTCTCACTCCTCCCCCCTCCCGCTCCACTCCCGATGGACTGTTCCTGACCTCAGCACCCTTCTTACTGGGAGACTGCGCTTCCTGGTCGGACTCTACCACGTACGGGGAAGGGGTGCGCAGGAGCTCGGCGGTGTCACAGGAGGTGTGGGACAGGTCCCCCTGGGGGAGCTCCATGCTGCCGCTGAGGTCCAGGTCAGCCATGGCCCGGGTCACCTGGTCCCCGTTGGAGTTCAGGTCCACGTAACAGCTGGCAGAGTCCAACACCACTGCTGATTCCTCCAGGCGGTCGGGTCCCGACCCGCCCTGACCCGCCCACTTCTCACAGAACCCGGAGGAGGACCTGGAACATTGTGAGATTCTTTACTTTAAAAAAAGTTTTGTTCAAAGCGACATACAAGTAGTTAATTTAGAAAGTGTAGCCAAATCAAAGGGTCAGAAGTGCATAGCTCTAACAGTATTTTGATGTTTAGAGTCAAGGAAGTGTATTTTACTAGTATTTTACGACGGAATGGACGCATGAGGCGAAAGCACTGCTGAAAGCACTGACCAGCTGGCCTGACAGGACGTTCCTCCCTGCTATGACACTGGGATGACTAACATGAGATGAGGATACGGCCAGTGTATCCTCATCAGAGGAGCATCCCCTCACCTGCTCCCCAGGGAGATGACTTCAAAGCTGGAGTCTTGGAGGACGGAGAGGTCCGTCCGCTTGTTCTCCTTCTCTGGGTGGTTGGAGCACCCTGGCCTGGCAGGACCACCGGCATCCAGAGGACCTGGATGAGGGGCTGGAGGAAGTACAACTTGCGTTAACGTCCAACACGGCCTTTCATCGGCATAGCAACAGAGCATCCATTGACGACACGACAAGCTGATGTTGACCTCCATTGAGAGCCTGTTGGCAGTGTGTCCCCTCGGTGTCGCAGGGCTGCAGTCCGGGGTTGGAAGGCTGGGTCGGGGAAGGGAGGCAGATGGTGAGTCCCTCGGGGTACTCCACCAGGGCGAAGGTCTGCAGGAGGACATCGGTGCTGTCTCCTACCTCCCCCGTCACCTCCAAAGTGTCCTCCAGCCTGGGGGGGGAGGGAGACTTTACAATCGCCCTGCGAACTCCTGCTCTGCAGTCAAATGCTCCCCCACTGAGCTACAGCCTACCTACCCCCAGGTACGAGCTCAGAGGCCGAGTCTGACACGAGGGTCCACTGACCTGACCGTGGGGGTGGACGTGACTGCGGGTGGGTGCAGGGTAGAGGGGGCGCTGCCCTGCTGCTCCAGCCTGGCGCCGGTCCCTGTGAAGATCCTGCCCCTGGCGGAGGAGCCCGGGGTCTGCCAGGCCTGCTGGACCGTGGCCATGTCCCCAGCCAGCAGGGACGAGGGGTCTGAACACACACAGACACAGGCAAAGGACTGGTTCACGAGGCCCATCGCACACCACATCCCTGATTATGCAAGCAATCGACACCAAGGCACTGAGAGGTAGATGAGAAGGGATGAAAGTTAAGCAAGCGGGTCCTGAATATCCTGTCAACAGGTGCTAACCTTTCCTGTCCTGGGGCTTGTGTCTGCCAGAGAGAGCAGACTGACAGGACTGGGGCACCATGCAGCTAGTGCCAGGGTTAGGACTACCAGAGGATCTACAGCGGTCTGGAAGGGCCACAGAAAGAGAGAGAGAGATCACTATGCAGGCAGCATGCAGAAATCTAACCCCATGACACCTAATAGGCTACAGTCCAGCTGTACCAGAGGTTCAGACTTGAGGCGATGTTTCAACAGTTTTACTACTACTATGGGGATAGGGGATGGGTATAGCATTTGATCAAGAGGTCACAGGTTCAAATCACCCCTGTACCTGCCCAAAGGAATCCATGACATTGCTAGCTTAGGAAACCATGTGTACCCGTGTCCCAGCTGGAGGGATGAGTGGAGCGTGTCAGGAGCAGCCCGTCTCCTGGGGAACGGGCGAGGGGCCTGTCGCTCCTCTCCAAGCTGCACATCCAGTCATAGAAGCCAGGCATCAGGAAGGTGACAGTCTGCAGGGCACAAGTCAGACAAGAGGAGTCTGGAAACTAGCTTCAAAAAGGGCCAACAAGGAGCACGGCATTCAACAGAACCGGATCAGCCTCAAAACTATTCGATGGACTTTCCTGTCGATTGAATCTACAGGGACTTTACATTTACATTTAGTCATTTAGCAGACCCACTTATCCAGAGCGACTTACAGTAAGTACAGGGACATTCCCCGAGGCAAGTAGGGTGAACATCAACGTGTCGTTTTTGAACGGCCGGGAATCGAACCAGCAACCTTCTGATTGGTAGCCCGATTCCCTAACTGCTCAGCCATCAGACCCCCCCTGACATGAGCCAGATGGTCAGGACTTGGGATTCTCCACTGGCTTACCTTCCCCGTGAGCTCGGCCCTGCTGTAGCCAAACAGGCTGAGAGCCAGAAGGTCGTGGATGCTGAGGAGGGAGCCGTCCGGGTGCAGGGTGAGGAGGCCGCTGAGAGGAGCAAACACCCACACCGTCCCCGAATAAATCAGTGCAGAGCCTGGGGAGAGGACGCCGTCTGCTCGCCCTACTGACACGACAGACACAGGCAGAGAGAGGGACAGACACACACACACACACACAGAGACAGAGACAGAGAGAGAGAGAGAGAGAGAGAGAGAGAGAGAGAGAGAGAGAGAGAGAGAGAGAGAGAGAGAGAGAAAATGAATAATGGATCTCTACAGACTTGACATAGACAAATGCCAATATTCGCAAACTTGTTCAGTTTACAACGACAGTGGAAAACCTGCATCGCCCATGTTAGTTTTGCCGAGACTGTACCAGAGGACGTGTCCTGTGACTGTGTCTGTTCATAGAGCTCAGACTGGGAGGGCTCGGGCGCTCGACACCCCGGGGAGGTGAGAGGAGGCCCCGGCGGGCTCTCCAGGCCGGCCGCCCCTCCGGGGCTCCAGGTCAGCTCGGCACGGCCGGACCCGAGGCCCTGTGGCTGGGCTCGCCTACACACCACGGCCCCCTGGAGCTTGATGCACAGGGGGAAGGAGGTGCCCCCCCTGCTTCTACCGCACACTCTCTGGAGCCGCAGCGTCTAGGAGGGCAGAGAGCGGAGTTCACGCGCATCCCTAATGAGGCATGCTCGTACATACAGCAGGAGATTCTGGGGAAACTGTGTTTTCTGTGACCAGGTTAAACATGCTACCAGACTCCAGCCCTGCATATCATAGCATGTGTGGGAGTCTAGATGCTGCCAGCAGATTACAAAAGGCCAGAGAAGGACCCCGGTGTGCAGGAGGGTTTACTTTGGGCAGAGCTTGGCTGTGGAGGGGCATCCGCAGGGAGGGCATCAGATCACTAATGGACAGGCCCGTCAACTGCCCGGCCTGGGGGTAACCATGGAGATGGGCAAAGGCCTGGTCACAGCCGAGGATGCTGCCCTGAAAATAAACACAGCGGCACGGACACAGAGTTGGGTAGCTGTCGGCCGATGGCATGTTGGTTTGTAGAGGGTCGGGTGCATAAGACAATCCCATTAGGCTGCTTACGTCCTGCGAGAAAGAGACTTGGGCTGCGATCCTCTGAACCCGCTCCATCAAGACCTGGCAGTGCTGCCCTCCCTCCCCTGAGGGCATCAGGGTCCACACTGACACGGGCACCTCAGCACCACACAGGCTCACCACATCCATCTGCAGGACAAAGAAGGGGCACTCACAGTTACACACTGGATTTAAGAGACGGTAACCATGTGCATGAATGAAAATAATCTACAGAGAAACATGTGTCTCCTACCACTTTTCCGGTTACGACAGCAATATGTCCGTCTGCTTGTAGGTACTCTTCATTTAAAGCTTCTTCCAGGATCTGATTGGTTTTCTTCAGGACATAGGACAGCTTTTGCCCAATCAACTCACTGCTGCAGCAATCAAACAGCTGGCAAGCCAGCTTATTGGCAGCTGTTATCTGCAAGAGCCAGAGACAAAGTCAAATCAACATGCACAATAAATCTTTCACGGCCTCGTCAACCAGACTGAGGTTGTTTCACGATTAAAATAGAAGTTTCCTGTGGGCAAAAAAAAAAATCCTCAAGAACTGCACTTCAATTATTCTTATGGAGATGGAGGTCGGACTTAAAAGGATAGATAGTCCTCCTCGTTCCATTCTACCTCTTCTGTCCTGAGGTGCACGGTGAGAACTGCCTTGTTGGGGTTGTGGGAAGCAGGGGCTCCACAGGTGAGCTTGCTGAGCAGGGTGTCTGTGTCTGACAGGGCTGACAGGTGAGGCAGAGAGCCAGGCCGGGTGTGGGACTGGGAGCCATGCAGACAGGACATCTGGATGTCTCTGGTTGCGACAGAACTACCAGAGTTCACATACCCGCCTGTTGTGGAAAAAGGGTGGGCGCTGGTTAATACGAAAGCATGGAAGAAGCTCATCTCTATGGCCGTTGCTTTGTTTAAACTAGTAGCGTTAAGTGCATAACAATCTAAAGTACAAACCCTAAGCTTCATCATATTGATGAATTAATACAGTATCTGTTTTTAATAGACAAGTAGCTTTATGCATAGCTAGCTAGCTAGCTACACACACTCACCCGTCAATGACCCAGGGTAATGCCAGTGTTGCAGAGACAGCTGACCTTTCCTGTGAAAAGCACGCTGGGCAGAGGGATAGGACTTATTTAAATCAAAGTCATTCTTCAGCATGTCCAGCGAGTCTGGGGCCCCGCACACGCTGTCCTCTTTCAGATGGATGTTTCCGAGCTCTGCAAAAGGAGTCTCAGCCCACAATGACATGGTTGTGGGCTTTAGTAGTGAAAGAAATAGGTCAATACGGTATACTATCAGTGTAGTATCAAATAGAAAAGCACTTTATACTGTAGCTAGGCTAGCTAGCTACAGTAGAGAACTCGCTGAACCCAACGACCATTCATTTCTTGTTAATGTCACAAAGTCAACAGAGTTCTCAAACACTCACCCTTTAGACTCACTAATTAGTTGGGCGTGAAAAGTTTCTTATGCCTTTCTTGTTTATCAGCTAAAACGACAAGCTGTTTGACTAACGCTAGCCCTCTGGTTCTACTTGCAAGCTAGAGCTTTTGTTATTGTCTTCGCTCGCGAGTTGGTTGGTGCTGGTGGTTGCTAGGAGGAGGAGACGGGAAAGGTTACCGTAGGTAACTTGAGGACTTTGTATCTTGCAGGCTATGCTTTGGAAGGCAGGTACTCTAATCGGAAAATGAATATATCTAATTTTGGCCAGTACATCTCAAGTTAGCGTTACTTCTTGAAATCCGACTGGGAGCATTAGGCTAGTTTGCTAGGATAGTTTACAAAACGCGGGGATCACTTATGGTACGCGGGCGCTTTCAAAGAAACTAGGAGGAATCAACCAATCGGGCTAGTTTATCCACGTTGTAGGAGGGGTCTGGAAAATGAATGAGAAAATCGGATTAGTAGTGTTTGATTATGGTTGAATAAATGGTAATTATATTAAATATTTATATGAGATAATATAGAGAATAAGGTTACAACTAGGGAGGGGACATTTTGTTTCTTTAGAAGGAGTGATTCTTTTATTTAGAGGGTACATTTCGAGGCAATATTTTTTTGCCAAAAGAAATCGTGGCAGAAAAAGCTAAACATTTGGATCAGAAATAATTTGAGGTGAAAAAATTGGAGCTGAAAATGTAGAGCCCAAAAGAGTTTAGGGAAAATAAATGGAGCCAAAATATTTCAACCCCAAAAATCTGGAACTGAATACATGTTTTTTGGAATATGAAAATCATTTTTTGGGGGATATGATTTTACCATTCTAATTTGAGCAGCCTGAATTTCTGAACCTTGAACTTTTAATCATATTTGTTTTAAAACATTTAAATAAATTCATATTTCAATTACATTTCAATATTAAGTATTGAATGCCTTATTAAATTCAAACATTGTCACTAATTTGCTTCCATACATAAACACATAATAACGTTTCCAGCAACTACCAAGTTTTCATTGAAAACTCACAGGCTACAGACACTCACACTGGATATTTATTTATATATGTACAAATCAACAACAACAATAAAATACATTTAGGAGCCTCTGGGCACAGCTTATCTTCAATTGTTTACTTGCTTAATGCATACACAAGGGTAAACCATGACTGCATTCTTTCAATCAAAAATATGGTATTGTAATACATTTCACTGCTCAATATACAAGCTACTGCAGTTGCACATACAATGAAAATAGTCAGTGTAACAGTCCATTTATAGTTGTTTTGAAATATCCTCCAATCCAACTTTGCTCTGTTGGTATTTTAGCAATATGAGATTGATGACAATAAAAATGAAACAGGATTCCATTACTTTGCAGGGGAACATGGTTTTGTACATTTCTGTTTTCTAGACGTCTTTTTTAAATGTAATAATGTGTTAATCACTAATTTATGAAGTTTAATGTAGAGATGTGTCTTGCCCACCAATCAAAAGTCCCTCCCTCATGGACATAGTTCTTGGCTTTGACAAGATCACCGCATTGATAGGGCATCCACATTCATTATAGATGCATTCATTGTGAAGCATTAGAATGTAGCCTGAGGGGTGGAACTCATTTGAATTGACCATACAGCCTTTGGACATTAGGACATGATAGTTTTATGTAATGACTTGCCTCTTAGCGTCCTAGGTTGAATAAACTGGGTTTAGCTGTAATTGTGGCATAGCTGTAACATGCGTGCTTTGTTAAGGAGGTCAGATATCACAACATTGGAGTACTGGTTGACCTCGGTAAGGACAGGAGAACATATACGCACACACATACGCGCACACACACACACACACAAGGTCGGGCACACATTTTGAGGTGCTATGGCTGAGAGAGTCTCCAGCTTCTTGGGTTCCAGTTCTCTGTGTGTGTTCTCTTAGTGGGGGTAGTCCTTCTTACTACGAGGTTGGTTTCCCAGTATGTGATCAACTTCTGTAGCAATGTTTGCTGTCATTTTTGGAATGACCTGCAGTCCATGCAAACAAGAAAACACACACAAATAACACTTAAATGTTGCACATTGTTAAAGGGTAAATCAACTATTGTAATCAATTTGGAAAATTATATTGTTTGGCCGATGTCCCTGCTTTTTAATACATTTTCTCTGCACCAGATATTTTCTTAATAAGTAAAACAGCAACCAAAGATAACCTAAAACACGTTTCAGAAGGTATATTTAGCCAAGCTGTGTTCCTTGCCTGTATGGCTCCAAGGTTCTCTGTTAATTGTGTGGGGTTGGAAGTTCCCAACAACACTGAACTTACTCCTTCATTCCTCAGACACCAAGCTACAAAGAGGGAGAGAGAAAGAAGGAGAGAGCATGAAAGAACATTAAAAGCGTTTAAAGAGGGTCTCATCTCTAAGCTGTAAAATGGATTAGCTGAAGGTTAAGGTGAAGTTAACAGATAAGGGTTTGTCTGGAGCATTCAAAGAGGAAGTGATTAAGGAGATTGGTGCTGATGAGCTGTCCTCCCTCTGTCTGCCTGTAGACTACATTAAAGTCATGGAAAATCCACCAAGGACTAAGGATGGTAGTTTTTCTGCACAACAAGAGCATTTAGTTTTACAACTTTTTGAGAGTTTTTTGTACACCGCTACAGATGACAGGAGGCCATCCCTTCATACCTATGGCCAGCTGTGGCAGGGTACAGCTCAGCTTCTCAGCGATGTGAGCCAGCTCCTTCAGCTTAGCCTGCTGTTTCCTTCCATCTTCACTCACTATCTTCTCCTTGAGCCACTGGTAGGGCTAGGACAAGAAAAAGACGGAAGAGAGGGGGGAACAAACTAAAATATGAAGCAAATACGAGATACATAAGCGGTTGACAGCACAGTTCGTAATAACAACACGTCACCTGAACACCAGATGTACTCAGTACCTTCATGGAGGCCCTGGAGGTTTCAGGGACACCGTTCTCATATTTCCCAGTGATGATTCCACAGGCAAGAGGAGACCAAGAGACCACCCCCACACCTGCAAAAACATACACGGCAATCAGTATCAGGCTGGCTTCCAAATATGTACCCGACTCTTTGTCAGACGAGAAAGACTCTAAATCATTTGGCTTTCGCATGAACGGTCAGGACAGATGCCACCTGCCTATCTTGTGGTAGAGTTCAGGCAGCTGGGTCTCCACCTTGTCCCTCTGGAAGAAGTGGTACTCTGCTTGTTCACACACCGGAGGGATCAGGTTGAACTGCCTCGCCACAGAATAGGCCTCCTGAGGGACCGAGTGATGAGAAGAGAGAGGGATTTGGGGGCGGTCGAACACAGAGGTAACATGTTGAAAGTGACGGGTGAATGCACTCTCCAGTTCATGTCAAGCTTCAAGATACCTTGGCATTCTTAGACTGCGCCTGAACTTTACTGACTTCATTCGCTTTTTTTTTCCTTCTAAAGTTTTGACCCGTTAAACAGCCTACTGTTTTGCTCACTGAGGAAATTCTGCTTCAGCTAGTTTGATGCGTTATGAAACCATGCTGTTCCCACCTACCATGATCTCCATAGCAGACCACCGTGAAGTTCCCCAGTACATGGACATTCCCTGGTTGATCGCATGGGTCATTGCCCTCACGATCTCTGCAGAGAGATAGAACCAACACACTTACACATCATTCTCCACAGAAAACCAATGCATGACAAAAGAGAGCCGTAGAGTAAAGAGATCACCATCGCCAACAATACCAGAGGAGAGCTGTTTTGTCCGTTTGTCAGGCAATAGATGGCTCAGTGCTGTGTGCAAATCCTAGAGAGGGGGTTATAGTGAGGTCAGACTTGTAGGGCCAGGTTTTAGACAGTGGAGGGTGCCAGCTTCCCTCATTATCCAAACACAGTTGCCTTTCACGGACATTACCTCAAAGACACACATGGAGCTTAACAAGACAATCACATTTTTTTCCAGCCATGGACGGTGAAATTAGATTTCCAACTTGATTGAAAACGGCACTCTATTTCTGTTTTGAGGTCAGGTTGACACATCAAGTAGATTCATAACAATGTACATTCAGTTCTACTCAGATTGGAATATAACTGCCAAAGAAGTCTCAGCAAAAAGACAACAGTTGGAACCCATTAAAGACAGCCTCGGGGCAAACGGCTAAAAGGAAAACGTTTAAAACAAACTAGACCAGGCAAAAAAAACGGAGAGAGTGAACATCCTCTTTCGATTGATTTGAGTTGAACCATTATAGCTTCATAGCAGATAAGGCAGAGCTAGTATTAATGTGACTGAATACTGCAGGGAGAAGAGAGTGAATGCACCGAGTAAAAAAGGGTGACTGTGGAAGTGGCATCTTGCTATGGTTATTATCACAGTAGTAACAGTTGAGGGGGGCTGAAGTCAGCCGTGGAGGACCTTTGTAGCCTGTGTTTGTGCTTGAGGCTAGCAGCAGGCTAGTTCAGGTGATGGAGGAGGAGACCCTTAGAGAGCAGTTCCAATAGGAGACTGAAATAACTCAAGTACTGGGGAAAACAACGTCTTAACAAGGGGTATAACCAACCAGGAGGAGACCAAAACCAATTAATCTCTAAATGGGATTCTCAGGGAGACGAGAGTACGATTCTCAGCTTCGTATTGCACACAGATGAAGTGTTTGTTAACTGCGGAATGAAAAACGGGAGAAATAGAAAAGCAGGGAGCCATGAACCTACAGTGTGTGATTAAAAAAATCCTCGTATCTTTTCCCCAGTCTTTTCGCTCTCTGAGCCAAAACATAGCCGAGCGAACAAGTGTGTGTGGGTGAGGCAGGTGGGAGGTAGAGAGGAGAGAATGTCAGGGAAGAACAACAGTACATCTGTTCTGAGAAAGAGGGTGGGAGGGAAGGAAAGGGGGAGGGAAGAAGGGTAGAGAAGGATGACAAGCCAGGGATCTTGAAACAAACACTGCTGATCAGAATGTGCGTACTTGTAAATTTACCTGGGCTAAGCTGGTGACACACAATGGGTTATTACTGCAATGTCTATGATAAAATCAGAAACACAGCAAATAGAATACAACAAAAAAACCTTGCACTCCACAATGGTCTCAATAGTGGATACTTTCAGCTTTCCCCAGGCACCAATCGTACATGACATATTTTTTTAAGATTGTGAGAGAGAGAGAGAGAGAGAGAGAGAGAGAGAGAGAGAGAGAGAATAGGCCAAGCCACTTCACCTGCCTTTGCAACCAAAACTACATCAAATGCACACATACATATACACATACACATGCATGCACACACACACAACAACAATCCGTGGGCTGCTACTTTTCATTTAACTCTTGTTTTCTTCCACACTTCCAAGCCTTATTCATTAAAGCATTTTTCTAACATATGTTCCCTCCTCTCACTCCCACTCCTCATCTCCCTAGCTCTCTGTTGGGATGAGGCTCCCAGTGAGGGCAGGCAGAGAAGGTGGTGTAGGCAGGAGCTAACAGGACAATGGGAGTCTGTAAACAAGCATCAGATGGTTGTGAAGGAACAGTCTCTGCTCACTGTGACAGCTATGCTTTTTTTATAGAAGAGAGGGAAATAGGGAGCTGGATATAGCAGTTGTTTGAGGATATGATATAATTTTTATTTATTCTTCCTCTGTCAGCGGCTGTATGCCTCCATCTAGCTCCTCTCCTTCCAGCTTGGTTAGTTTTCTGACTCAGAGACTCTATTGTCTCCCAGGGATTTATTAAACATTGCAAGCTTTATCAAAGAAACTAGAATCCTGAAGCCGGATCGTGGGAGTGTACTTCTGATCGACAACTGCAGTTTGCCATGCTCCAGTCAGCTCTTTGTGGATGCTTTCAGTATGTGTATCACTAAGATGTTCCTATTGGCAACATGTCAGGTCTGTCCGGAAGCCAGCTGCCCTCTAACCCTCAAGTCAAACACAATCCGTAATTGACAGCCCCACTGGAAACAACCACAGAGCCACAGCATCAGTCGGGGAATGCTGTCTGTCCCTGGTCGCTCCCTTGTCTCAGCGACCGGGGGGAAAGAACAGAAAGAGGGGAGAGAGCACGAGAGAGGGGGGCGAGAGGCCTGGGAGAGGGGGAGAGAGCCAGAGAGAGGGGGGCGAGAGGCCTGGGAGAGGGGTGAGAGAGCACGAGAGAGGGGGGGCGAGAACCCCAGAGAG
This sequence comes from Hypomesus nipponensis, assembly GCF_054491055.1. NCBI lineage: Eukaryota > Metazoa > Chordata > Actinopteri > Osmeriformes > Osmeridae > Hypomesus > Hypomesus nipponensis. The sequence goes on along the minus strand of NC_140370.1, from coordinate 13,891,837 downwards.
GGGGTGCGAGAGCCCCAGAGAGCGGGGTGAGAGGATAATGGGAACAAAACCAGACTTTTACCCGTGACATCACCCCACGTTCCCAGAAGGAGACACGGGTCGTCTCCCACACACGCTCGGAAGCCGTTAAAGTAGCAAACTGAAAATGCGAGTAAGCGTTGATCGTTTGTAAACTCGGTACGCATTCTGTAAATAAATAGGAAAGTATTTTCTCACATCCTGTGTAAACAATAGACATTTTACAGGCCAAAATGATCATCTACGTCAACAAGCTATAATTAATTGTTCCATGGTACTTTACATTCATAGCACTTTTCTTCCTCCGAACACCCACTTTATTCTTTGTTTGTTGGTATGTGTGTAGGTGTGAGTATGTGTGTCAAAAAAAAGAAATCACTGCGTGATAAATAACAGTAATTTGAACTCACCCTTTTTTTGCGGTGGGAGAGTGTGTGGGTGTGATGTGAAGCTGAGTTTAATCCTGAGTGTCTCATTGGTCAATCGACTTGTGTATGCATGGGCTCTCAAGCTCTCTACCTCTGGTTATAGAGAGTGACCTTCAGAATGATGAATCAGACAGTGACCTTGTACTGTAATGGTGAATGGACATGAATGCAAAATACTCTATCACTGTGGAAGGCTGTACACACCTCTTTCTTTCTCTTTTTTTCTTTCTTTCTTTCTTTCTCTCTTTCTATCCATCTATCCATCTATCCATCTAGCCATCCATCCATCCATCCATCCATCCATTCCAGAGTCTCAATGGATCTGTCAGTCTCAATATCAGTACATGGTAGAAGTCTCTCTGTCTGTTTATCTATCAGAAGTCACAGTGTTGTGGGAGGGGCCCATCTCCAGACAGAGGCAGCCCATCATCCGTGTGTACTCATGGCTGCGAGGCTAACTGTTTGCCATTGACCAGCAGTGGTGCTGACAGGCTGAGTCTATGCATGGTAAGTATGACAGATTGGCTTCCCATTGGCTCAATTGGGGTTCAGCGAGAGGCATGGCTCGAGCTGAGAGAGTTTGTCCGGGGCCTGGTTTTGGAATATGAACCACACCCAGAAAGGGACAGAGACGAAAGACAAAGACGGACATAGAGAGAGGGGGTAGAGGGGGGGGGGGTCAGGAGTGTGAAGGTGTGATCTGTGATAAGCAAGGAAAACAAGGGATGCAGAGAGAAGGGTTATAGGAACAGTGAACAGATCCTCAGGTTGATAGTGAGTAAAAGGAAGAGAAGAGGTAGAGAGATTGCAGAGAAGGAGGGGGAAAGAGAGAGAGAGAGCACAGTAGGGTCTGTCTATCCACTGAGACCAACCCAAAAATACACCAGCTACCCCGAGGGGGCAGATAATCCTGTTTCAGTAGAACAGGGAGGGGTATGTGGGGGCACAACATACACGACACGCGCATGCACACCCACCCACCCACCCACCCGCACACTCAGGCACGCACATGCACGGATCACAGAGAGAGACAGGGCAACAGAACCAGAGACACAATGCTGTGTGTCTGGTTCCAGCTCCCAGCTCCCAGCTCCCAGTCCCTGTACACTCACCCTCCATGGGAGTGTTTGTGTCGGGCCTGTTGGCAAAGACCACGTCCACATACTCCAGCTGCATTCTCTGGAGGGAGCCTCTCAGACCTAAGGGGAAACAGAGGGAGAGGGCAATGAAAAGGGAGACCGAGAGAAACGGAGAGCAAGGACGAAAGACTGAGGAAGAGGCGAGAAGGAGGATAGGCTGCGACGGGTTGGAAGGAAACGCCCGCTACAGGAAAGGAAGACGCCAGACAGCAACAACTGCTGGGTGAAGAAAGGGATGGATGAGCAGGGAGCTTTAGAGTTTTCACTCTCTCCTTTTTCTCTCTCTCTCTCTCTCTCTCTCTCTCTCTCTCTCTCTCTCTCTCTCTCTCTCTCTCTCTTTCTCTCTTTTAGTCCATTTTTGGGCTTTACTCTGGGAATCCTGAGGGAAGTGAGACAGGGGGAAGCAGAGAGGAGAGGGGGACGAGAGAGAAAGATGAATGAAGTATTGTCTGACAGATCAGGCCCATTCACAGACAGAGGATTCCACAGACAAATGAAAGGAGAGGAGAGGGATGTAGCCCAGGAGAAGGAGAGGTGGGAGGAGAAAAATACGCTCTTGCCTCTTGAGTGTATCTTTAAACAGTGTATGTTCTGTATCTGTGTGTGTGTGTGTGTGTGTATATTCTGTATGTGTGTGAGAGATTAGTGTCATAGTCATCAGAGCAAATCCACAGAGGGCGTAGTGCTCTCCCCATCACCATTCAAATGTCTTAATCCCTGCACTGTCATCAGAAGGGCAATAATCCCAGAAACACCCATTACACGCACCCTAATCTCAGTCTGCACATCCATGACTTGCAGTTTTCACAGATTTCACAGCTCTGACTTTCTTTCTGGAAAGCATAGGTAAACAAAGATGTACTGTGAGAGGAAGTCTTTAAACTGTGGGGGCAATATGCAGATTTCTTTTCATGGATAACCCTACACACAGATTGCTTTCAGCACTGTCTGCAATGTTACCTGATCATATACTTGTGTCAGGTTTTTCCTCCTAGTAAATAACCCATAAACTGCTCCATTTCTACATTCAGCCTGGCTGCTATTCTACCATTGGAGTCTCTTAACCACTGGACACAATGGACATTATCCTGCAGTAAGACTCAATAAGAAATAATGCCAGCAGGAGTTTTTCTCGCCCAGTTTGTTTGGCCATCCATCAGGCCTGCAGTGACATCCGCTACACCAGCGGTGACAGGGAGGAGGGTTTCCCCACACAGTCATCTATCCTCTGGACAGAGCAGCTGGGCTATAGCTAATGGTCTGTGCAATCTCTCTCTCTCTCTCTCTCTCTCTCTCTCTCTCTCTCTCTCTCTCTCTCTCTCTCTCTCTCTCTCTCTCTCTCTCCGTGTCGCTTTCTCTCTCTTTACCTTGCCTACCCTCACCAGCACATTCACAAAACTCAAACTCCAATTCAAACACACCACTTTCTCTCTCTCACCCACTCCTCTCTCTCTTTCTCTCTCTCAATGTTTTTTTTACTTGGTTCCTCTTTCTCTCTCTTTTTTTTTTTTTGGGCGACAAACCATCTGTCGCTCTTTACTTTGGGGAGTCTGATGTGAATGTTAATAACAGTGTGGAAGAGCTGAGTCACCGCTAGAAGTGCACCACCGCTTTCTGGACAGGACCGCCAGGCACCAAGACACCAGGGGAGGGGAGGGGTGGGGAGAGGAGGGCTGGGGAGAGGAGGACTGGGGAGAGGAGGGCTGGGGAGAGGAGTGTTGGGGAGAGGAGGGCTGGGGAGAGGAGGCCTGGGGAGAGGAGGGCTGGGGAGAGGAGGGCTGGGGAGAGGAGGGCTGGGGAGAGGAGGGCTGGGGAGAGGAGTGTTGGGGAGAGGAGGCCTGGGGAGAGGAGGGGTGGGGAGAGGAGGGGTGGGGAGAGGAGTGTTGGGGAGGAAAGGAGAGTATAGTAGAGCAAAGGAGGTGAAGGGAGGGATGGAAAGAGGAGGGGTGGTGAAGGGAGGAGAGAGGAGGGGAGAGGAGGGGACGAAAAGGAAGCGAGGGGAGGGATGGGGAGTGAAGGAGAGGGAAGAGAGGATTCAATGCGTTTTGTGGGTGCTATCATGTCACCCATGGTGGTTGGAGACAAGCAAAACAAATAGACAAGCTGAACGTCAGCCAGTGTTGGGGCCTGAGGGTAGATCGGTACAGGTGTTTCAGAGGGGAGGTCCAGCTCAGCTGAAAGCTTGGAGAAAAAAAATCAATCAGGAGAGAGAAGAGAGGGAGTGAGATGAAAGATGGGGATTATGGCCGAGTACTAGGGCAAGGAGTAATGGGGTGGTGTGGAGGACAAGATGAAGGAGAGGAAATCCACACCCTACCCTCAATGATGTGTTTCCTGTTGAGCCCTCTCTCTGTCTCGGCTCTGAAAGAGAGGAGGAATAGACGTGTGAGCACACACACACATATTCACACACACACACTCGTACATACACACACAGATTCACACACACACAAACACATCAGAATACTTCGTGCAAGCCTCTCACAAGCTACAAATCAATAACTCTTCAACATATTCATGTATGTTTTTCAAGGACAAAACAACCTTGCAAAAGTGTCTTCCTGTCTGTCTGTCCACAGATGTCTGTTGATCTATCAGACCTACACATACACACCCACACTTACACACACACACACACACACAAATGCAGTTTCTACATCTTATAGTCATTCATACTGGCTCAGAGGAGACTGTCCAATTAACATACCAGTGCAAAATTTGAAATCAAGAGGGTTATCATCTCCACCAGCTGTATGTGTGTGTATCTCAATGTGTCTGTATTTATCATGCGTTTCTATTATGTGTGCGTGTGTACATGTCTGCAAACTGGCAGATAGCTTCTCCGGTCCTCAAACTGCTTGCTAGACGGTTATTTAGTCAGCGTCTCCGCTCTCCAAAGAGCTGGCTTTCTACTCCTCTGTCGCAGCCAGCTCTCCTGGGCGGGACTCTGCACCACACTCCCGTCCTGACCCAACAATGATCCCAGTCCCCACCGGCTGAGAGGGGAACCACAACTGTCTCAGTCAGCCTCCTCGAGAGCTGAGCAGCATATTAGAGGTCTGATGTACTTGCTTGTTTAACTTCCCCCGTGGCTCCGTACAGCCGTGGGGAGATGAAGGCAGTGTGACTAACGCACACCAGGAGCTCTTTAGGCTGTCAACAAGACTGCAGACTAGGCAGTCCGAGCATTTGAACAATTCTCTCCTCACACGTCGCTTTCCTGTTGCCAATGGGACTTTCTGGCGTTGACGTGTAGGGAGGCAGTTTGGATCCAATTTCATGGCCCTGGGCTGGGCGACAGTGTGGAAGAGGAGGCTTCCTGGTGTGGTGCTGAGGCAGGTACTTACTTTCCTCCCCAGTAGAGCTTGGTGGTGATGACCAGACTGGATCTCCTGAAGAAACACACACAGACCGCAAGGTCAGAGACACAGACAGAGACAGAGAAGGACAGACAGACAGACAGAGGGAGAAAAGGACAGACAGAGGGAGGGAGGGAGGGAGGGAGGGAGGGAGGGCAGACAGACAGACAGACAGACAGACAGACAGACAGACAGACAGACAGACAGACAGACAGACAGACAGACAGACAGACAGACAGACAGACAGACAGACAGACAGACAGTGGGAGAGGACAGACAGACAGGACAGACAGACAGCGAGATTGTCAGCGAGGCAGAGACAGACGGTGAGAGACAGACATGGAGGCCAAAAGATCAGTCAGAAGTCTGGAGGATAACAGACAGCATTATGTACAGTAGCAGACTCGTTCACACTCCAGAAATCAAAACATGGAGGATGTTTCTGAACTTGAGACACATCCGCTGCGGATCCAATCACATCAAGGATGAATAATTAACCTCCACATTTACAGAGGAGTCATGGCTAACATGAGGAGAGAGAAGGGATTTTCCGATGGGAATTTCACAGAGGTGTAGCGCAGCATAAAAGTATGAGATCAATAATTGCCTGAGCCGGGGCCGCCTACAGACTGGGCCGCCTACAGACTGAGGCCGCCTACAGACTGGGCCGCCTACAGACTGGGCCGCCTACAGACTGAGGCCGCCTACAGACTGAGGCCGCCTACAGACTGGGCCGCCTACAGACTGAGGCCGCCTACAGACTGAGGCCGCCTACAGACTGGGCCGCCTACAGACTGAGGCCGCCTACAGACTGGGCCGCCTACAGACTGGGCCTCCTACAGACTGAGGCCGCCTACAGACTGGGCCGCCTACAGACTGAGGCCGCCTACAGACTGAGGCCGCCTACAGACTGGGCCGCCTACAGACTGGGCCGCCTACAGACTGAGGCCGCCTACAGACTGGGCCGCCTACAGACTGAGGCCGCCTACAGACTGGGCCGCCTACAGACTGAGGCCGCCTACAGACTGAGGCCGCCTACAGACTGGGCCGCCTACAGACTGAGGCCGCCTACAGACTGAGGCCGCCTACAGACTGGGCCGCCTACAGACTGAGGCCGCCTACAGACTGAGGCCGCCTACAGACTGGGCCGCCTACAGACTGAGGCCACCTACAGACTGGGCCGCCTACAGACTGAGGCCGCCTACAGACTGAGGCCGCCTACAGACTGGGCCGCTTCTGAGCCTCTGCGTGGCTGCGGTCAGAAAAGCTTCTCTAAACTTTTCAGTGATTGCCATGGTTACAGCATGGTATAGTGATAGCGAGATGGAGGATTGGCTTCTTCAGCGATGGAGCTGCGATAAACTGAGATTTCCTGGGGATAATTTGAATCTCCTCTCAGGCAAAGATCGTCATTGCAACCCACCCTAAAGATGGATGCTGGATCCACCATCTCTTTTTCTTTCTTCCTTTCTTTCTTTCTTTCTTTCTCTCTCTCTCTCTCTCTCTCTCTCTCTCTCTCTCTCTCTCTCTCTCTCTCTCTCTCTCTCTCTCTCTCTCTCTCTCTCTCTCTCTCTCACACACACACACACACACACACAAGATTATACATTATACCTCCAGCACTTCTTCTTGATGATGTTTCCCAGGATTATCTCCGCTCTGTAACAGAGCAAGGAGATTTACTTTCATGCCATCGCCACAGTGTGTGTATGTGTGTGTCTTTTTGTGTGTGTGTGTCTTTGTGTCTTTGTGTGTGTGTGTGTCTCTTTGTGTGTGTGTGTGCCTTATCTCCCACACATCTGTACCACTAATCTCAGATGAAAATCCTTAAGAAAGTAGCAGAAGATAAAGGCAGCAGTCTGCCATATCATGTTAGTAAGAGCCTCTGTCTTAACCTTGACATTGACATCAGGTCTTAATCTGATTAACTTTGAGCCGGGCTGGCAAAGAAGAGACATGTTTCCAAGACAAACTTTTCTTTTGGACTGAAATCAGAGGCACATTGTTGAGCTTGTGGGCTTGTGAGTCCTGTTACTGTCTGCTTGTTCAGGAGCTGGGCCAGGGCTGGATCAGGAGGGTTTGGACATGAAGCCAGAAACAGCCCTGATGCAGGCTGGATCTGAGGTGTCACTCACTTCCCCCCAGAGTAGACCTCCGCCGTGTCGAAGAGGTTCACCCCGTTCTCATAGGCAATCGTCATCAGCTGCTCCGCCACCTGTGAGACAGAGACATGAGGGGGAGGGCTGACTGGATATCAGGCTGGCTGACTGGATATCTGACTGGCTGACTGGATAGCTGGCTGGTTGACTGGATAGCTGGCTGGATAGCTGGATGGCTGACTGGATATCTGACTGGCTGGATAGCTGACTGGATATCTGGCTGGCTGGATAGCTGACTGGATATCTGGCTGGCTGACTGGATATCAGGCTGGCTGACTGGATATCTGACTGGCTGACTGGATAGCTGGCTGGTTGACTGGATAGCTGGCTGGCTGACTGGATAGCTGGCTGGATAGCTGACTGGATATCAGGCTGGCTGACTGGATATCTGACTGGCTGACTGGATATCTGACTGGCTGACTGGATAGCTGGCTGGTTGACGGGATAGCTGGCTGGATAGCTGGATGGCTGACTGGATATCTGACTGGCTGGATAGCTGACTGGATATCTGGCTGGCTGGATAGCTGACTGGATATCTGGCTGGCTGACTGGATATCAGGCTGGCTGACTGGATATCTGACTGGCTGGATATCTGACTGGATATCTGGCTGGCTGACTGGATATCTGATTGGCTGGATATCTCACTGGATATCTGGCTGGCTGACTGGATATCTGATTGGCTGGATAGCTGACTGGATATCTGGCTGGCTGACTGGATATCTGGCTGGCTGACTGCCTGGTACTACCTGTTATAGATTCTGACAACAGACAAGAATACCACAAACAGCAGTCAAATAATCAACTTGGACCAGAATCTATCCTGATTTACAATCTCAGTGTTATAACATCTGACAGCAGATGATGAGGTTTGCAGTTTCAAACCCCACCCCTGTGCATCGCTTTAGATAAAAGTGTGTGCTGCGTAAACACATCACTGGTAAATGACTATGATGAGCAAGAGCATTATTCTCTTGGGCGTTTGTGTGTCTTTTTCTAGTCATGTTCTGCCCAGCACCCAGAACAGACAGGGCTGTACTCCTCCCAGGCAGGCTGAGAGACTGACAGCATGGGAACATCCCTCCCTAACAGGCTCTGACAGGAAGGAGACCGGCCTGATATGACTAGTGGGAAGTGCCTGGGAGGCAGAGCTCCCTTGGTAGACGGCTGAGATAGAGTCAGAACATGTTCTCATTCCTCAAAGGTTCCAACAGGAAGTTGGGGACACAGAGATCACGGAGATCAAGGGTTCAGATGCCAGCATGAATCATGTGCTTTTGCAGTATCTGCCGCTCAGGGCCAGCCCAAGCCTTTATGGGGCCTTAAGAAAAATTGATTTGGAGGCCCCTCGGCGTCGCTTATCAATGCCGATTAAAAAAAAGAAAGAATATATATACATTTTAAATACGTTAAACTGTAATTTCATTTGCTCTTGGGGCCCTCTGGTAGCCACAGGGGCCCTAAGCAGCCGCTTAGTTCGCTTATGCCATGGGCCGGCCCTGCTTCAAGGGACGATGTACTGTTTACAGTGAATTGTTTATGTGTGTTACATACTAAGAAGGAAACATGCAGTATGTCCTACCTCATCTGATATTTGCCCACCGAAAGTCACCCAAGTGCCTGTGGAGAAGAACACAAAGTCAGCTACGTGGAACAGATGGGGTGGAAAATGCTGAAAATACTCTTTTTCATTCTAGGCCCCAAGACTAGGAGCAGAGTTAACCACGCTTGAGTGGTCGCTGCGACATTTCCCCACTTACTTCTCTTTATCTTTTCATATGTAATGAGTTGGGAGGTGAGAGGGACCGCCAAAGAGACGGGCTGACCGACCCTCATATGTGACACTCATCATCACCTTCTATCCCTGCAAGTGGAACCCTCTTCAGCCCTTCGCCCTGTGCTGAAATGTTCCCGCCCTCAAGACTGTACTTACCCATGGTGCACCGCGACAAAATAACCCCGAGGCAGATTTGTGTCTCTCGCTCTATCGCTCTTCCCTTCTATCGCACTCTCCCGCGCTCCCTCTCTCTTTTCAGTTTGTATGTACATGTTTGTGTGTGTGTGTGTGTGACTCATGAGAATGACTGTGGGTCTCTTTGTGTTGTGGCCAACCACAGTCCCTCTGTCCCTGTCATAACCACCTAGCATCACCAGATATAATGAAGGGACCAAACATAGCCTTCCCTGGTCTCTCCCAGGCCGCGGTACATGAGCTGGGCTATGTTTATTTTCTTGACCCTCAGTTACCCTACAGTTCCACAGTGGCTGCAGATCAGCTTTTCTTCAAGGGCCCTGCACACAATCATGTATTCATGAGCCATGTTAAAAAAAAAAAGTATTTACTACGAGTGTCCCAGTGTTTTAGCAGAATGTTCCCCCATATGTTTCCTGACATACAGTAAGTGTAAAAATCCCATATCCACTATCAGGGCTGTTCACTGACCCATAATGATATGAGGTTGTGGTAAACGAGGGCGATAAGGCTGCTTGTGCTATGGCAATGACAATTTAGGTTTGTACTCAATATGAACTCATCGAGGATGAAACAGGCTGTAAACAGCTGTGCACTGTCCTGATCCTCCACTTCCTCGAAGTCGATGGAGTCAAGGGAGAGGATGTTACGGTGAGAACGCTGCAGCATGAAGTCATTTTTAAAAATTCTTTACTCGCAACTCCTCCACACGCTCGCTCTCATAGACACACCTATCAGGGCACCTGGAGCGAATCATTGGGCCCAGCCGAGATGCACATGGATGCTAATGAAATCATCAGCGGTTTGCTAATTAAATGTACTCACCCAGCCCCAAACAGGAGACACGCAGGCCTGATTTCCCCAGGTTCCTATGGAGAGAAATCGCAAGTAATATGTAAATGACTAATGCTGGGTACACACCACAAGACAATGATGAATATTTACGATTCGCGAACATACAAAATCCTGATGTGTGGGGGGAACCCCGAGGACAAACACCACACACTATAGGAGCAAAACGGTTCAATCTTGGATTTTTTGGTCCTCATGTTTGTGATCTCTCACATTTTGAACATGTTAAAAGATTAAAAAAATATTTGTGCATGCACACATGCCTCACATGCCATCCCAGCTGGTGTCAGTGTAGAATTTAATAAGGTGAATAAAATGGCTCTTGAAGAAACATGCAGCATGTGTTGTCCTGAAAGTAATGCTTGAAGCAGAACAAGTAATAAAATAGGCTGACCTCCCACCTCCAAATCAACAGTCATCTCAATGTGTAATGTTGAATACTGCTGGGTATGTTGTCTTTTTTATGCATTCGTGAATCAGAGTTCATAGCTGACTGTAAAATTGCAGTTCATGTAGCTAATCTATCAATATAGCCTGTGCCTGGCGATTCTGGGGGAGGTCTGACAAGATACAGCCCTTTGAGGACACTAAACTTTACTTCAAGGACAGAATGTTTTCACTTTTGTAAACTTTGTTTCACCCACTCTCTCATTCACCTTCAGACTTGAACCCAACAAACCCGCATACCAGCAAGACTCCACATTCACATAATGGATATGAAATTGTTTCATTTTCATTGTCTGCTTCATAAAAAATTGATTTGTCTAGGCGTCTGTGGTGTCCATTATCATAAACATTGACTGCTGTTTCATTACTGTAGATGCAATCATCTCATTTTGCAACTTTATTTATTTATTTTCTGCTCTAACTCTTAACTTCCTCCAAGCTGCGGTAAGACGAATAGACAGCATAGTCCATTACCTCACGAGTTTTCAACTCAAGCAAAACATTTGCGTGACGCTGTGTCGCGAAAGTTTATCAATGTTAACATGTCAGTCAATGACGTTTAAGAAGAAATGGAGGGAAAGAGCATGGTTGCCGTCTGTGGGCATCTTCTATACTACCCCCCTTCCCCCCAAGACGCGCGATATGCACCTGTCTCTACCAAAAATGACTGACCATTGGACAGTCTCTTGCTCGCTCTTAATACAAAATCCTCGATTTCCGGGAGATTGTATAGCATTTGTAGGCGTCAGGGCCGCAAATGCTATTCGGGAAATGCGGGAGACTGCCGGAACTACCGGGAGACTTGGGATGTGTGCCTCCAACACAACTGCACCACAAATGGCATCAATAACAACAGCATCAACTCCAAGATGAGCTGAAACTCCCTGAGACTGAAGAGACAACATTCATCTGCGGCTCTCGGTGCCGACATCCGTTCACCACCACTAATGACCTCATAAAGAACTGCAGCCCCCTTGAGCAGCTAAACAGATCGCTAATGATTGTGGCGAAGTGAGACCGATGCAACTTGATCCAAACCCCATTTCGCACAGACACAGTGGCAAAGACGTCAGTTACAGGCTACGCACGTAATCACTCTCTGGAGCAATCCGAAGATGGAATGCACTGTAAATATCACAAACATTTTGCCCAATTAACAGCCCAAGGATCCACCCATTCACACTCAAAACCGTACAGTGACAAGCCCAGGGTTTGGTCGGACAGTGGCCCCCTCCCATCTGGCAGGCAGGCAGGGTGATGAGACAGTCACAACTGTGCAGGATTGGACAGGAGGGAGATATCATGAGCTCCTGTGTTGAATTATGGATTCAGACTGGAGCTCTGATCTCGAGACATCTTTCTGGGTTACATGTCTGAAAATGTGTCTGTGCGTTTGGTGTGTGTGTGTGTGGGGGGGGGGGGGGGGGGGGAGGGGGCTCTCTGTCAGTCTATTTCACAGTCCATCTCTCTTTCTCTGTCTTTTTCTATCTAATCCGTTTTGGTATGAGTGATCAGTGACCTTCCATGAACCCTAACCTCCTTCCTTACCAGAACAAACTCACAACTGACCCGTCCTCCCCTCGCCTCTTCCCTCCTCTGTTTGACTGGGTGTGTCTGGACCTCTTACAGACCCTTTCAGGAAGGGTGTCTCTCGTTCGTGAGCCAGTGAGTCTGAAGAGACGGAGGCTGGAGAGAAGCTGTATGCAGCATCACTGCCAGGGCCAAATGGATTACAGCAACATGGGGATTCCTAAGATCAGGACCTCCATCTAGTCCTGGTGGAGGTCCAGGAAAAGGCTGGAGACACAGAGCGTCCCTCAGCTCTAATCTAAAACACTGTTGGAACCTTAGATCTGCCATGATCTGTATCTGTACTGACTATATGCACTCTATTTATGTCGTTTTGGATGAAAGCATCTGTTAAATTACTCAACTTTAAGTGGAAACATGTTCATGTGGAAGAAGGGGAGGATTGTGAAAGCAGACACAAGGAGGAGGGAAGATCTGACCCTGGGAGTGGTTACGGGACATGAAATATAAACGTTTTTTTGTTGTTGCAACAGACAAATCAAATCTAGATGATGGCGTGTAAACAGGGATGTAGTAAAACATTATTTCTCTTTCATGGACCATGCCCAAGGAAGCCTCGGGGTGAAATGACAAATGAGTCAGTTGAAGCCACCCCCTCACCCCAGCTTGTCACCACTTGTAAGCTTCCTCGGTTGTCGTGTCTCTGAGTTATTTTTAGCATGGGTCTCCCACTATCTTCAGTAAGCAAAATAGCTCATCAGATAGACATAGAGTTCACGCTCACAGAACTGAAACTATAATGACAAACATTGTTTACTTCTGTTGTTGTGCCCAAACTATTAACGACTGTGGTCTCAGCGTCAGAGCAATCGTTCATAGTCCTTACACTGTTTCCAGCTTTCAGTAGAAGGAATGACAGCCTTGTTGCTGGGTACTGGTCCCAACAGAAACCTCTCTAACTGGGCATTCACCTATCAATTTATGAAGGACAGGAAAAGAGAGGGTGAATTTGAATAGAGCTGTGATATGCATTTTGAGTGAGAAAGAGAGAGACTTTGAGGAAAACTGTGGAGATAAGGATTCCCAAAGAGAAGGCAGAGATGCAGTGGAAGACAAAGCCTGCAAACCTGCCCTTGACTGTGGTCACTGCAGGACGCGGACGAGAAAAGTGAGGGAAGGGAAGTCAGGAGGTCAGGAGAAAGAGAGAGAGAAGGGGAAAGAGAGAGAGAGAGATTGAGAGCAAATGATAAGTGCACAGTACAGAAACAGAGGGTGGGGTAGAGAGAGCGGGTGTAGAGTGAGAGAGAGAGAGAGAGAGAGAGAGAGAGAGAGAGAGAGAGAGAGAGAGAGAGAGAGAGAGAGAGAGAGAGAGAGAGAGAGAGAGAGAGAGAGGAGAGAGTGAACAGAAACAGTATAATACAGAGCTGTGAGAGTGAAGAGAAAGTCTCAACACCAAGTCTGATCAGATCAAACAGTCTCCACAAATAAAGTATTCTGATTGACACAGAATAGAACATGTGAAATGACAGCTGTATCCCCGAAAGGACTTAGTTTGTGTGTGTGTGTGTGTGTGTGTGTGTGTGATAGAGTGAAAGAAAGAAGAAAAGTGCCTCCTGCTTTCTACATACTTAAAGTCCCAATTAATCAGAGACAGTGGCCCCAGTGTCCTGAACCAGGATGTTGGGAGCTGTGAGGAGGCCATGAGATGCTACTTTCTGCTCCCAGCAACAGCTGACGTCTCTTCGATGGGGAAACATGTCAAATGCACAAGGAAATTGCATCTGTTTCCATGTTTATCAGTCCCTTGATTTTCAAAAAGGTACTGATGCCACATCCGACTCGGTCTGTAATATTGAAATGTACGAGATAGCAGGAGGGATTGCCAGGAGGAACTGGAGTGAAACATGCATTACTGGAGTTAAGCTTCGGGGTTGGAGAACACTGCGGTTGTGTTTATGAGAGCTGTTGTACTGTGTGCAGCTCAGGGGATGCAGGGGCGGGCAATTTGGTTTGTCTGTGTTTTGGGCCAAGGCTGGAGCTGAGTTCTGCATTGCCGACGCCCCGAAGAGTGGAAGAACACTCTTATTGGATCTATTCATCACTGTGCTGCTATTTAGCAGTCTAGGTCATACGTGGAGAGTGGAGAATGCTAAGAGAGCTATTTCATTGAGGGGGAGATGTTTTTGATGTGTAATTGAAATAGTGGAAAGTAAAAATAAATCTGTGTCCTGGATGCACACACACACACACACACACACACACACACGCATACACACCAAACACGTACACCAAACACACACACAAACACACACTGGCATCCTGGCGTAGAATGAATCATAGCTTACTAGGGCAGAAAAGACTGTGCAAGCAGAATATCTAACGGTAGGGAAGACAGTCTCATCCAGGTGGGCTTCTGTTTGACATTCATCTATGACTAAACAGTCTTGTGGATGAGGCCTGGATGCAATTACACTAAAATCCTTAAGCCTTGTACAATGCTTACCCAAAGTATTACCATCAAATGAGCACAATTTTCGCAGTTACAGTGTTACAGTGAGAGAGATCAGATGACATCATAATAGACAGAGAGAGAGGGTTTGGGGGTGGTTTGAGCTGAGGGTGGGTATGGTGTCATTACTCAATAGTTGAATAAAAGCCAGTGGCTAAAGTCTAGTCGAGGAGGCCTGCTGTCGTACTGAGAGTCTTGATTATGGATCAAACCCAGTGGGGTCGGAGGGTCATCCACGAGAGGACAATAATGTAATGGGTTGCTCTGGGGCGGGACGTGTTAGACCAGAGGAATTAACTCCTCGGTTACCCCTGAACGTTTGTTGAAATATAATTAGGTTATTTGTCAAATGGGACTTTCTTAATGAATCCGTATGGGGAGAAGTGTATGAACATGTTGAGAGATTAGCTCTCTCGATTTTTCACACACTCTTGCGCTCTCTCTTTATTTATTGTCTCTCTCTTGGTTTGTCATAGTCTCTCTCTCTCTCCCTTTTTCTGACACCTTCTCCATTTATTGACACATCATGCAGTCACATAAACAGAGATTGTGAACTTACAGTAACACAAATACACACACGCACGCATGCACACTCCCTCATATGCGCACAAACACATACAGAGCACACTGCAGATCAGTGATAGGCCACTGTCCAAGAAGGCAGAAGGGATAGTAACATCTGCAGTGCAGCACAAAGAACTGGAGTGGAACTCCAAGGAAATCGCCAAGACAACTGCATTCAACCTTGCTAATGCAGTGTGGAAAGTGTAGTTTAAGACCTGAAGGGCACGAGTTCCACACTCAGAAAATGATACAGTCTCAGTAACTCACAACTGATAATAATACTGATACTAATAACACAGCTAGGTGTAAATGTGCGTAAATTATATGATTATGGTTTCAGTATTTTTTAGGTGAGAAATTATAATGGGATAGCAGTTCCTCTTTTTATGAAGCTGCTGACAGGAATATAGCTGAGACTGTCACTGATGGTGACAGCCTGAGAATTTCTCATTGAAATAAACACATTTCATGTATCCACGACAACTGTGAGAGGATCTACTGCCTGTTTCATTACTTTCACCCTCTTTACAGGTTAGGCTTTACAGGCTGACTCACTTAGACATTGTAGACAGACTATCAGGGCAACACACATACACACACGCACACACACCACACACAATTTCATAAAGCACAAGGACTTCCAAGAATAACAGATATGAATAATAATTTACTATTTTAAAACTCAGATTTGGCTGTAGAGTTATCTCTTTTTCCTTTCCAGAAAAAGAGATTCTATCTCATCTTTTATTTCTGAAGACACGTGAGGTTCATGCAATGAAAACAGCTGTGAGGGACTTGCAGGGAGACAGACACAGGGGTGGGGGTGGGTGGCAGAATGAGAGCCAAAAAGTGAGAAGCACAGAAATAACCCTCTACAGTGTCTGCAGAAAGTACAGAGAGAGTTGGAGACTCTCTGCCTTGTCATATTTACAGTGGAGATTTAGAGAGGTTTTGATAGGGCTTGACTTTAATTCCCTTAAACACAATCTGGGTTGATGGATGAGAGCTAATCTTACAGTAAACACAGGCTCTGACACTGCCAGGAAGTCTATGGACTGGATGGCACCAGAGTCCAGACCTACAGGACATTTGGACACAGCAGCTTTCTCAACTAAATCATACCTTCTGCCACAGTACATGGTTGGATCATACCAGTTAAAACCAGCTCAGATGGCTTCCTATGGAGAACAGATGAACTGAGATGGACCATTACGATGTTGTTATGGAAACTGAAGAAGATTCCAGAACAAGCAGATTGTTGAAACATTTCTCAACACACTCCGCTCACATTCCCACAGTTGCTTCCATTTTGCGAGCCATCCCTCGACCCCTACCCCTCTCTCTCTCTCTCTCTCTCTCTCTCTCTCTCTCTCTCTCTCTCTCTCTCTCTCTCTCTCTCTCTCTCTCTCTCTCTCTCTCTCTCTCTCTCTCTCTCTCTCTCTCTCTCTCTCTCTATCCTTCTCTTTTTGTCTTCTCTATTCCCATCTCATGGCTTTCTGTCCATTTCCAACTCCACCCCCCTCTCTTTATACCTCTCTGCATCCCTCTCTCTCCATCCTTCTATTTTTGCCATCTCTCTATATCCTTCTCATGGCCTTCTGTTCATTTCCAACTCCATCGCTCTCTCTCCAACCCCTCCTCTCTCTCTCTCTCTCTCCAACCCCTCCTCTCTCTCTCTCTCTCTCTCTCTCTCTCTCTCTCTCTCTTTCCATCCCTCTCTGCTGTGGCACACAACATGGGGATGATGTCATCCACTTCAAACACTGACCAGAGAGGTTCTTGCTTGTGTTTCATTCAGCATATTTGGGTTGCGAGTCCACTCATGTCTACAAGCATGGTAGGCCTTTGTGGATAATTACAGATGCATGGCTATAGCCCTGTCAGTGCCACAGTGACTCATGCATGCAGTGGCTACTGTTGAACACCTTCATTAGACCTCAGCACTCTGGGTGGTTACTGGAAGAATAAATAGCCGCAGACCAACGACGTGCAGGGAGATCCACAGACCATGATGGAGGCTGTGGCACACAGGAACCCCCAGAAGGTTCCACAGTCCTGTGCAATCTGATCAACTACAACCCTCGAATACACCATGTACTGTAGCTCATTACTGTGAGAACTAGCAGCGTTTAACGGGATTGATGCGTTTTGAATAAAGGGATAAGCTGTCTCTCAGGCCACACACATGAAATATTACAATTTGAAATGAATTGGTTTGATCTCATTGATATTTCTGATATCCATGAATACAATATGTACACTATTGCATCCTTTGTTGGATTTGTATTATTTTTTGTCACATCAAATACTGCGTATGAAAAGAAGTATACTTATTTTTATAGTGAATCAATCATCCCAGAATATCCAGCACATTCTAATAACTGATTTACCGACATTCAAGTAATGTATTTAAATATTTCTGTATTCCAATGTATTTCCAATAATTGTTTTAAATATAATTTATATTCAAATGTGTTTATAAATTCCATTGTAACATGTTTAATCTGTTTAAATGGCCATTTAATGTAGGTCCCTTTCAACAGGAAGCCTGTCCTAGTCGGTTACATACCGGTACTTCATGCCGGTGAGTTTGGCGGTGGACTCCTTCAGGTTGTGGTGGTAACGGTGCGTGAAGGAGCCCAGGCTGCGGGCGATCAGAGCCACGGTGCGGAAGCGTGCCCGCGCCTGGCTGGTCGTGTTGGGGCTGGTGGCGTTCTGCTTGCTGTGCTCGCCATTCCTGGGCGCCTTCAGGCCGTGGTCCGTGCATGCGAAGGACACCTGCATGATGGCCCGCTGCTGGAGTCAGAATGGAGACGTCCTCGGGTGAGGCCGTGGAAGTCCGGGGGCGTCAAGAGCCTGTTTGCCTCCTCTGCCTCGAGCTTCAGCTGTCGTCAGACCGGGTTGAAGGAGGAGTTGTGGGGAACTGGTCTTGCGAGAATGACAGAGTCTTCTCCACCGGCCCGCTTCAGTCCCGGGACAGTCAGAGACAGGAGAGTGAAACAGCACATCCACTGTTGGCTGCCCTCGGGCCTTGTCGTTTAGGGAGTAGAGACAGGTGACGAATGTCCGACGGTGGTTCAGACCGTGTTGAGTTGGTGTGTGACAGTGTCAGCTGCTATAGTCGGGTGCTCCTTCAATTCCACCTGAGTGAGGGAGTGTGAGAGAGGGAGGCAGACTGAGGCGTGGGTTGACAGGAGGTCCATAATGGTTAGCTCAGAGTGCCCTCTCAGTCTCTCCACATGGAGCGGAGGGGATCAGAAACAAATGTGTGTGTGTGAGAGGGAGGGAATGTGTGTTCGGTTTGGATGTGTGAGTGTTTGTGAACAAAATGAAGAGTGAGAGTATATTTGTCTGAATGGTGTGTTGAGAGTGTGTTTTGTATTTGCATGAGAGAAAGAGAGAGACAGAGAGGATTGTGTGACTGAAAAAGAGAGCATGTTTGTGTATTCGTGTGTTTGTGTGTTTATGTGATGTGGGATGTGCGAGATGTGAGAGTTTAGAGGCATTACAGTGATCATAAGAAATCTCTCTTTCGTCCACTCTCCTCTTCAATCTCTCCCCCTCTCTCTACTTCTCTCTACTACTTCCATTGATACTAGCAGACTTGGAGGTGTATGTATGTGTGTGTGTCTAACAGATGCTAAGCCCTCCTGGAACAGGAAGAGCGATACTGCACCACACACACACACACACGCTAAAACACATTGACGCACAGATGCAGACCTAAAGACACACTCTGGCATGAGTGCTGAATGCTCACAGAAACACACACTCTTAAATGCACTGCACAATTGCACAGTCATTTCCCACTATCTCTCTCTCACGCATACACACACACACACACACACACACATACCTCTGACTCATTGACCCACACATGCACACACACCCCACGCACACTAACATTGCAATGCAATCTTACCAACAGCAAGATATCCACTCCGCCTGAAGTCAAGAGAAGCAATGAGGGCACAGAGATAAATGATTGTGTCCTGAAATGTAAAAGAGGTGACAAGTAGGTCTATGCAGAGACCTGGAGCCCCATAGTGATCTTCTTCCCAGCAGAACCAGCAGTTCAGCAGAGAGCTGCTTTCCCGTCTATAAGTCCTTCAGACAGAGTGGAGCAGGACAGTCTCTGGTAAGCAGCTCTATAGGGAACCACAGCAACAACGACTCGATTGATAAAGAGACCCTGAAATGACAACGGACAAGCGGAGAGGAGGCTGAGGGAGAAATAGGATGCATGATCCCTCGCTCCGAGAAAGAGAGGACAGGAGCACAAAGAGAGTGGGAGCGAGGAGGAACGCGTGGTGAGCGAGAGCGTTAGTGTGGTGTGAGAGAGAGGGAGAGAGAGAGAGAGAGAGAGAGAGAGAGAGAGAGAGAGAGAGAGAGAGAGAGAGAGAGAGAGGAAGCAAGAGAGAGAGAGGCTACATACAAGTCACTTGCGCTGGTTGAAATAACTGAAGCATTTTCCACAAGAGACACTGAAAGAGAGAGATAGAGAGAGAGAGAGAGAGAGAGAGAGAGAGAGAGAGAGAGAGAGAGAGAGAGAGGGGGGGGGGGAGATGGAGAGGGAAAGGGAGGGACAGAGAGTTTGTCTTTGAAACAGAGAAACAGAGAGCAAGAGTCTGCTGTGATTTAATAAAATAAGCTGTGTGCACTTGGGAGCAATGATCATGTGGATCATTACAGAACCCTGGGCATGAGACACGGCCATTACAAACGCGTTACATTTATCTTCAATTTACCAAGTCGCATTCACATGAAACAAAACAACAGTTTTAATCGTGTTCCCGATGGTCTGTTTACAGCTTGTTTAGATTTACACAGTGTACAATGATTGGTGAACGGCAAGCCAGCTGACCTATGTGCAGAATGACCAGAGTGACCAGAGTGACCAGAGTGAGTAGTAATCATGTGGTGTAAGGAACTCTAAACTCGTCCAATCAGGGTTGTGAGGAGGCAGCCGAGCCGCGTTCCTCTGTCCTCCCCCACAGAAAGACAGCAATGTGACATCGTGTAGACTTTCACGGTTCATTGAACGCCAGAGAAGCCTGGGGCTACGTTAGTCATATTTATATCGTTGTGTGTACATCCGGCACAACAGCAGCAGTTGTAGTATTAGACAGGGTCCTACATCTCGCCCTCTCTTCTGACAGCTTGGAGCTGGCTATGGGTGGGTGGTTATGTGAATGACCGCCTAAGCTAGAATGATCTGCCTGTCAGATGAGGAATGAGTCCTGTTTCTGCTCTGCCAATGTACTGACACTTCATTTGGTCCACGTAAGTAACAGGTTGTCTACTGTTTAATGGTGATGACCTTCTGTAGGAACTCATTATGCTGTTTGTTTCTGCCTTGTTGTAATATTCCAAGAAAAAAAAAATGGAAATCAGTTTCAGTGTGACAGAACACGGTTGTACATGTGTCACATCCGCGCACGGGCGCCAGCCCTCTAGAGGGCGACACTCACCCTAGAGCACCTAGCACTAACCTTCTACTACAATGAGCTCCACCTGCGGTGATCAACACTTCCTATTTAAGCACTGGGTGTCCTTCCCTCTTCACTCTGTCATGAAGTTTGTTGTGAGTACGCCTTCCGTTCATGTATTAGTTGTGTGCCTCTACCCCCGAAGGGGATACTTATTTCGTTTTGAATTGTACTTTTGTTTATGGATTACCTTTTGTTGGACTCAACCATCCTACTGTGGAGTACCCCTTTGTTAAATTGGAATAAACCATTTTTGTTGAACCTGATCTGCTATCTGCGTGTGTGCCTGAAAACCCTGGCCTGATAACATGTACATATACACATATTACATGACAAAACAATGTTAACAATACGGTGTCTGTGACATGCTACGTCCAGTGTGCTTCCAGACGTCCAGCAGCCTGTGCTACAGACGGGTCACCAGGGTCCCACCTTAGTCCAGTAGGAGCCGGATGAAACAGGAGGCTTTGCTGGCGACATCATACGCCTTCCTCTTTGCCTGGAGGCCTGGTTCTGCTCCATGTCGGACCCAGTTAAAAGTGTGTCAGTCAAATGTGTCAGCCAGAACTGTCACGTCCTGGGACAGTATCCCCAGCGGACTGGACTTCTGTACCTCCAGGCTGAGTAGCGCACCTTGTCGCTCCACTAAAGATCTATTAATGAGTGAATCTGTGTCTATGAATCAGGCAGACAGAGTCAGACTTCCACAAATCCAAGCTGAGTGATTGTTATGGCATGGTCTGTTTGGCGTTTAACGAAAGACATAGAGTGAAGGGTGAAGTGACTTGTAACTGTAAAAGTGGCTGAATCTGAATCTGTAAAAATGCGCAGGCCTGATCCCAACCCAAGGGAAACACAGACTTGATCAGTTCAGTTCAAACAGGAATGATAAACTACTCCAGTTTGTCTTTGTAGCTGTGGCCATATTACAAATCAGTGATCTTTCAGTAGGACACTGACATCTGACAATAGCTGACATTGGTTTATCCTGGCATGCTGTGTGTGTCATTTGCATACAAAACGTTCAACAGATGTAAATGTGCCTGTTATCTGTTTATTGACAGTACCTCTTTATGAACTGACAAAGCTGAATGCAAAGGGGGACACGTATGACATCACTGCTGCAATAGTCTGCCTCGAGTCTCCATCAATCTCTCTTCCTTCCTGTCTCTCTCCTCGTCTCTCTCCCTATCCCCCCCTCCTTCTACATCTCTCTCACCTGCTCTTCCTCCTTCCCCTCCACCCTCTCCATCCCTCTCTTCTCCTCCCTATGAAATCACCATTTAGTATGGCTATCGCGTGCCTGCGCCAGTCCATAATAATACAGTATGCAGAGGATTAGCCAGGGAGTATGTGTCATTATAATGCAAGGCGTTGCTCCATATCACAGAGCTAGAACGGTGTGTTGAATGAGCCCTTACAGAATGGCTGTGACTCCATGTAGACATAATGGCCTGACGTATTGAGCACAGTGGAACAGTGTGAACGCCACCCCAGGCTTGAAGCATGTGTGCGCCATACTGATGAGAGTGCAGGAGTCCTGCAGGCAGCGAGACCAGGAACTCTGTCCAATAGAGAGCGCCAGAGAATACGACGCCATTGTTGTCGTCTTCATCATCATCAACCCTCAACGGTCTGCAATGGCGGCAGTCATCTACCATTAACATTTTCACATCGCCGTCAACCTCATCAGCCATCATCATCATCATCACCACCCGTTGCAATCTACCATTATTATTTTCACAACTTCCTGACAGTCATCCTGCCCCAAAGGTTGCTTCAACATCAATACCCTGCCCTTGTCCTAGTACAGTCTGTGGTGTATTGGATTAAAGAGCTGGGAGCTCTCCGTAAGGTCACATATATGTACAGAGTCACACCAGTTACACAGTTATTATGCCCAGGGTGCCAAAAGACCTGCCCTAGAATCCCTGTTGATGAAATTCTTGGGCTGGCCAGCAGCATCACCCACAGAAAAAAACCAGCCAGCTAGAAACACATTATAATTAGACTGTTATAGGACAGAGGAACATGTAGTAGCAGCCTCTCCTCAGAGTGACTTGCTGGAGAAGAATTATATTGTGTACAATACAGTCACACACAAAACAGCCAGGTATGGAGAACAGTTTTCTTTTTTTGCTTAAGGTTAGGCTATCATTGTTCAAGGAAGACACAGAGCGTGTTGTTCAAATGAATGATTTACTGTTTTATGAGTGTTTGTTCTGTAACTGAAAATATACCGCCATTACAAATGATGATAACACAGATAAAATGGTCGTGAACATAAATTGCACCACCACATAAAAGGTAATGGGTTGGCATTAGCAAACTCTGATGTTGCTAATGTATAATTCAACAGTGAGTTAGCATAGGCTATCAACAAAGCCGACTGCCTCAAAGTACTGGTCACAAGGGTGATAAGGAGAATTGATGATGACCACAGGTGGGGAAATGGGAGATTCAATCTTAATGGTAGCAGTATGGATCATCCTACCTAGGTATAAACACACACACACACGCGCACACCAGTGGCGATGTCTTTAAGACTGCAAAGGAAGCTCAGCTTCCCCTAACATTAAAAAAAAATCATGGTCAAATATTTACTATTGTGTTAACATTTTAAATGCGTTAGAATACGTTTATATCGAAGACCAGTTCGTTCAGAACAAGCTACATAGGCCTTACATTAGCAAGTCGACTGTCTGATTTCCTTCTTATACATTCCCGTAGTGCCACAGTGTATTTCCCTGTTGAAGCTCAGCTTCCATGGACCTCAATGGTGCTGCTTTGAACAGCTTTTTTAAATGCTTCGAAACTATACGGTCATTGGATAAATGCTGCGATTATGTCCCGCCCTGGACGCTCAGCGTTTCTTGGGGTAAATGGAGGAGTGGGCTGGCCTGGACGCTGGGCTTCCGCCTGATGATTGGAGGGTCTGTCAAAAGACTGCATCTCCTTTTGATTGACAGTAATTTTGTGCTATAAAAAGTCATCGAATCTATTCAAGCTCAGTCCCATCGCGGATTTTGTAACTGTAGTTGAAAGACAAACTGCTGCAACTTATTTCTTGGTATTTGCTTGGCGAAATTGCTTAACAATTTTCATCATACATTTCATACAATTATACACCGCGTTCCTTGTTTCAGTTTAAACTAATTTTCACATTTCCCCCTTCGAGATTAATATTGGTTTGTTACATCGTTCGTTCATTCATTAATTCATCCAGTAGGTTAGGCTAGTGTCGTAGGGGTGAACTAGCCAGTGAACTAGCCAAATAAATGGAACGTGTTTAGGATGTAGGCCGAAAATTCGCTCCCCTCTTTGAAAGACCAGCATCCGCCACTGGGGCACACACATTATTGATCCACGGCTATTGGTAGACTAGGGACTTCCTGACCTTTGCATGCAAAGACCTTCCTAGAAGTGAGGGTAACATTGGTTCTTAGAGGTCGATAGAAACAGAGGAGCATATGAATCAGATCTTTAGGTCTTGAGAACGGCTTCCACACCTCAAAAAAAAATCTCACGTCAAACGTCTAGTAAACTGTGAAATAGGCTACTGCTGCAAATGACAGCTATGTTCCACTCCATCACCCACCACACGGTACAGGACACCAATGTTTGGGGAACGCCTCGCTGTAAAGCTTGGTTTACGTCCTGCGACGCAGCCATTCAGTTTTACGCTATCGGGGTTCTGCTGTGGCAAGACGGAGAGCTGTCAGTGTATGGCTGATATCCTCCTCTGCCCTTCAGATCAAACACGCCTGCTGTGGGTGCTAGCAGGACCCCCTGTGGCCTCCTTTCCTAAAAAACCTCCTGATGACGAGCGTCAGGATGACATTAAGTATTTAACACGACACCTGCTGAGTCCACCTAAATTTTAATAATTAATTCCCGGCGTTAATAAATGATCTGCTCAAGACGTGTTGACATCACTCCATTGAGTTTGTTTAGATTGCAGGAGAAGTAGCCTAATCTTCGCCATCGCGGACCGTCAATGCCCAACTAACAATTACACTGATTACGTAAGAGCTGTCACCCATTCAGATAAATGTGGTTTTGTCTCTATGGTGTGCCACTGTCATCTCAGTGGTGGCCTGACAAATTATCTGATTATATAAGACAACTAAAGAACAAAACCAATCACTTTTCTTTCCTTTGTTAATAGCCTAATTCTCTCTCTCCATCTCTCTATAATTCCTCTTCCTTAACAGGCAGTGGAAAATCCAGTAATGCTGTCGAGAGTATCACTCAGTAACAAGAACAATTAGCCTATTTAACAATCATCTTACTGTATTCATTAAAATTGCATCCCCTTCCAATAATTTGTTAAAGGCTGAGTACTGTATAGCACAACAACGATTTGGTCCAGTAGGTTAATTGTATTAATCACATCAACACACATTAATTATGCACTTGCCCTTTATGACACCCTGTAATCTCTACCTGTAGACCATGCTGTTGCTGGCCTGAATGCATCCCTGGAAAGGTTGGCCGTAGACATGGAGAAAGTGCTCCAGGCGATTCCGCTCCAGGGCCTTGCTGGCTGGTATAGCCCCAGGGAGGCAGCTTGTGGTGGGGCACACTCTGGGCCCTGTTCCCTGCCGATGGTATAATGAGCTGGGGACTCTGTCTAACCTCTGCCCACCTCTCAGTCTGGGTATGGGGATCTCACTGCATGCCGCCTTCAGATACATCTCTAGATCATTTCAACAGCAAAGGTTCAGAGAATTGTTGGGTGATATATGCATTTAGTACATCTTCTAAAACAGACGTGTTTATTCACCCTGTCTCTTGCTAAATATTGTTTGGCACAGCTGAATACTGTGGACTGCCACTCAGTGTTGGAATGCAGAGTTCATTTAGGATGGTAGGATTCAGGAGGTTATCTGTGCTTTTGTGATGGAAAGCTCCCGGCTTACCACTGTCCTACTAAAACAATTTTAGTCTGAGATATTTAGGCTGCAGAGAATGTCAAACACACACATACAAACACACACACAAACACACACACGAAGAGTGACAGCAGGCTATTGTCTGCAGTATCAAATGAGATAAAACCTTGAACAAACAAATACGTCCTCTCTGTGCCATACCTGCGATGTCAATTGTATTCATAGATGATTGATAAATTAGATAACAAAGACAGCTTTTGTTTAGGCCTCTCAGATATTTTGGTGGCACCAGAGTAGAGCCCCTGCTCGTCTATAAAGTAAGCTGAACAAAGGCTACAGATATTTCTGACTGCTTACTCAATCTGAAGCTGAGTCACAGTGCAATCCCCAGCACCAAACCCTACCTCTGACACGTGCAAACATTTTAGGAGATAGGGTAGGAGAAGAGAGGGTAACGACGGCAGAAGCAGGGCGCTTCTTCTCGAGGACATTGTGTAAAACCCGGAGAGCTAAGCTGTTTTGACCATTTTTTTCATTTGCAGTGAGCAAGGCATTGTCATTCAGTTCTCAATCTATTCGTTCGCATTTGCCTCCACTGAACAATAGAAAGCCTGCAACAAGTCATGTAGAAATGTGTTTTTTCATTTATTTATTTCATAAAACATTTATGTGAACCAGATATAAAAGTAGGCTTTGTCAGTAATGCCAGAGGTGATTCACTTATCACATACGACAGGGTCACACAAATCATCTCAGTGGCTATAGAAACGTCGGTTTGTCGTCCTGTTGATAGTCAAATACTGCCATCTAGTTTTGGATCAAAGGCAGCAGCAGCGGTGTAAAATCATACACATTGGCATGTTCTCATGACAGATAAATGCTTATTTTCCATACCTCCATTAAAGTTATAATTTCTTTCATCAAACTGTTTAATCAGCTGTTTATGTATTCGATTTTTGCATAATAGTTTACATCTTTTCACTGTCAAAAATACAAATAATTTCGCATTTGGTGACCTTTATTTTGGAATTTCTTATGACAAAATACGCAGCCGGAAGGGGTTAGTGGGAATTTCGTGGAATGTTTAGATAGGGCTGGCCTAGTGTAGCTAGTCCACCCTACTTACAGTTGTGTAGGTGCTAGCCAAATTAGTGATCGGCCCGGACGTTGAAATGGATTTCTAAGGTAATTATTTTCGATTCGTATTTGTTCTGTTCCAGACTAATTATATTCCTATTTCGAAAAAGCGCAAGTCAGTTTGTTTGGATAGCGGATATCTCCTGTGCCATAGATCACAACACATTGGACGATTAGCTAGCTAGCAACAGTGTCAGTTATCAAGGCTAAATCTAGACAGTCCGACAAGAAAGTTGGCCAAAGTTAGTACACGTGTGCTAGGTTTAGGATGCATGTTGCTAATTAACTAAAATCGAATTCAACCACGTAGACTTCTGTAAAAAAACAAAACTTGTTCGTCGCAATTTTTCGAGTTAGCCATCTAGGCTAGCTAAATGTACCAATGCTCGCTATTCATCAGACATCACAAGGAAGAATATGATCTGATAACACAATCATGTTTATTTGTAACCATCAGGTCGGCAAATAGTGGACCAAACATCGTTTTCTGTGCATGGACGGAAACCCAATGCGCAGGTACGTGTTGTAGACGCTACAGTTACATGATCATCTCATCTCAAGCCGACTAAGCTAGGTTATTTCAGTTTGAAATAATTCCATTACCGGAACCAAATATTTTAAACTACTGCCATTCACTCAGTTTTATAGATTGAGGCGTGAGCTAGCAATTTTCCTTTCATTGTGTACCCTAGTACTTTTTTTTTCTTCTGTCGTTGCCACTGTGTGGCTATTGAGTCAATTTTGTCTTTCTATTCATAGACTAGACTCCACCCGACTCGAACTGACCTCAGAGTGTATCCAGGGACTGGTTAAAGTGGTAGTGCTAAGTCTTTAACCAGTGTAATTTGCGTCAGAACCAAACAGCTGCCTCCAGTGCCTTATCTCTGAGGCCAGTTAAATGCTAGGATATAGCCTCAGATATCTGCTGTCGTTGTGTTGAGATACAACCCAGAGTTTGAGCTTTGATTAAGTTCCATATGAGCCGTATCCACCTAATGTCCTGTAATTCAAGTACTGCTAAGTGGTGGCAACATTCCCAACTCTTTCTCCTCCTCACACCGCTAACCCTCCTCTCTCAGGGCTACCAGCGCACGCCAAGACAACACCGGAATGGACATCACTAGCCGCTGTACCCTGGGAGACCCCAACAAGCTTCCGGAGGGGGTTCCCCAGCCTGCCCGGATGCCCTATGTGTCCGACAAGCACCCCAGACAGACGCTGGAGGTCATCAACCTGCTTCGCAAGCACAGGGAGCTCTGCGACGTGGTGCTGGTGGTGGGCGCCAAAAAGATCTACGCCCACCGGGTCATTCTGTCGGCCTGCAGCCCCTACTTCAGGGCCATGTTCACGGGTGAGCTGGCAGAGAGCCGGCAGACTGAGGTGGTGATCAGGGACATTGACGAGAGAGCCATGGAGCTGCTGATCGACTTCGCATACACCTCGCAGGTAACGGATAACGGATGCGCGTGTTGGGATGGATAATGTAAAAGCGGATCTAATGCGGCCGGTCGTCGACTCGGGGAGACGAGACGGTCTCACGAGACGAGACGGTAAAGTCATAGAAAAGATATGAAAGCGCCATGGCTGGATGAGCAGGTGTTTGTTGTGCTCTTCCGCCTGCAGGTGACTGTGGAGGAGGGGAACGTCCAGACTCTGCTGCCTGCTGCCTGCCTCCTGCAGCTGGCTGAGATCCAAGAGGCGTGCTGCGAGTTCCTCAAAAGGCAGCTGGACCCCTCCAACTGCCTGGGCATCAGGGCCTTCGCTGACACGCACTCCTGTAGGGAGCTGCTGAGGATAGCCGACAAGTTCACCCAGCATAACTTCCAAGAGGTGAGGAGGAGTGTGTGTGTGTGTGTGTGTGTGTGAAGGTACAGTTCACTGCTGTAAAAGGTCAGGGCTTGGATTCCAGTTAGAGGTGCTCCTTGTACTTGTGTGTGTTTACATTTGCTTTCGCGTGCTGGCGCGTGCTGGCAAGTTTACCTAGCACTCATGTCAACACATGTCAATGTGCTTTCAAAGCTTTGCAAGCTGTTGGACGATGACAGTCTCCTGACATGGGTTGGTCTTATTCTTGTCCTTCAGGTTATGGAGAGTGAAGAGTTCATGTTGCTCCCTGCCAACCAGCTGATAGACATCATCTCCAGTGACGAGCTGAACGTTCGTAGTGAGGAGCAGGTGTTCAACGCCGTCATGGCCTGGGTCAAGTACAGCATCCAGGAGAGACGACCCCAGCTGCCCCAGGTCAGACATGACTGTTTTCCACCTGCCCTGGAAGCTGTAAACCTGGTGCTCTTCAAATGGAGACATCTCATATCCCCTCAATGGAGAACCCCCTGGTCTGAAGTAGACATGTATAGGTCAAATCTGTACAGAACTGCATAGTATTATATCTACAGTGTTATGTTAATGCAGTATGAAAAAGGATCAAGTTTAAAGTTCCCGCAAATGTTGTTTTTTTTCCCCTCCTGTTATTGACCCTGTGGTTATGCGGTTATAGGTTACTGACCACAGTGGTTGTGTTGTGGTCGTAGGTCTTGCAGCATGTGCGCCTCCCCCTCCTGAGCCCCAAGTTCCTGGTGGGCACTGTGGGGTCGGATCCGCTCATCAAGAGTGACGAGGAGTGCAGGTGGGCGGAGCTAGTAACACAACAAGATCAACTAACCTGGGTCTAACATCCCCATCCTATATTAGCCCTCATTTACTAGGTGTTTACTGAACAACAGTTGAATCATTAGTCACTTCACCCCAATCCAAGTCAACACGATGACACAGCAGTGTGTGTGGGCTGCTTGATGACCTTCAGTTTTGATCCTAGTTTCACCTTCTCTCTTCCAGGGACCTGGTGGATGAAGCCAAGAACTACCTCCTCCTGCCCCAGGAGAGGCCTCTGATGCAGGGCCCCAGAACCAGGCCGAGGAAGCCCATCCGCTGTGGAGAGGTGCTGTTTGCAGGTCTGTCACCCCAAGCAAAACGGACTCCTGAATCATACAGGATCGTTGTCGAGAGAAAGCGACTGTTGTCCTGTGTCTTCCTTGTGACTAACAGCGGTAATACTGTTCAAGTTGTGCACTTCTTGAACATCTGCTGCACTTGCCGTACCCACTATTTGTTGCCTTGAAGAAATGAATGTCTTGTGTCTGGCAAAGTGGTATCAAATGAAAGGCGATGGAGAAGGCCTTCCCCAAGTTCACCCGTTCCTCTCTTCCCCTCTCCTCTCCGTGTTCCTGCAGTTGGGGGCTGGTGTAGCGGTGATGCCATCTCCAGCGTCGAGCGTTACGACCCCCAGACCAACGAGTGGCGCATGGTGGCGTCCATGAGCAAGCGGCGCTGTGGCGTCGGGGTCAGCGTGCTGGACGACCTGCTGTACGCCGTCGGCGGCCACGATGGTTCCTCCTACCTCAACAGTGTGGAGAGGTCTGTCCTGCTGGGTGCTCTCCTGCTGCATGACTGTTGACACGCCTGCCTTGGCATTGTTTTAGTTTTTTGTTACCGCTATTACATAAACACCGGGGCTTAGATCTGTTTTGTGGGTGGGACTGCTTTATGGAATAACTGAGTATGAGGCTGTTCAATTTTCTATATAAAAAATAAAAAAGTGGGTGAGGAAAGATTAGCTGTTTTCAAAAAGTGGGTATGACATGTCTAATGAAAGCTAACCCCCTGTATAAACATCTCGTCGCCCTGTCCACTTCCCGTGTGACCAGATACGACCCCAAGACCAACCAGTGGAGCAGCGACGTGGCTCCAACGAGCACGTGCAGGACCAGTGTGGGCGTGGCCGTCCTGGGGGGCTACCTGTACGCCGTTGGAGGGCAGGACGGAGTCTCCTGTCTCAACATCGTCGAGAGGTGACTGCAGGATTTGGCTTGCTTTTGTATTACCCTGTTCCTCAGGTAGCTAACACAGGGTTAGGTAGCTGCGTGCATGCTTGGAATGACAGCCTGCTGAAGGTATTGTACGGTATGTTTGTCTGCTGTGTGTTTGTGACTCACCCAACCCCCTGCTGGTGATGCTCCAGATACGACCCGAAGGAGAACAAGTGGACCCGCGTGGCCTCCATGAGCACCAGGAGGCTGGGGGTGGCTGTGGCCGTGCTGGGGGGCTTCCTGTACGCTGTGGGGGGCTCTGACGGAACCTCCCCGCTCAACACAGGTACACCTGCATCGCACGCTGAGGACATGCGTGGTCTGATGGCGAAATTGTTATTGTCACTACTACAAAATGTAGAGGGATGGTGGTGCCTCACTCACAACACTCTCCCACAATTACCTTTGTGTTAGGATGTGGTCAACTACATCTGTGTGTGTGTGTGTGTGTGTTTTGGAGGTGAGGAGGTCAAACCCACAAGCCTGGTTTGCAGCTTGCGTTTGGTAAACTGTACGTGTGTGTGTGTCCCAGTGGAGAGGTACAACCCCCAGGAGAACCGCTGGCACACGGTGTCCCCCATGGGCACGCGCAGGAAGCACCTGGGCTGTGCCGTGTACCAGGACATGATCTACTCTGTGGGCGGCCGCGACGACACCACGGAGCTCAGCAGCGCCGAGCGCTACAACCCCAGGACCAATCAGTGGTCTCCTGTCGTCGCCATGACGTCCAGGCGCAGCGGGGTCAGTGTTGGTCCACTTCTGAGGTGTAAATGCCAGTTGGCGGCATCATTGTTTGGGTGAAAGCGTGTAAGCTTATTTCTGTATTGTGTCTCGCAGGTTGGACTGGCGGTGGTAAACGGGCAGTTGATGGCAGTTGGAGGGTTCGACGGCACAACGTATCTCAAAACCATAGAGGTCTATGACCCTGATGCTAACACCTGGAGGTAGGCCTTCTGGACCCTGCCGTTGACTGCTTTTGTGTCTCCTGTATACTACAATCTGCCCTCATCTGTATCAAGCGAATGTCTCACTGTACCTCCTGCCCTCTCCCTTTCTAGGCTCTACGGAGGCATGAACTACAGGCGACTGGGCGGAGGGGTGGGGGTTATCAAAATGACTCATTGTGAATCTCACATCTGGTAACGCACCTCCCAGGATCACAACGTCTTCGTCACTCGTGCCTCCTAAAGAGACGTTCTCGTGCCGAGATGAAGGGAATGGAGGACGACGGCTTCTCTCACTCACAGCCAGTCAGTTGGCATGCCAAGGAAATGTCTTTCGGTCACTTCACTACCGGTGTACTTTTTACTGTCTTGCCATTGGTCCATCGCTGTGCCACCAGTAAATTACATGGCAGAGAATCCACCAATCACGTGTGAAGAAGGATTTTTTTCTTTGAATCTTCCCCGAAGCAAATATTCCACATCCCCATTGTTCTATCTGTGTGACTGAGAAGGCACTGTGCCTCTGCACTTTAGAATAACCGTCGAGATTTTAGGTGGCGTCTACTTCTCATCAACTCTGGCTATTGACCGGATGTTTCCATGCAGATACTCCATGGGGCTTGAAGACAGCCTCTCCAGGTGCACTAAGCCCATGGGGTCACTCTACTTGTGCTGGTCCTCATAAGTAGGTCATGTGGGGAACTTGTTAGAATCTCCTCTAAATTGAATGCACTGTGATTATTATTTCTTTTTTTTCTTTTTTGTGTGTTGCTGTTTTTAGAGTGTGACACTGAGCATTATCTTGGGCCCCGCATTTTTTTTTTTTTCTGGGAGGGGAGAGAATCTGGTCCCAAAAAGCTGTCGTTTTCACAAATGTTACAATTGAATAGTTGATGATAAAACATTCATACTATGGCGTGTCCCCAAGGCTGTGTGAAAGTGGTTATTTGGTGCAACAGGTTGACACAATCACTTGTCTTTTTATTTTATAGGAATCACATTTCCAAAACGGTCTGCACTTTATTTACATTATATAAATATATTCTGTGGCGAATGAGATGCATAAACACATCCACAGCAGTTCATTGAAAGCACAGCAAGGAAGCATAAAGACATGTTGTAATATGCATTTTGAACTTGTCAGTTGGTCTATGTAAAACCCTGGTAACAGAATTGTCACCATGTCACTGCCACAGAGTAAATATTTTAGATGAAGCTGGTGAATGAAACACTAACCTAGATACTGTATGTGCTATGGCTCTGATAGCACCCTTGTTACATGTGAGGGGAAGAAAAATGTAGCCATCTTCAGAACTGCATGGACTATAGCGATGATGCTGTTGGACCTAGGCCAAAACAGTAGTTTCATTGTACTTTCGCCAAGCAGAGTTTTGGAACCAGGCTACTATGGATGTGTCCATCATTGTGCTAATGTTGCTTTTTAGCATATGCTATGCTTTTACTCAATGGTGGATAATGTCATACTCCTATCATGAATGTGTCACCCTTCTGAGTTTGGGAAATCAAAGACTGTCATTGGGGGAAAGAAGACGGTAGATCTGTTATGTCTGTTTTGGAAAGGGTTTGAGGCCTGTGTCATCTGTAAGCCTCGATAAAAGTATGGCATTCTACTCGTATGAACCGTCGTGGATCTGTCTGTGCAATAGAAAATGACTCATGCTGGTAGTAAACAGAAGCTCCCCATCTTTTCTCTTGTCCATTTGTATTTAAAACTTTATTGATAATCATGCAGTTAAACACATTTTCAATCTTAAACAAAGACGTATCCCAGAAGGAGTACATCAGGGGGACTTATTTCTTGATATAACTTTTCACTGAATGTCAGACCTGATTTGAGAAACTATCAGACACCCAGATACTAGAGTGTGAAGGCTGTAAGTTGCAACAATCAGTTGGAAACCAACAATGTTGAGAACCATGGCAACAGTATAAAAACAAAGACATACTTTTAAAAACATGGTTGCTTTAACATGCATATACCTTTTCACAGGGAACACTAGGATATTTACAAGGTCATTTTACACAGGTATTTTGTACAAATATACAAATGTTTTAGGTCCAGTTAGATGGGCATCTTGAGGAGAGCACATTCAGTCAGTAACATCAGGATGGTTGTCATGTAGCTGCTGTTGGCAATCTGAAAGGATAAAAACCCTCTATCAAGATTTTGCCAAATAAATTGATACATGTATGTGTATAAGATTTGACAAAAAAAACAAAAGGTATGTGTGATATTTTGGCGGAATTTACGCTGACGTCAGTTTTCCAACTCTACCTTGACTTTACCGCTGTGGTGAGCTGAGCCTAGCGCCGTGGTCACCTGCACCAGTTGCCCGGCCGACAGATCGACCCGGAAGTGCCTGTAAAAGTGGGCTTCCAGCCCCTGCATGAAGCGGTTCACTTCCTGAAGGTCCACACTGCTGTCGTTGGTGACATCCTGCTCTTGACGGAGGCTGTTCCACAGCTCCCAGGCGTCCTGGGAATTCACTGTGTAGGTCACATCCATAGGAGGCAGCGTGGGCATGGTCCACACCAGTTTAAGGTGCTGGATGCTGTTGTCTGGGTGGCAGCCAGTCCACAGAGATGCCAGCCACTGCAGGTTGGTACAGTTGATGCCCAGAGTGCCGAAACAACAATCAAAGGTCCTCTGGAACCAGGATTTGACGATTGCTGTGAGGGTCTCAGGTCCTCTGCTGCAGAACAGAGGTAGGCACACAAAGTCCAGGGGTAGAGAGCGCAGATAGATGGGGTCTCCGTTGACGCAGGTCAGCCAGCCACTCCAAACCACCTTCTGTACATCGTCTTTGGCTGCAAATAATGGTCTTGACTGAATCTGGGAAATGGGGAGAGCAGTATAGCATCAGTTAACACATTCAACTAGCAATTCAGCTAGCCAATACACTTAATGCATACTCTTGAGTAGTTTCAGAGGGAAAATTACTTTAGTTTCGCTGACTATCTAGACTTTCAATCTATAATGTTCTAGTGCAGTGAAACTTTTACTTGAATGATAATTGTTTCTGCATCTTCATCAGTCTCTGCTAGCCCGAGCACCACTGAGAAGGTGACCTTGAAGTCAGACTCAGGTCCCACTTCCACTGCCAGGCCTTGCTGCTTCTCTGACACAATAAATGCAGACAGCTGCTTGGAGTACGACTTTAGCAGGGTGTATCTGAAACGATGCAGAGGGGTGACGTAGGACAATCGCCATTCCCCTTTGACCAGGAGGGCCACTTGATCAGGGTCAACATGTTTCTTAAAGGGAACAGAAGAAAAAATAACATTTGTCAGTACAAATTGATATTACTTTCAGCATTACATATTGCAAATGTCCTTTGTGTAGATGTTATTATTGTATGGTTTAAAGTAGGCCACATTAAATGCCCGACAGGACAGCTTCAAAGTAGTCGTATAAAACAACAAAAGCATGCTGCTACGTTTGAGTTACCGTAATATCACGGGACTTCGGTGCTTTTCTGCTCGTCGGTACCCTAAGAGCTGTAAGTTGGCCAGGAGTGTAACCAAAGTGTGATGTTGCTTCAACACAGCTGCGCCATGATCGCCTGTAACTTTTGCTTCGTCGTTGAGTCAAAACTCTGTTGAGTGGAGTCTTTACGATGCTGCAAAGAAAATAGCTGAAGTTATAGCCAGTTAGCGTGACTTTTATAAGACATGACAGCTCGAATAACTGTTATTTGATACTGACTGGGCGATAGAAACAGCATGTGTATTAAGCTAGCTAGCTAGGCTAGCTCTAGTAAGCTAATACTGTAGCCTGAACATTTTGATGATTATTGATAATGATGGTTAATCGTATTCCGAGTTTAGATCAAGAAAGTATTTCACGGCCGTTACCTGCACTTCTGAGTGAAATTGGCTGATTTATAATAGTTTAAATACATAGACTACCTGTTCCGTGTTTCCATAGTATCTGAAGTGAACAACAGACTGAAAAAGGAAATTAATTTTGAACATCGCGCTTTCCCAGAATGCAACTGGAGCAGACCCGTTGAAAGAGGGTCTAGGACTGTGTAGTCGATTGCCGCATGATACAACTCTAAAGTTACACTTTGAATTCAAATGCATTGAGACCTTAAAATACAATGAACTCACCACTGTGACACAAATAACCACATATGCTATACATTCTTTAAGGTTATTCATATTTACAAACAATGCCCTTCAAATAGTCTTATGGAATCAATCGATTACAATGCTCTATTACTTTGTTCTAAATTTGAACAAGGAGAAAATCGCTGATATCAAAACTGCCTACTGTGAGATTGGTGTGCCTTTTAGATGCATCCAAGTATATCAAGTACAGTGAATGCTACCTCACTGTCACGGAAGCAAGGACATTTCGTAAACATACTAGTTTGCTAGCCATACGAATGGAAGCAAACTAAATCGACAAAGAACAGTTAAACTTCAAGGTCGCTATAGCTATCCAGATTTATTCTTGACAGTCTCTGTGAGCAGAATCTTGCGTTATGTTTTTCTGTCAGCCATATACACAATCATGTCAGCTATAGCTGAACTTTATGATATCGGTAATGTACCCATGTGCCGCCTTAGTCAGACAAGTACAAGGTTAGTTGACATTGAATGAATGGGAACATCATTGGACAGAAGGTTGTCTTTAAAAAATGGCTTATAAAAGCAGGGTATTGGTACAGAGGTTTCTCCTCGCGCTGAGACGAGACAGCAGGGCATATTCCGTTTGGCAAAGCACCGCTCTTCCAACTGTGAGCCAAGGACATCTGACCAAATCCAACGTCACCCGAATGAGGTGTATACTCACTATAAACAGAAACTTCGCATGCAGCACTGCAGGTAATTCTACCACATTATGTGTTAACTATTTGTTATCCTGGTTGCTTGCTATGGTCTCACTAAATAACTCGTGTTCCGTTTTAGTGTTACTTTAAAAACAGTTTAGCTAACGTCACTCCTGTCATTATCCAACTTTCCACATGTCTCTGTAGGTTCCAGCAGCCTGTCTTTCAGGAGCCACACTTGTGGAGAGTTGAGATCTGTTCACGTGGGCGATGAGGTCACTTTGTGTGGCTGGGTCCAGTACGTCAGGTGGGTCGTCATTGTTGAGTCCATCTGGCTATTTGGGATTTAATTAGGATTGTGCTCACACTATGCATATTCTCTTCCATCAGACAAGACTTGTTTGTAATCATGAGAGATTTTGGGGGTTTGACACAAATTCTTATCCCTCAAGACAAGGTAGGCAACGTTTTACACTACCATCAAGTTATTCAGAAACACCATTAAGTACTTTGTCACACTAATCATCCATTCTCCAATATTGACTTCATCTCATCTTTTTCTGTTTTCGGTCCCTTGATGTAGTCCAAAAGTCATCTGAAGAAAGTTCTGTGCGAGCTGACAGTTGAGTCAGTCATCAAAGTGAAGGGCACAGTCAGTCTTCGGCCAGAAGGACAGGAGAACAAGGTCAGTTTAATTGGGACGAGACGCGAGGCCAGGAACACTGTGGCTTGCGGGAGCAAATATCACCATGGGCACTGAGATCGTTTCCTTAAATTCTCTGTGTGTGTGTCTGTGTTTTGTGTGTTCTCTAGAACATGCTCACAGGAGAGATTGAGGTCTGTGCTGAAAGTGTGGAGGTTCTTAATACTTGCCGGAAACTGCCTTTTGAAATCAAAGATTTTGTGAAGGTGAGCACCAGCACGATCCAACTCCTAAGAAAAAAATAAGACATGTCAGTGACTTAGCCTGACATCAAACCACATCTCCTTCTAAATTCCCAGAAGTCCGAGTCCCTGAGGATGGAGTATCGTTATCTGGACCTGCGTTCCTCTCAGATGCAGACCAACCTGAGAATGAGGTCCCAGCTGGTGATGAAGATGAGAGAGTACCTCTGTAACATGCACGGTGCCTTAACCCATCTGACTCAACTCTCTTATCAACGAGGCCTGCCTCTGTACCTTAAAGTTTCCAGTTCCTCTTCAAGTTTGACTTCAGTATTTGTGCTTTGTTCCTATTCTGTTTGTTAACATGTTTATTACAGCTTTCAGAAGGACCACAAACAAATTATACTTAACATTCAAAATGTATCGCCCCCGTGCTTAGGACATAATGCACAACTTGAAAGGTTGCAGTGTGAAACAAAGAGAAAAGACAAAGATCAGAAATGAACTGTGTATAAAGTATGTTGTTGTTTCTGTGCTGTTTTAGGGTTTGTGGATGTGGAGACTCCTACCCTTTTTAAGAGAACTCCAGGAGTAAGTAGTACCGTTCTATAACACATAGCCATCCTGTGTAATTAAATTCCTAAATAAGGAAATTAATACAACACATCATTTTTTTCGTTTATGTTTAACATGAATTAACATGCATGCCACACATTGATTTACCCATATATATATATATATATAATTGTCCCAGTCAGATATTCAGGATGTTTTTAGCTCACCAACACAATTTCCTGTCTTTTCTAGGGTGCTAAGGAGTTTGTAGTTCCTTCCAGGGAGCCAGGCCGGTTCTACTCCCTCCCCCAGAGTCCACAGCAGTTTAAACAGCTCCTCATGGTGGCAGGATTTGACAGGTTCGCTCGATCACTCCATCCGTCACCCTCAAGACAACCCAGCATTTTGAAGGGGTCCCCTATAGATGAGTTACTAGGAAACATTCAGAAAAGGGTTGAGTTCTGGCAGTTGGTTAGTTAAGTGTATGTTGATCATCTGTTCAGCGGATCCTTTAGTAAAGTTACTCAAGGCATATCTGTAGTTAATATTATGAGTCCTGTGCATAAAGATCTATAGCTTCTGCAGGAAATCAGATCTTATTCTGTCGGAAGCAATATAACTGTGTGACTCTGAGAAGGTGGAGCAAGTTGATGGAATCCATGCCAGGCACTGCATCCACGCCATCTTGTGATGTGAAATTGGCATTCCACAGTCCTCTCATGTGGATGGTTCTGATCTTGCAGGTACTTTCAACTCGCTCGTTGCTACCGAGATGAAGGCTCCAAGCCAGACAGACAGCCAGAATTCACCCAGGTAATGTGGTGATTAGCTGTGTGAAGAGAGACACCATGAGCTGACTTCCAAGGCCAGACACAGAGAGAGAGAGTTTGGCTGATGCAGATGAACTGCTTGCCACGCTGTTTTCATGGAGTCTGGCCCATTCTAACACCCACACATCTCTTTCAGTTGAAAGTCCTTGTCGGTTGAACACACCCACCCACTCAGCTTTAAAAATGCACACACCCTTCTCATAGCTGCAGCAGCTCCTGTAATTTCTCTCTGGTCTCCTCTCCTCTGCCTTTCCAGGTAGACATAGAGATGTCTTTTGTGGATCAGGCAGGCATCCGGACACTGATTGAGGGGCTGCTACAGCACTCTTGGCCTGTGGAGAAAGGTTCTGTCAGTGTTCCCTTCCCCTCCATCACCTATGAGGAGGCCATGAGGGACTATGGTGTGGACAAGCCAGACACACGCTTCGACATGAAGGTCTGCTCATTACAGTGTGTGTGTGTGTGTGTGTGTGTGTGAGAGAGAGAGTTTCTATGCGGTAGTTGAGGGGATATTTGGAGAGAGATGTTTCCTTTTGTCTGGACATGCTGCTATTTGAAGCCTGCTGTGTTTCCCTGTACAGCTGGTGGACGTGAGTGAGGTGTTCTGGCACACAGACATTCATTACCTCAAAGCTGCTCTCGACCAACCAGGAGGCTGCATCCAAGCCATCTGTGTCCCAGGCGGAGCTGTGAGTCCAGCCTAGCAACACACCTGAACCATCCCCAGATCTTGTCTTGTTTGAGTTTGTTTGAGCACCATTGTGTTTTATTATCTCCTCACAGACACTTATGAAGGGCAAGGATTTGGAATCCCTTAAACACACAGCCAAGACCCAGTTCAGTCAGGTAGAGTCTGCCTCTGGGAACCTACCCGCTACCCTCATGAACTGCCTCACTAAAGGGAACAGACAGCTGCCGTGAAATATTCATTCTCAGCATTATCAATGACTCCAGATGATTGTGATGAAACAGCTAAACGTCGTAGATGCCATATTTTGCTCTAGGCAAGATCAGACCCCACTGGTTCAGGAGGTAGACCTTCTCCCACGCACTCCCTTCACAGAACTAGATGATTAGAAAATGCATTCCTAATTTGTGGCTGTATTATAACTAATGATTTATTGGGTTTAGTAATTTATATAGAGAGATGAGGGGTACATAGGCATTCAAGGCTTCTCACTACTGCCTCAGGCTAAAGAGCTTCACATGAATACAAAGTGAGTTGTGTTTTCTGGTCTGTGTGTGTGTGTGTGTGCATCCTTATGTACGTGCTTTCACTGTTTGTTCATTTGTGTCTACGTGTGTGTGTGTGTGTGGGTGGATGGATGGACGGATGTGTTCGTTCTCTTTACTTTCCCTCTCCCAGGACTTGAGTGTGCTGTTGGTGAAGGCAGATGGCACATTGAAGTCTCCTCTCAGCAGACTGCTGTGTGGCCCAGCCAGGGAGCAGCTGTTGCAGACCGCCCAAGCCCGGCCGGGGGACCTGCTCCTCCTCTCTGCTGGCCCTCTGGACGCTGTGGTGGGTCGCACTCACACACCCTGGCCCCTCAACACCACACCAGATGCCAATTACTGCTTGATTACTGTTTAGCATAGCATGAGCCTGGCTGGAGAGCGAGGTGGGTGGGGTGCCCTGTT
Organism: Hypomesus nipponensis; assembly: GCF_054491055.1. Classification (NCBI taxonomy): domain Eukaryota; kingdom Metazoa; phylum Chordata; class Actinopteri; order Osmeriformes; family Osmeridae; genus Hypomesus; species Hypomesus nipponensis. Next base: position 13,851,825 of record NC_140370.1, on the reverse strand, counting down.
ATTTGAGTGTTGGTTGCCCATTGGTTCCATTTTGTAAGACAAGTATCATTAAGTGTAGTTGGGTAATTGAAACATATTCACAATTACATCTTCAGATCTGGTAAGCAACTACAACTCGTCCTTACTTCTCATTGCATCCATACAGAATCTCCTGGTTGCCTTTTGCTGGATTGACTTGGCACTGGCGTGTTATTTACTGCACACGTAGTAGCTAGTAGTTATTATGTTCTTGAAGTATTTTACATTCAGTAACATCTTTGAGGAGCACCAGCTTCAAATCCAATACATCTTGATGTGTTCAGTGTTCCCAACACAAAACTGTAGACTTGCAGCTGCTTTGATTTGTGTGTCAATCAATACAGACCTTATATTTCAAGGGATAGGGAGGAATTGCAATCACCAGCCAGGTTCAAGCATTAGGAAAACAACCTACAGTCCACTCTCATATCAATCAATATCCAGTAAAAAAAAAGGATTTTGTTGGAACTTATGTGCAGGGCATTAAAACAATGTTGTTTTTGACGCTGACATAAGATTTTACTTCACTTTAGTTTAGATTATTGCCTGGTAAAGCTAGCTGCACCATATAAACTCTCCAAATAATGAACCCCCGTTTCATCTTTACCTTCTGAGAGTGCATTTCTCACACAGGCCTTTTCCTGATTCCTGTCTCTCCCTCCCACAGAGACCCCTGCTAGGGAAGTTAAGACTGCAGTGCGCTGACCTCCTGGAGGGCCGGGGCGTGGCGCTGCGACACCCCTCAGACTACCAGTTCCTGTGGGTGGTGGACTTCCCACTGTTCCTGCCCAAGGAGGAAGAGCCAGGCCAGCTGGAGGCCGCCCACCACCCGTTCACGGCTCCGCTCCCTGAAGATGCCCACCTTCTCTACTCCGCTCCACGCAAGGTTAGGGGTGGCTCCCCCACGAGCTTGCCCACCAGCCTGCTTCCCTGCCAGGGCCCACGCAAGACAGCTCAGTCCCTATAGGGAGAGCGAAATCTGCTATCATAACTGATTGAAGCTGCCTTTCTGTGCTCTTGCGTTCTGTTGAAATACTGATGCAATACACACAGCACTGGCACGCTTGTTGTTTTGAGGGTTGTTTTATAACTGGCCCGTGGTCAGAAAAACATCCTTTGAAAAAGAGATGATTTATTTTGCAGTTTTTAGTACGATCATGTCTATCCGTGTAATTGAATCCTTAAGATGGATGTAAATAGAGAAACAAAATGGACCTGTCCGTATTGTCAGGTCCGTGGGCAGCACTATGACCTGGTTCTGAACGGTTCTGAGATCGGCGGAGGCTCCATCCGGATCCACGAAGCCTCTCTGCAGCAGTACGTCCTCAAGAACATCCTTCAGGTCAGACTTCCTGTTTGTCAGAACTTCCTTCAGCTCAGACTTCCTGTTTGTCAGAACTTCCTTCAGGTCAGACTTCCTGTTTGTCAGAACTTCCTTCAGCTCAGACTTCCTGTTTGTCAGAACTTCCTTCAAGTCAGACTTCCTGTTTTTCAGAACTTCCTTCAGCTCAGACTTCCTGTTTGTCAGAACATCTTTCAGGTCTGACTTCCTGTTTGTCAGAACATCCTTCAGGTCTCACTTCCTGTTTGTCAGAGCATGCTTCAGGTCTCACTTCCTGTTTGTCAGAACATGCTTCAGGTCTCAATTCCGGTTTGTCAGACGGGACTATTTGTCCTGCTTCTCCAGTCTGTGTTGCAGTTTGCACTTGATTTACCGTGAAAAACCAAAGGACGTGAACCGTCCCAGTGGTGCAATCTCCGGAGTACATAAAACGCACCTTAAATACCTAAGTCTGTGATGGATGTACAGGCAGTTGTCTGACCCGAGGCTACCGTCTGACTGGCCGGGGAGCACACACAGCTGCCATTAGAGCAGCAATCCCGGCCTGTCAGAGGAAATACTAATAAAGATCTCCCCCTCCCCCCCCCCCGCCCCCCGTCAGACTCTCAGCTTCAGGGTCTCCTCACGCGCCTGAGGGTTTCTGAGAGTCTAAACGTAATCATCATGTATTGTGTTCTCTGAGAGACAGCGGACCTGAGGTTTTTATGAAGGTGTAGTTCGGGGCCTCAGTGACAGTACTGAGTAAGGTGGTTGTAATACCCGTCTGTAGACTATGTCAGGGAACCAGTCGGTCCTGACTGACGCAGGTTTGTTTTCCTCAGGAGGATCCGTCTCTTCTCTCTCACCTGCTGGAGGCACTGGACTCTGGAGCGCCCCCTCATGGTGGCATTGCATTGGGTGAGCCAACACAGCACGTTTTGGATTGAATGGACCAAATCATGCTTGAAAAACGTTTGGTTTCTCATGGGATGGGGAAAAAGAACCTATTATCAATATTGCTATGATGCGATAGTTTTATACTTGCACGATAACACAGAGTTTGGTGTTGACCGGTACCTGATTCCACCAGGACTCGATCGCCTGGTGTCTCTCCTGGTCGGAGCGCCCAGCATCAGGGACGTGATCGCCTTCCCCAAGTCCTTCCGGGGTCATGACCTCATGAGCCACGCCCCGGACTTTGTGTCAGAAGAGGAACTGAAGCCTTATCACATCTCTGTCAGCTGGCCAGCAGGGGGCGAGGGCGAGGGGCTCTAAACAGAAGATCTCTGGATTGCCCTCTGGATTCATCCTGCCAGCCTTTCTTTAGGACCTGACTGGTCGTGGGCGGATCAGCAACTGCTCTGTAGAGCAGCTTTCACCATTGTTTACCTGTTATATCTGATACCACAATATCCATGGGTGAGTAAGGACGCGTGTCTGGAATGCTGGGAAGGGATGGCAGCTTCTGTTGGATCTGGGCTGTGCTTGAACCCTCCTTAGACTCCAGGTCTATTCTGGTCACACCAGACGGTGAAACTGAGGATGTCCACGAGTAGCCAGCCTGAGACGAGAGGAGTCTTCTAAGGAATGCCTTGGCAGCCCATGTCACAGCGTCAACAGTGTTGGACTGGAGGAGAACGAAGGATCTCTCATCCGTGAGAGAGTGCCCTGTTTTTTTTGTTGTTCCACAATTTACGTTTCCCATGGTTCCTCTGCTTGCTCACGGCAGTCTTACGACCCACGATGGTGTCGGAAAAGATGTCACTTTCAGCTAAATCGATATGGATCAATATGGAAGCATGCTGTGTGTATTAAAGTATGCCATGATTGGATGGAGACGTGGTTGTGTCTTGTTTTGTAGATTGATCCATTTGTAGGCTTCCTCCAAATATAAAACCTATATATAAACCGATTCTAACCTGGATTGATTAAGTCATTTTCAAACTGCCCAATAGGGGGTAGTATTGTTCCATGTCATTTTTACACTATTGTATTCCCATTTTGTTGATGCCCTTACTGTATCTAGGACAAGCTGACATTAGCAGAAGCAGTTAAGGTTAAATACTTTATTCAAGGGCAGCACAGTCCCATACTGTATAGTAAAACCTGACATAGTTTGAACTGTAACCTATAGATCACTATCTACAACACAGGAATGACCGTACGGCTATTTCAGCCCTACAGAGACCACAATCACAACTTCAGAGGTATACTGGGTATTGTGTGAATTCCAGTTAGCACGGGGTTTAGAAGGCATTTCTGTAGCAGACCAGGTAGAGTGTGTTTGTGTGTGTGTCCCTTTACTCTGCAGTTATTTCAGGGGCCACCAATGTGCCCCTTTGTGCCAGTGTGTAAATAGTGCTTTTAACAACAGCAGCTGCCTAACGCCCTGCGCCACACCAACACCTTCTCCAGGAGACAGAGGCAGACGCTAATGCCAACGCAGATGTTCTCATTAGTGGAACAATGCTACAGCCAGCAGTTGTTGCCTGGCTCTTCCCTGTCTGTCCTGGCTGGTTAGCTGTCTGCTGTTTGAGGGGTGAGGACTGTGGGAGAGAGACTGTTCTGATGGGCGAGGACAACAGGGGAGACTGTGGGAGAGAGACTGTTCTGAGAGGTGAGGATAACAGGAGAGAGAGTGTTTTGAGAGGTTAGGCCAGTGAAGGAGAGACTGTTCTGAGGGCTGAGGACAGTGGTAGAGATGCTTTTTACAGTTTTTCCCCAGTGCCTGAGCTTGACTAGCCAACTGGCTGTGCCAGAAAAATGTTCAGCAGTTACCGTTTTGCACTGAGCAGAGATGGGAAAGCGAGAAGGGGGAGTTGGTGTGACCCCTTGGCCAGTGTGCAGGCCAGGGCTCAAATGAAGCCAGCCAGAGAGATGCACAGCCTACACTTAGTCATGACTCGGAGGCCAAATTCTGTCTTTTCATGTCTATAGTGCTGGAGGTCGTCAGTAGCTTGCTGTGAAATGAATGGACCTTTTAAGTCAAAGTCACTTCAGGTTCGTTGTCTTGATTTGTGCATTTCTTCCAGAGTCTAGTGGTAGCTAGCTGTTGGTACTGTAGCTGGAAATGTGAATTTATTCACAGTCACTGACGGCCAAATTACCTGCGGCCCGGGGACAATTATGCGTCAAACATAAAAGGGCAAAGAAAGGACAATGGTGTTTACCCTCCGCAGAATGGTGTGAGCTTGCAAGTTTAAAGTAACACTCCCCAACCATGACTAAAGCATAATTATAATGACTTCCAGCTCACTTTTCTGTCCTCAATTTAATGAGCATGTGTGTATAATTTCCAACATTTTGTAATCTCTGAGGACAGTGGTCTCCAGAGCGTAATCCAGGTTGATGTGGTCTGGGAGGGATTTTTACCCGGCACCTCCCAGACAAGCCTGTGGATAATGAGCTTTCTGACACCGCCTTGGTCCCTAATGGCCATTTGTTATGGAAAGCACTTGAGCAAAAATAAACAGTGTAGCCTACATGCACAGCCGCTTGCCAGATATCCAGCGTAAGCACCACTGCAGCACACGCTCAGAGGGCGGCAGTGCATTGTTTGTTGTTCAGATTGTTGGCTACTTCCGAGCAATGTTTGTTTTAAATGTGTGTACACGGTATTAGTGTTGTAACTATTTGAGCTGGCGTGTCGTCCTGAATGGATGCAGAGGAGACATGCTGTGACTGTAATACCAGGCGTCTCGCTCCTCTCTGTAGTAACCATTCTTTGGTCATGGAACATACTTACGCTTGCTTGACAGATTGAGATAGCTCCTTCCCTCCTCATCTGTCAGAAGGTTTCTGGGTAGAGATGATAGATCATCCGTCATGTTGTGTTTATGACAGTTTCTCATGTCAATATGGTGACAGCTTGTGGAGCCACACTGTTAAAAAGGGATCACCATGCCCCCACAGAGAAACATACACTAATGTATTCTGGGGACAAATATAAACAAATTGAATATTCAATATTGATGTTTACCAAAAAGAGCAAGACAGGAGAGAGTGCGTGATTGGGTGAGCTGTTGAAGGATTTGGGCCATGGAACGGCTTGGATACAGTATGGATGCAAGTCAACAAGCTGGAAGACACATGTTTATTGTTTTGTTATCTATTCTGAATGTCACTTCTGAAGCGAGAAAAACTGTTAGCTATTCTATTCTGTCAGAAAAACTGTATCTCTCAAAATATCAAAAGAGTCTGAAGCGTAGAAGCTGTTGAACTGCAGCTGTAGATGTTATTTGTAACCCAGTGTAACACTCTGATGTTGATGTAAGTGCATAACAACATCTGGTAGCATCTGTACTAATGGTGTAATGTATATTCTGCATGACAACTATTTAGTCAAATAAATCCTTGGGGAATCCTTAGACGACTAGCCACAAATATTACCGAACATGTTGTAATGGGAAAGTGATCAATACAGGAATTACAATCTGCTTTACCTTCATTCCAGTGTTTACTGCACATCCCACATCCCACTTTCTTCAAGTGGGATTTAAAATGAATATAGATTTGTCATTTTAATCGAAAGAGTGGCGCTATGTTTCAAGTTTAATAGGAGGAATACTTTATCTTATTCTATCGCAATGCAAATCCTTACCTCTGCATCTAGCACAAAAGAGATACATCACTGTGAGGCTTTAATCAATCCGTTTATGGCTTTTAGTGTTGTGATAGATACTATCATTAATATTTCAGTATCAGGCGGATACTTTTCTTTAGCATCTGTATCTGTTACCTGTCCTTGCTCTGAAGATTGAAGGGGAGTGTTGGCTGCAGTTTTGGCAGCTTTATGCCAATACCGATGGTGTCTTTGTCAAACTATCGAGTGAGAAATAAAGATCACCATATCTTCTGAGCCAACCAATATTTTCTAGTCATTTAGTCCCCACTGTCGTACCTATGACGTTTTCACTTCCATCATACCCAAGTACCGACACTAAATGTGAGGCATCTTATAAGACGCTCAGTACCAAACAGATATCGAGTGCAACCGACCGCAAAAACACCAAACGGGCGATCCTAGAATGAGGTCTCTCCATTATCGTCACCACTATTGTCATCTGACAAGCCAGCAATGGTAAACCCCCATATTACAAGCAATAACACTTAGTGCACTGCCTATATTATATTTATTAAAATCTGTCAAATGCTGAGCATCAGGGGATTGCGGATATTTTGGCTTCACGTTTGTTGAATACAAATCAAGGCGGGTAGAGTTTACGTGCCAGGAGCTGTTAGGCAGCTGAGTAATGCCAGCAGGCCTTAGGCAGGCCCACACACGCTGCAGTAACACACAGTAGACAGACAGGCAATGACACAGACCGACAAACAGACAGACAGACAGACAGACAAACAGACAGACAGACAGGGACACAGATGGAGAGATAGACAAGCAGGCAGGCAGGCATGAAGACAAGCAGATTCACATCACTGGCTACTCTTTCAGAGGTCACCTTGAGCAGTTCTTATGAGATCAATGTGGCCTAGTTCTGTAGAACATCAAATATGCATTGAGGACATTAAAGACACAATCTATGTTGCTTGTATGTGGGACACAGATCATGAGGCTTTGAGGACATCATTCCAGTGAGAAACTGGAATTGAAAGATCATTTCTAAAGGATAGGAGTAAAATGGAATCAAGGTAATGAACCTTGCTAATGATTATCTTTTCTATCGTGACTGTCGGCAGATCAGGTTAGTCTAGCAATGGAAGACATCAATCTCAGTATGAATGAAAATGTACACTGAGGAGCTAAATTTTTACCGTCACAACATCAAGCTCGAATCCAGCACAGACATTATTGAGAAAAAAATAATAGGAGCTCACCGCTCCAGATCCGCCATACAAAAGTTTTGTTTGGAGGAAATTGCGAAGCATGCTGATTCATAAATAGAGGGCTAGAGTGGAGTCAGGCAGTGTGAAAGGGAGAGACATTTTCTTGGCATGCCCCACAACGGTTCCAGTCATGCAAGGTTTCACTTGATGGCGAAGCATCCTTGGAAGACTTTCTCCACGGGACGCACAAATATCCATAATGCTGCTTCTTAAACCACGACTCCATGACCTGGAATAGCACCATGCCAAGCATTACTTTTTGGCAGGTTGCAGACAATAACCACATTGGAGGAAAATGCTTCATTCTACTGTATATTCCTTCACCATCATCCAGGAGCTTTTTTTCATTAGCAAGCTTGAAATGTGGATGGATACAAACCATATTACATGAATCGTGTCCCCGTTTATATTTCATCAATGACTATTTAGTAAGACTGGGTCAGTGCAGGTCCAGGACTGGCTTTCATCAGGAAGACCTCTGTTCCTACTGCATCACCTTGGAGGGCAACAGCAACTTAGTGAATGAACAAAAGAAACAGGCTTCATCCCACCTCTCTCCCCCTCTGTTAAATGGTTTAGAGTCTGTGAAATGACTGGGCAGCTCCTCACTTGCCATGCTATTGTGTGGTCCCAAAGCTAGCTGTGGTGGTTATTCTGACCATGGCGGATCAAAGGGAGAGAAAGAGAGAAAGAGCGTGTATGTGCGAGTGTGGTTGTAGGGACCCTCGTGCCATGTCAGTAGATGGTACTGATGCCATTTTCAGTTGCAACGTTCTGGTTGTTTGATGTCATTTAATTGGTGACTGCGTAGTTGCTCAGACGTGAAGACGCTGACTGAAACCTTCCCAGGACAGTGGTACTATGATATGGACAGAGACCAGTCTGGTCTGTGGGTGTAGCCGCCCATGATCGGTGCCACTGCAGTTTCAGAATACAGATGACTATTTATCAGCGAGGAGAACAGTGGTGCAAGGACATTTCCAGGCTGTGATGGGCGAGGAGGTGGAGGGGGTGAAGTCATGGACCACTCACACACACACACACACACTGGCACATGCACGCTTAACTAACACACCCTCACAACGCCCGCTGGCACATGCACGGTCAACAAACGCACACACACACACACACGCACATATACACACCCACTGTTTCAACTGCCACATTATTCCATGGCAGAGTTCCGATGGACTGAGGTTTCCCCTCCAGAAGTGTGTTAAGCCTCAAAGCCTCTTTGAATTCAATCAGTCTTGTGGCCAGTGGCAGGTTCGTGGCGTTCTCACATTGATTCCTTTGTGGGGACCAGAAAGCCGACAAGGTGCATTTTCAATCTCCACAGTGCTCCCTGCTGAGAAAGAAGCATAAATAATACATTGAATGCATTTCAATCACCTCTGTTCAGATCCCCACAGTGACACCCACGAGGAAGGGCTCGGCTGACAGAGCCAAGGAGGGATATATTTGCATTAGGAATCATTAATACTTTTCTACCCAGCCATTGTACGTACCATCTGTGCCCATGGCTATATCAGGCCCTACAGTCTGCGCAAAGAGTCGTCAGTTTAATACGGCACACGCGATTGTTCCTGATGAGTTGATGTGTATGAGTGAGCAGTTGATAATGCTGTTGTACTGTGACAGTGATTAACTGGGATTATTACTGGATCTTCTATGCCATATGCAGCCCATTCTGGCTTGTTCTCTGATGGATGGGCCCTCCGTCTTGAGAAATGAAGAACACAGGAGACATGCGCCACAGATGAGCAGGATGAAGAGTCCCATCTGCCTGCTAGACCCTCCATTCCCTTTGAGCTGAAATGGACGTGTGGTTACGCCACACTTTATTAGGCTTTTACGCTTGCCACATTGCTCTGATTTGTGCCATTTTCAACATACAGAATATTATCTTTATTTCCCTCATGGGTGCCATAGGAAGACTTGGTGAGGGAGAGATATAAGTGATAATGTAAGCTTGAGGTGTGATAGAGAGTCGAACAGTGAGCCCTGGGCCCTGGGGCAGGTGGTGAGAGTCTGTTCACACCATAAATCAGGCTGTCTAAGCAGTTTGGCAGCTGGTATGAGAGCGTTGTTGAGGCCATCACGCCTGATGTAAACTAACCTTGAGCTTCATTCTTCGCTCTCCTCCTCTTTCTCCTCCTTCTGCATATACACCTCCCGTACCTCGTTCTGCGCTTGTCAATCATGCCGCTGAGAAACACTCTGAATAAGGAATATCAGTCCTACTCAGAAAGATACATTATGCCCTCAGAAATACATCACTGTCCATTGAGTGCAGTGAGTGGACGATACTGTATCCGATTTGAATAACTGATTCATCCCCGTCCTCTCATCCCCGTAAACGTAGCTTTGCATGGTTGAGGAGATTGTCGCTGTGGGAGACAGCAAAGTATTGGCGGGCCTGATTTCCATGTCCCTACCTGCCCTGCACAAGGATTAGTCTGACCTCACGCATTGATTGGTGGACATTTTGCATAATTTTTCCGAGAGCCGTAATTACAAGACAGCCTAATCCCCCTATCTTATCCCTTCACCATTTTCCTTGTGAGGCTTGACCTCTATCAAAGATAAGGAGCACACCTTGCTTCCACTCTGGCTAATACTCCTGAGCTTCGCTGATAAAAGCAGCACTCCACATCCTTTGGTCTATCACTTGTTTTCCGTTCCATTACTTCTCTTCTGTATTGGCGTAAGTCTGTTTTCTTCCCTTCCCAGAGTGACAGGTGTGAGTGAGCAGTCTCTGTGCTTACAGAAGCATGTTTGATGTACTAGGCGCTCTATCGACTTGCTGGTCCCAGAATTGTGTCGGCAGTACAGGGATTTTAGAACTAGCTTAATGAACATTATAATTTAAATGTACAGTAGCAAGGAGGAGGTCTGTTTATGAAGGCTGTCGCCGTAGGCAATGAATCACGACGCACGATACACGGGTAACCTTTTCATTGGAACCGGAATGAATTACATTCTGATGAGCAGAGACTTCTGGCCTGTTGCGCGTTATGTAAAAATATCAGCTTTCTGCAGATTGCCTTGTTCTCTCTCCAACAGTATTTGTGTGTGTGTGTTTGCGTGTGTGGTGGGCCTGGTGGTGATGAGGTCTGGATGAGATCCAAGGAAGCTCATATGTTGACGTGGGGCTGGGCAGAAGTGGCCCCCACAGAATGGAGCCAGAAGAGAGGCCTTGTTGTGAAAACATGGAATTGCTCCTGAACAAGACAAAACCAGAAGTCAATTTAGAGACTTGGGTCGCTTGGGCAGACCTAGATGACTTCCTGAAAAGCCCTTGCCAGATAATGATATATGATGAGACCGCGGCCTCCTGGTAAAGTATACCTGTATCAACCCCCGTCTCAGAAACATGAATCCACATCTACACAGCTGTGAGGGTTCTTGTTCCAGCTTAGTGGCGTTGAGGGGCTTGTTCAGGCTGTTGAATACCTACGGTATTTCCTCTTCAGGGGTACTTTGAAAAATGTATGATGGACCAAATCACAGTGTTTGTTGGAGGTCAATGGGTGAATGATGTATTACTAAAAGACTGTGAGTGGACACACTAAAAGTTGTTCTCACTCCCTTTCTCCCCATCTATCTATCTTGACACTTTTTTTCTGTTTACTTTTTCTCTCAAAGAAAGTATTAAGGATAAAGAAGGAATCTCACCAACCCTAGACAGGGATGCTTGCAACAGCAGACTAAATTGAATGTATTTTTCTCACAGCATGATGTTAGGTGTTGTCTCTAATTCAACCTTTTGCCTGCTTGTTTTATTTATATTTATATATTTAACTTTAAGCCTACAATTTTTCACTTACATTTGAAATTACTATGATTAATTTTCAAAGGAAAAAGACGATTTGAAATGACTGAGGTTTGGTTAGCAGGTGAGTGAGCAATTAACTCATTCACAAGCCAGATAATTACCTTTTTTGCTTGAATAAATAATATACTGCGAGAGCTTTAGAAGTTAATTTTAAAAGTGATCACAAAAGTGAGAGGATGATTATGTTCAAAGGAAATGTATTCAGATTCATGTGTGTGTATGTGTGTGTTTATTCTGGTGTTTCAGAACGAAACAAATGTTGAGCAGAGGCATTAGGCATTCTTCACTAACCCTACAGATTTAGTCCTAAGATGATGTCTTAAAAAAAAATAAAAAAGCATTAACAGAAAGTTTCACACAATTAAAGTTATAGTTTTTTCCCCCATTATAACCCTTTTCGCCAAAATAATTAACCATACATTACGTAAATTGAAAACAACAATAGTAATAATAATAACAAATACATTTCATAAAATATTAATAAATTAAAAAAAATAAGTATGATACTAGATCACATAACCACATTGAAGTTTTAGGTGGGTTTGTTGACTTCCACTCCAATAAAATTCTTCTTCTCGCTAATAAGGTGGCGAGAGTAATAACATTTTTTACTCTATTTGTCAAAAATACTCCATTATCTGGTACTCCAAAAAATAGCAACTTCAACACTGGGTTTTATATCCAAACTAAAGGCCTCATTTAATGTTTTAAATGTGAATATCCAATAGTCACTCAGCTTTTGACAAGCCCAAAACATATGAAAAAAAGTTTACCTTGTCACCTTTGCATCGATCACACAATCGATCATCAACATTTGGGTACGTTTTTGAAAGTCTACATTTTGTGTATTAGGAATGTGGGAGGACTTCAAGTTGTAGTCCTAAGATGATTTCTAATGAGGGTAGTGGCTGTATCCAGCTACAAGATCCAGTTTTGGTGACCAAGCTGACAGAGCTGCTTTTGTAAAGCTGTGTATTCTTTTTTGAATTGAGCAACAGCCTACATGGGGAATTTATCTGAGAGCTAAGGAGTTAAGCCTTGTTCTGGATGGAGGAGGGATGCCTTTTTTGAGGATTACTTTGAAGAACTGGACGTTCACCCACATGGTTCGATACCAGGCTGGTAATTCTGTGTATGATGAGTGCTCTCTCCTTGGCAGCAGAGAAGGGAAAAAGCTTTCACAAGAACAAAGTAAATTAGGAGGCCTTCATCTTATCGGGGGGAAAAAACAGAATCCTTTTTTTTTTTACTTCCAAAGTCTGTGGTATAAACCATCCTCATGGTTTGAGAACAAGAGAAAGAAAAAGGAGAGTGAGAGGCAGAGAGAGAAAAAACAAGAGAGAGAGATATAGATGGAGGGATACAGAAAGATAGATAGAAAGACAATGAAAAAGAAAGAAAGAAAGAAAGAATGAGAGAAAGAAAGAAAATAGATGCACAGTCCTCATTGTTGCATATCAAAGAGACTGCCTCTGTTGTCGCTTCATTCCTTTGTGGTTCACAGGCAAGGCACCATGCCCAATGAAACCGAGGCTTTCTGATTTATTGGTTCCTTAATGCCTCTGGTTCAGAAAATAACAGATGGGAGAAGATATTTAGTGTATTTGAATGAGATCAGGGATGCTGCTTTGTAACACAAATACGCTTTGTCGACGCAAGTTTGTTTTAGAGGGCACAGGGCTTTTTTCATGGCAACATGAGAGGGGTTCATCCATCCCTGATGTAGCCTCTATTGAGGTTCAGAGGCTGTTTGATAGAGCAGGGCAGACGGAAGAGGAGGATTGCTTGTGGAAATTGGTCACGTGCTGTTTTCTGAGGAGTGAAACACAAACACACATACAAGCACACCACACACACACTCCCAAACACGCCACACACACACACACTCCCAAACACACCACACACACACACACACACACATTGGCTAACTTCCTTGGAGGCTGATCTCTTCCCTTCCAGTCCCTTCAGTAATGGGGTTACTTAATTTTCTCCCCAAATCCCGTTTGGTACAAAAATGTCTGAATCTTGGGGTGAGACAGTGTGTGAGTGTCTTGGGTTTAAACAACCTGGAATGACAGGACTTTGCTTGAGACGTAAACACTCCTCCTGGCACCACCAGCCACTTTATTACTTACCTTCCCAGCTTTCAGGGCTTGCTCCCTTCTGCACTTAGCAAAATACAGAAGGAGAAATGGTGTATAGCTTTACAGAAATAAGGCTTTCATCTGTTTTGTGAGCAACAGTCAAACCCATCAGCTATAGCTTTCATCAGACGCATGTTTCAGCACCACCTGTTCCAGTAGGCACCGTCCATGGAACATTTCAATCCAAGAGAAGAAAAGGGTTGAAAGGCAGGGTAACAAAGGCTTCAGTCCTCAAGTTCAAACATGTTGGATCAGATTGAATGTTTATTGAAGTGGCTTCTCCTGCTCACAGCAAACAGCAAAGTACTTACAGGAAAAAAGGTAATTGGGCAGAGGGCATGCATCTATAGTAGTCACACAGTCACACACACACACACACACACATATACACACGCAAACACACTCTCTCACACTCACACCACACAAAGACACTTATTTTTAATTGAATGCAGATCACCACTGGCTCATTTAATGCTTTTGAGAGAATCATACTGGACAGTCTAGTCTGATTTAAACCGTGTTTAGCCTCTGCCATTGATTTTCACTTAAGAGCTGTAAGGGAATCTGCCAGTACACGATGCTGCTATAAAATTGCTAGTCCAATTTGATACACATGCAGCGGGTAGAAATGACCTTCATTACCTAGAGACACAAAAGTCACATTACATCCAAATGATGTTAAACCTATGTGTGTGTGTGTGTGTGTGTGTGTGTGTATGTGTGTGTGTATGGAAAGAAGTGGATTGGACTGGAGCCTGGATAGCATACATTACCGTGTGCTCCATTTCTACAATAGGTGATGCGTGGGACATCATTTATTGTGCACCTGCTACACTTGGTGTAAAACTGATATCATTAATAACAGGTCTGGTCTCCCTCTCTCTTCACACCAAGCAAGCTTCGGAATTCATACCCACAAATGCGTGCCCCCCCCCCCCCCCACACACACACACACACACACCAACACATGCCTATGAAGTGTAAATGAAATGTGCATAGAAGTATGTGGCAGGAGCGACCCCCATTATTGACTGGCTGGCGCTGATCCTGAGCTGAGTGCATTCTCCACAGATTTACCTTTTTCTGTACACCAACTGGAAGGAAGGCTAAAAGGCTTGTCAAACAATAAACACATTTTCTACCAGATCAAAAAGAAGAAAAAAAAATAGACTTCTTTGTTGTTCCCATGTAATTTTTATCTTAAAAGGATCTGCAATTTTTATTCCAAGCAACTACCTGTGGAGTCCTTGGTGGCACCTTGCATGTTGTGAAGAGGAGTCAGTAGATTTCTGTTAGCTAAAGACACCACACTGCACATTTTACTTTCAACAAAAACCCTTCTCCTCCGGGGTTTTCCTTAATTGGTTAAAATCCAATATGGAAGTGAGATTAAATCTATTTGTAATACGAAAGGTAATTCTGTGTTCAAATTCGATAAATGCAACACAGCTCTAAAGCCTTTTGAATGCAGCTGCATCTGGAGTGAGTCCCTGACGTAAGAGGAACAGAAGTAATAACTTAGTATTCCTCCTAACAAGATAACAATCAGTGTGGATATGAGAGCTGGCCTGACACAGAAGTCACATGACACTCGGTGGGGAAGTAGACAAAGCACATCCAAAATAGCCAAACAATTAAGTTGCACTTGATGTAGTTTGTGAAGTGCACTGGCACCAAACACAAACTTTCCCACCTGTACATTTTGTGATAACCCATATTGCTAAGACTAAATGCCATGTAATAACGTAGCAACTCCTTTGTATCTACAATGTTGTTATACAAGTACTGATAGTTAGACAGTCGTTAGTGTAATCTGTATGTGAGGTGTAAGCTTATCTCAAAATACAGTTTGTGGAATGTGTTTTAGACAGGTCTGACACAAAGCAGAATGTGGAGGCATTGAACCGGTGCTTTCTGTCTGTCTGGACTGTTCAGGTTGTCCACACTTATGTTTCCTTCACATGAAAAGAGTTGCCAAGCTATGTTTAATGGAGACATCAGCACGTTGTTTTTCAAGGTCTGAATCTGGTTTACAACACAGCACCTTACCGTGCACGGTTAATACAATTAGCTGTAGCTAACTCTGGCTCCAAATAGCTCATGAATGATTAAGCACAGCTGCATTAAATTGATTCAATAAGAACTTTTTGAATATATTTTACGGACTAGCTTTTACAGGATGTCTGCTGCTTGATTTTCCTCTCAGGGCACATCTGTTTCCTATCCAACAGACAAGGAATGCTGTGTATCTGACTTAATGTAGCAGAAAACAAATTACTGTCTAATCTTATCAAGCCATTACATGAATTTGTTTATTCAAGTTAAAGATACCTGGAAGATATTGGAGCAACTGAATCACAGACTAAGAAGTGTAGACTTTTGTAATCGGCAGCAGGTGACTCTCTCGACCAGTTGATTATCGTTCTTTCAAAATATTTTTTACGTGGGAAATCTTGCAAATTAAATTAAACTGAGCTTGTTTGTGTGTTGGCATTAGTTTAAACTCTGTGTGCAGAATTCATTGACAATTTGTTCCTAACGCATTGGGGGCAAGAGACAACTTTAACAACCAGACTAATTAAAAACCATCAAGTCAAGCAGGCCTCAGGGTTAGTTTTACCACTGAGCTTGTGACCATTGCCATCTAATTTAAAAAGAGGAGGCCACAAATGGGTCCTCAATATAATATAAAGAGCCAAGAAATGAGACACACTACAATATAATAACATTTAATACACCTTTATTCATACCCCTGTTATGTTATGGGTAATGTTGTCAGATTCTCTCTAAAACCATTTCTACACTCATGAGATTCTCTGTTCCATGCTGTGGCAACAGTATTGTGCCAACTTTCGATGTTTGGATGTAAAATGTCTCCCATTTTGTTCCAGTTTATACCGTTTTAAAGGACTTGTGTCAAACAAGGTGAATGCAGATATTATACATGTATATCCAGAATGAGGAGCAGATTAGTCAACAGGACCCTGCAGTCAATGTACTGGATTTATGTATTTATGGACTGGATTTTTTTGTTGCTTTGATTACCTTTACTGCTTGAGCCATGTTCTAGCACAAGTTCATGCTAAGCTCTCATGACTGGGGTGAGGGACCTCCCTTACATTTTTCACACACAAAGTCCTAATAAACAAACCAAGCACGTGAAATGTCATGTATATCTTTCTAGAAAAATTATTATAAGAGTTTAGGACTCGGAAGGCCACCTATTCATGAGAACTGTTAAATACCCTAAATGTCTTCATGACTCATGCTGTATGTTGTTGCCCATTACGAGCAAGTCATTTATTTTTACACCGCGGTGGATGAGAAAAATGACCCGTCTTTGTTCAAAGGGAATTAATGGCGATTGATGCAGAAAGAGGTTGAGAGTGCTTTCTTTTCAGGGTCTTACATCAAACTTAATCATCTTCTCTGATGTCCTGTTGTGATAGTTCACTTGGAATGGATGTTAGACATAAACAGTTGCAGAAAAACTGTACGAAGAGCTTGTTAGGACTGCGAATCAGTAAGGTGAGGAAATAAAAATGAACAATTGTGAACCTATAAAGGAAGATGTCATGAATACCTTCTAATTACTCAATCGTATCAGCACTATGTCTGTAAGATATGGTGTATATTTGAAATGTGATATGTAAACATCGCATAAAGGATCTTTGGCATGTGATATACTTTCTTTTGAACATTGTGTTTTCTAATATTTCAGAAAATATCCTAATTATTTCTAGTCCTCAAAATGAACTCTTATGGAAATGGTCCTTTCAATATCCCATTAAACTCATTTTTGTAATACTGTTTGTAATTCTGCTCGAGTTGTTTTGTGGAAACACTCTCTGATTGATTTGCCTTCCTTTTTCTTTTGCTTCCTCTTGTTTTATTTGTTTGATCATCAAGAGGATGACAATTGTTACAGTCCTGTTTTATGGGAACTGGAAATTGAGAGAAACACCATCAAGACATGCAGATGCCCTTTTGCCTTCTCATCATGGTGTATGGAATTGGGTGTATTACATACTATATGAAATGAAGCAAATACATTTAGCAATTGTGCTTGGTAGGAAAGGACATGTGAGAACACAACAATAGGGAATGTTAAATCTGCTCATCTTCTACACATCCTCCAACCCTTGATCCATTTTCTCTGCCTTTGCCCCAGCCATGACACTTGATAACATTTTGGAATGAAGCAAAAGGTCATGAGCTGGGGTCGATCATATCATACACAAACGTGTTAAATTGTTGTTATTTTGTGGGAAGTGTGTCTTCTGTGTGTGCTATGTATGTGTTGCATGTGTGTTTTGTGTGTGCTTGCTATGTGTGTGTGTCTGTGTGTGTGCACTGTGTGTTTGTTTTTTTGTGTGCAAATGCTCACACCGCCTGGGCTCTGAGGCAGTGTTCAAACAAATGTAAGCTGGCAAACACTGAGGCAAGGTAGGGGTGGAGAGTCGGAGGGCTTCGACAGTTTTGGGTGACCTTTGGAGTGGCTGCTGCTCTGGGAAAAGAGGAACTATTGATCTGATGAGAAGTGCAAAGGCATTGGTGTCTGTCTCTACCTCACAGATGACTTGTGAACCTACAATCACAAGATCGCAGTTTCATGGATTGCTGTTTTGTGCTTGTGTGTGTTTATGCGTGTGTTGGTGTGCGCGTGTGTGTTTTTGTGTGGTGTGTGTGCTGTGTGTTAGTGCTTGTGTGGGTGGATGACTGTGTAGAGGGGGATTTGGGGTGAGCTACTGTTATGTCTGTCATGGCTTCCTCTAGTATTTTGTCAGATAAAAATCTAACCGTGCAGAAATGTTGGAATATTTCAAGCAGCTGGAAAAGCGAGGTGAATTATACACTAACCTCATTATTATATTTTATATAAATGTTTAATATTAGATCTTTTCTCTGAGGAATTTGCTTAAACTATAATTCCTACATTCTCTCAGCATTGGAAGTGTAAATTGTAATTATCACCTTGGTGCACTAAAATACCTACTCGTCTGGAACACCACTTAAAGGTATAGCATTCCAGCAAACAAATGTACGAAAATGCACTACAAAGAGGTTTGTCTCTAGAAATACTCCTCTATCAAACCTTCTTGTGATTTTATAAGACCCTTACATCTTTGCTATCAAAAACACAATGAGTAACGGACACCTATGCAATATAACTATCGCTCTCGGAAGCAGTTTCCACTTACACAATGGCAACTGCAACACAATGTATACCATTCAATAGGCAACGTTTATTACAATGAACAATCATATTTGTATCCATAGTAAACATTCTTATTTCGGACAAACATGCTTAGATGGGCATGAACAGAGTATGTTGAGCAATGGTAGACGCGTTGGCACTTTCCTACCATTTTAACTGCTTTTAACACTCACACAGTGAATCCTACCATGGCCCTTCGAAGCTGATCATGCCACTCCGGAAAGCACTTGAGAACTTCTTCTACATTCTATTTCCTCATCTATCAAGAGGTCCGTGAAAAGTCATGGTCTACACGGCCTTCTCGTGTCAGCGGCATCAGTTTTGCCTAATCAACTTCACGTTGCTCAGATAATCAGCCTCCCACAGAGATGAGCTCCCAATCACTCACTCCCTGGTGATGTGCTTTCATTCACACAGGGCTTCCTGCTCTTCAGTCTTAGCTCTCCTTTTTTCCTCTCATCCGTTGAATCCAGTTACTCACTCTCCAACTGGATCTCACGAGTGTCTCCTCCCCTGCTTCCTTCCATCCTTTATCCCGGTTCCTTTCTCCAAATTCTCTGGGAAGGAAGAGACCCTCATGTTTTTGTCTCCGTGCATGTGTTCAACATATGTTTAAAGTCGTCGGCAAAGGAGTGAGGAGACAAAAAATGCAGAAAAACGTTTTTGAGACCACCGCTGATGTTTTCGCTATCTTGTGCTCCTGAACGATTGGAAGAGTATCTCCACCAGTCTCAGGTGTCCAACCTACAGCATGTTGTCAACATACACCTTGTCCAAGCATCGTGTGTTTATTTTGTTGCAGTTTTTTTTTTCTTTTTCTCCATGTGCTAGCACCTTGGAAAACCTCCACACAGCACCTTGTTATTTGTCTTGTCAATCCTTGCTAACTGTCAATACTGCTTTCTGGCATGACCAAGCAACTACGAATACCACCCAGCATGTAGAATCCAAAAGTCCCACATTTTTGGGTTTGTAAGCGTTAGGTGGTTTGCGGACATTAACATCAGTTCAAGTATAGATTTCTCCACCATCACGCACAAGTACACGCCTTCCAGGCCTGTACCTCTAGCTTAAGAGAAAACTTTGCGTGTCCAAGCCTTCTCTGTTTAACATCAGAGACATTTCAAATATGAGTGCAGAGCTAGCTAGCCTCATGTGAACCAGTCACATTTCCAGTGTCCTAGTAGGACTTTCTGATATCTACATCCGCATCAGGAATACTAAACCTTCCCTTCCAGCGAAAAGAAAATTACATTTTCATTTCATGTGCGTCGCGTGCTTATTTCTTTCCTTCATCCACCTCCACCTTTTCTCATGCCGACCCAGTGCCACACATCCGGCTGGTGTTTGATGTATGCCCAAATCATTTTTTGCATGGACAGGGCTCCACACTGGGGTAATGAACAGGCGCGGTGAGACTGAAGGTCAGGCAGCATGATAATTCCAGAAGCTTCATTGTTGTGTTCATAATGGGAGATAGAGGTTCTGTGGAATGCAGGGCAAGGAGATAATGAATATTCCTGTCATCCCTCCCCATGGTGAAGGCTGGATCACAACTGATTTCAGAGCAGGACTGTTCTGTTCTCCTGTCTGCCTGCTGAAAACAGCGATCGTCTCTATGACGTTATGGGAATTTGACTTTAACTTGAGCATTTCCAAACAAATTAAGCCTGAGCTTGGATCCGTTTGAAAGGAACACATTTCTGGAAACTAATTAAGACATTGTCTGGAGAGGTTACTAAGACGATTTGCAATAGATTGTGGAAATTAGGCTTTCAGTGAGTTTATCAAACATAGAATGGATGAGAATACTCCACCATGTGTGAAGACCCAGTGACACATGGACATTACTGTATCCTTGCATACTAATACTGTTTAGTGACCACCTATAGAGACATATCTCTTACGTAAACAAGACAAGAACTCGTTGAGTGTGGATATCACAAGGCTCACACACAGACCATTACTTTGCACGAATGCCATTATCATTCTGCATTGCAATGATAAACTTAAAAGATAAAGAAGCACATTTTTATTGACATTGCTGGCTCTAATTCAATGTTTGGTCAGTGTTTCTAATCAATGCTCGGATAATTCTGTTTTCCATTGACAGAGACCTTAATGATGGGTGTAAAATCTCTGCCATTGGATTTCAAAGCAAAAATAACTGGATTATTTGAAACTAATTAATGCAGGCTGAACCTTTCCTTCCAAATAAGACAGCAGCCTCTTGGTTCCTTAGGAGAACGAGACAGTCTTGTTCCTTTGGAGAACCTGACAGTCTTGGTTCCTTTGACAGACGTGTGAGGAGGAGGACAAATATTCAAATATTTGACAGTTTGGCCTGATTACAGCCATATCTCTCTGTGAACCATTGCTGGATTCAGGACCATTTTAGAGGGTAATTGAGGCTTATTTGGTTTCTATGGAGATCTGTTTAAAATCAGTGTGAGGCGAGCACTGTTCGAAGCAGAAGGGTTTTGTGGGAATTAGAAAAAGTGTTTGACTAATATAAAGAACCTGATTCAATTTATTTCCCAGACATCCACAAACGAAACAGGACATATATATACGGGACATATAACAGGACATATATATATATATATATGTCCTGTGATATGTTCTACTCAGAGTAAAAAAACGAAAATAACATCTTGTACTTAGTATATTAATAGTGTACTGCAAACCGTACATGTGAAAGATGTTCTGTGCTACATGTTATATCATGTACATACATGTTAAGCTGCCATGTGACTGCCAACCAATGTCAATGCCAATTTCACATATTTTTCTTCTAAGGAATGATGGACATCACCCTATGTGCTGTATTGGAAGTAACAATAATATCCATGCGTTGTCCTATGATTGTCAGTCTCTGCCCATCAGTGTTTGTCTGTGTAGGCTTCTGTTTGGGTGAAGAAGTCATCGAGCTGTAAGGCTCAGTGTTTGCAAAGGCTCCCTTTTCTTGTGCAAATATCTCAAGCTCTGTGTTCGTCAGACCCAGTGGGCTGAATGATAATGCTGTCATACTATGATGTCATAGAGTGATGAAACCACTGGAGGGTGTTCTTTCACCTTCAAAGATTTCCTCAATTTAGTTTTTGTCCAACACTTTCGCAAATTCCATCCAAGAAAACTTTTCATCCTGAGAGGTACAATACCTATCACAGCTACAGTTAGAAATGAATTAGCCATCTATCTCCAGTGTAGTTAGTACTTAGTCTATACAGAACGTCCACACATACACAAGCACAAACACACATGCACTCCCACATATGCACAGACAGAAATGCAGATAAGCTTGATGCAACTCCTCGACAGCTGGTTTGTGTGGCTTTCAGAGTCTAACAAAATTCGATTAGGCACTCCAGGTCTGTAGAAAGGCTTGAGAATGCAGTACACGTGGAGAGGCTAGGCACCCGCCTCGATTCTGTTTGGAGCTCTGGCATTAGTCAT
Source organism: Hypomesus nipponensis (assembly GCF_054491055.1). NCBI lineage: Eukaryota > Metazoa > Chordata > Actinopteri > Osmeriformes > Osmeridae > Hypomesus > Hypomesus nipponensis. The sequence goes on along the minus strand of NC_140370.1, from coordinate 13,829,989 downwards.
AGACACACACACAGCTGTGTTGAATTAGGTTTCCATCTCTGGCAATTTGAAGGAAGCAGACACTTGAGAGCCGATGCTTGGGAGAAAAGAGTCGACGGAAATTAACTGAAATGTGCATTAATGTGCGTTTGAATAGTAATTAAGGTTGCATTAGAGTCAAACTTAATTAACACTTATGGAGGTTTTTGTCTTAGGCAGACATGGAACACAAAAATATTTCTGCTGGAGGAGACAGGAGAGGAGAGAGGGGACATATGATGACCCTTCCAGTCAGCCCTTATGGTCCTTGTCCTTGAAACAAAGTGTTATCGATGGCAATGAGAAAAAAACATTTAAATGAAGTCAACCATCCAGTCAAATAGCCTCAATACTCTTGAGTACATACTATGTTGTGGCAGAAGATTGGGCTTGTGTGTGTAAATCATATTAATAAGCAATTACTGTTTGAATTGTCTTTCTGATTCATGCTGAAGTACATGACGCAAGTACACAAGTTCAATCATCAGTCTAGGCTTCTGGCCAAAATGCCAGCATGGGCCACAGCCTCAACCCCCGACAGCGGCCCTGTGGCCCAAACTGAATGATGCCACCTGAGAGAAACAGGAAGATGAAGAGGGGTTGGTCAGAAAGTTCTCATTTGACCAAAACCTCTGTGCCGGGATCAAAGGAGAGGAACCGCATCAGCCCGGCAGCTTCTATCCCCTGCTGACGTCTGTGCTGTCTGTCAGTCGACAGGACAACCAGGGCCATCATCCCAGATCCTGGGGCTGAGCGGAATTCAGCTCCGTGGACTCTGCTGGGGCCAACGGTTTGTCGGGTTGCCAGGTATGCAGCATCCTCTCAAAGATGTAGTCAAAGGATTCTCACGTTGCTCCATCGATCCTTCCCAGGCCAGCCAGGACTCATGCTGAGGAGCTTGCCCTGCAGGAAGGATCACCGACAAAACAGTAACACACTCTACTTTTCCTCTTCTCTCTTTCTTTCCTCTCTCTGTGGTAATGTCTGGTGGCTAATGAAGGGGCTGGCCTGAAGGAAGGGCAGTTTTGACCCCGGTGTGGGTTTGGTCACTTGCGAGTTGGTTTGGCTTATGGTATACAGATGTGTAGTTAGCAGGGATGTTAAAATAATTCGTTTGCTATGGATGTGAAGTGTATGTATAACAAGATATATGTATTGGTAACATTAGCAAATTCACTTGACAGTTTGGTCGATTACGGATTGAACGAATTGGCACGATTGTAAAGTCATAATTCAGCATTGAAATGAATAGTGTTTGGAGCTTGAAGCATGTGTTGAATACTGGTAAACAAATATCTCTATTTTTCATTCATGGGGTGTAATTAAATCTCTAGTAATGGGATGAAGCAACCCTGGGTGAAAATAGGGGATGAATGATCGAAAACAGCTAAATGTTCCATCTTTGTATAATCACTATAACTTTCTTTGTGTGTTTATCTAAAGTAACATCTGCTCTTGATGATACAAACTAATGGGACCTGATTTGTTGACACACAAATGAGACATGGCTCCAAAGATCCTGGTGTTTATGTAAATACAAAAAGTATTTACAGATGATCATTGACAAGAAGTCTTTAGGCACATGAAAGCAGTAACATAAGCCAATCATCTTTAGGTTGCAAAAAACAACATCATTTTTCATGAAGTTTGCAGCGAAAAATGACAACACGAGTCGGTGTTCTAAACACCAACATCTGACCCTTATGTAAGTCCATTTACAATGGGTGACTGTTGGATGAGATTGACGAAGATGAGCCATCTGACTGAGAATGTGGCTATTTTTGTACTTTTTGAAGGCTGCCGAAAAGAGAAGTTGCATTTGATTCAGAGCGTGTGCACTACTGGTGCATTGAGACTCTTACTCATGGTATGATTGATGTAATGACAGACCGTCATTAGTTTTGTTCTCTCTCTGGTTCTTCTCTCTCGTGCTCTCTCGCTTTCTTGCTCTCACAATGAAAATCAATAGAAGCCTTTCGATTGTAATTATCCAGATGCAGAAATACACCCCTAGACTGAAGATGAGGTGGCTGATGGAGTGCTGTCGTCTTATTAATTATTCTTCCACCAGTAAAAGGGCCTGAAAACAATGTTTTTTGTGTGAGTTCACATGAGAATTTAGGAAATGTAATGAGGCCTCAGAAATGAGGAATCCGTTTTTGTCTTGCTCTGTATTTTCATGTGTTGAGAGGGACAAAGCAAGTCAGATAATAACAAGAAAGAACCTTGATGGAATGATTACAAAAATTGAACTATGTTAACTATCTTATCCTATGAACTTGTATGGGTATAAACATTCTAAGAGCTTTTACGTTTTTTGGTGACTTCAGAAGTCTTAGGGAGAAGTAAGCTATTATCTGTCTCTTTGTAAGGAAAGAGGCATAGATGCTTTTAGGAGTCTGTGCACAGTTTGGAGAAGATAATATGGATGAAATTGTCTGTAAAATAATTTATATAAGCATAAACCCATTTCTGGCATATCTAGTCCATGCTCAAGGCATCGTTCTGCTTTGCTTGTGAAATTAGAGTTTATATAAGCTGGCTATACAACACCTTCTTGTTTTAATGAGCTTAGTCTTGCCTTTATTCTATTCTCCTATAAACCAGTTTTGACAGCTCGATAGAGAGTGTCTGGATGCACCAGAGGAGAGTTAGTGGAGTAGAGGTTTTCTTCTGCATTGTCTTTCTAACTATTCATATAAATATTTTCGGTGTTGACAGATACTGCTGCTCTATCACTGACATCCCTAGTCTGGGGAAGGACCATCTGGATCATCTATGAGGATCATTTCCGAAAAAGCATAGCCATGAAAACCACATTTAAAAAAAAAGAAGATAAATACAGCACGTTGGCGTTGCTGTAGTATCTGAACTCTATACAGCAGACATGATATAGGGGGTGGGACACAGACAGACGAGAGAGAGAGAGAGAGAGAGAGAGAGAGAGAGAGAGAGAGAGAGAGAGAGAGAGAGAGAGAGAGAGAGAGAGAGAGAGAGAGAGAGAGAGAGAGAGAGAGAGAGAGAGACAGAGACAGAGACAGAGAGAGAGAGAGAGAGAGAGAGAGAGAGAGAGAGAGAGAGAGAGAGAGACAGAGACAGAGACAGAGAGACAGAGAGAGAGAGAGAGAGAGAGAGAGAGAGGAAAAGGTGTCTCTTCAAACTAAAACGGTGTGACATGGTTCTCGAGATATTTCGTACTTCCTCAGAGGGTCTGCCGAACTGTATTATGTGCCTAAATAAGCCCAGACACAGACATTGGTTATATCAAGACCTCACAACTGGCTCCATTATCTCCACTGGAGTTCATTTCAGAATAGTGCACAGCCAGAGGAGATTTGAGTGAGGATTGATTTCAAATATGCAGTAACAATAACAGGTATTGATGAGTTCTACGACGGGGTATTCAATATATCCTTTTTCTTTCCCACCTCAGGTTGCAGGCTCATGATATCACCCTGCATGATGTCAGAGGGCTGATGAAACCATCACACTCTATATCTCTACTATTGTTATAACCATGTCATGCTACTTTTCCACCACATTGTCAGTCGTATCTGGATTCAGTCTCCATCTGTGTTCCTTATCCTTGGTGTCCTATAGTGAGGTACCTCAAGTTGTGCCTGTCCTCAAAAAATCAGATTGATATTGTGTTTTGAGGTGTAGTGGATTTTGGGGCACTTGTCTATGTAGGCTACTGAGAAACAGAGTTGAGGCGTTGACATAGCAACATCTGAATGGGAGTTCAGCTGAGGTGCTGAGGTACTGGTCTGCACAAAATGTTTTCCAGACCTGCACCACTTTCAGTACATCATGACTGTGACCACCTCATTGCGACACTGGCTTGTTGAAACATCCTTATATGGGCTCAAACAGTGTTTCTATTTTGATTAACTTTTCAAGCAACTTCCAGGAATGACTTCTGAGGAGAAAACAAAACGAAAATAAAACCACATTCTCTTCCACCCTCTCCAATATTCAGCTTTTTGTTCTCAACCCCCCACATGTTAGTTTCTCTGTTTGCTTTGCCCTCAGTTCAGATTGCTTTCGTTATTTGCTCGGAATGAGATCGGTGACACAGACCCTGATGCTGAGAACTTATTAACCTGTGACATTCCACACTCTTTTCCATTTTGTTCACATTGACCTTGAGTTTCATCGTAAGAGTCAGTGAATTGATTTTACTGTTCCAGTAAACTGCAAATGAACAAATAACAATCATCTGCAAATATCAATTTATTCTCCAATTTGTGCTGACTGTCTCTGTGGAAATCCAGAGCTCTATAACCTGTTTTATGGATGCGCACTTGGTTGTGCCCAAGAGAGGTCCCAACCAAACCCTTCATATTAATAGAAATGAAGGATTAGTTTCTGCAGTTATATCTTTCAAACATGTTCGAAAACATTGAATAAAAAGTAAATCCATGATTGGATAATATTTATAACTGTACAGTTTTTTGGGGGGAAACAACATATACGCCTAATAAGCTGAAGTTTATCGAATAATACATTATTGCTTGCAACAATGAGAATGTTACATTCATGTGCTACCGTAATTGTTCTTGGGACTATGCAACCAAGAAGGAAAAATCATGCAAATTCATAAACTAGGGAAACTTAACTAATGAAAAGTAATTAGAGAGATACAGTGAACGGAAAATGATTCACAGCTGTCTCTAATTTTCTTTGAAGATTCTCGATTTCTTTCCAGATTTGACGTGTCCTGCTCTCTAACTACTGTTTCAGAATAAGAATTATTCAAACTCGAACACTCTTGTCTGATATTGGCGCAGTTGTCTAGATTTGTCTAAATCCAAACACACAGACACACAGATTTACTACAGTATGAAAGCTACTTATACTATCACAGAGGTTCTTCAGAAGTCACAGAGCATTATTTGTTTTCTTTTGTTTATTATTTTGACTTTCTTAGCTTTTCTGTACGCAATGTCACAGTGACCTTTTGTCATGAAAGTTTAAAGCTGTGCTGTAAATGTCAGTCAGATTGTGCCTTTGCAGACAGTTCTCTTGTGAAAGAGAAAATCTTTTATCGAAAAACTTTCTCAACCTTTCTCTCCACATGCATTATTAGATTTCTCATGCTCGGCTGAATAAGCATTTCTAGATATCAGAGTCTGAGGTCTCTAATGTAATCTAGGTCTATGAATTGCAGATGGTGAACTTAATGGAAGCTTAAGAATTAAGTTTGGAATCTGAAAATTCATCATTTTAAAGTCAGGGAAACTGGAACTTAATTTCATATTAAAGGGTAATGTATGCCAAGTGGACCATGTATCCTTTATCTTCACAGCTTTATAGTAATAAACAGTACGACATAGTTTAAATCCGTGGAAGTACATCAAGGATATTCAACACACTGTCAACAAAATCCTGTTGCTTTTAATATTCTCAACAGACTGTCAACACAGACCCAGAAACAGCACAGTGGAAGAGCAAGTCATCACCAGGGTCAAAAATACGACAAACAATGTGAAAGATGATCCTGACAGAGAGCCAGCGCAGTTCTCCCTCCTGTGGCAGTGAGGAACACAGAGCCAGCACCACAAGGCCACATGAAGATACCCATGTTGACATGTTAAAAAATATTCATGAGAAACTCCTCGCCGCATCAAGCCCTGGGGGGGGGGGGGGCCGGGGGGGGGGGGGGGGGGACGACGGCGAGTGGAGCCATGGGTCAATATCATGCATGATAGCTGTGAATGCCTGCCCAGACAGATCGGCCTTGTCAGTCTTCACACTTCTGCTCCGTTCCCAACGGAGGTCTGCCGTCGGGCATGCGTGGACTGCATGTATTCTGATGAGTTACAGGCAGTGCTGTGAAGCGTATGTGCTGTTTAAGTTCTCTGTTTGATTTGCCATACCTCTTTCCTCGGTCATCTCCCCAACAACCCATGGTCATAAAACACTGCATTATGGGAAGTAGGAGGCTCAGGACCGTACTGCAGTCTGCTAGGATGCAGAGGAATGTAGCATCAGTTTGACATCTGGCGGGGTTATCGCAAACTTAGAACATAAAAAAAGCTTCCCTGCTGTGCTTTAATGTAGTGATGATCACCGTTGGCACGTTTGATGTCGGATGGTGAAGATAGGGTGGATATAAGCAGTGAGTGTTTGTCTGTGGTGGAGGTTCGCAGAACAGGTTGTATCAAAGGACAAATGAAGTCACTGCTGTATGTACGTGTGTGTGTGTGTGTGTGTGTGTGTGTGTGTGCGTCACCACTTTGTGCGAGTGTGGGTGCGTGTATGTGTGTGTCAGGGGTGTTCTGGCTGACATTTGATCTGTCCTCATGCAGCTCCCACATAAAAACACCTACAAGCTGTACAGCTGGGGCCGTGCCAGCTCCCCCAGTCACCACGGAAACCGTTCTGCATTCTACTGAAAGGAAATGCAAACGCTGATTAAACATCAAAATATTCCCATCTGATATGTTCCGCGCACTGACATTACGGTAAGCCTTTTTGCGAAAGTAAAGAACCTGATCTTCATTTTATCACGCAGCGCTAAATGTCTATTTTGACAAAGCAGACCTCACCTCAATCTTGACTTCCTCTTAACCTGTATCCTGACCCTTTCAACAGTAATGGAACAACAACAGCAAGCTCCTAGCTAGCAGAGTTTACTTTGTTTACCAGCTTGGAGAAAAAAGCAACTGGATGGAGTCCATGTTGCTCGATGGTGTATGTTGTTCTCTCTCTACTACAAATGATTATCTACTCCCCACTCATCTCTGAATTAATCATGAAGCCTTTTGCCGAGACTTAAATTATTAACATTTTCATTATCTTGTCTTGAGGTGTCAGTAAATAACGGAAAACCATACAATACAAATTTTACATTTTATAATTTTGGGAGGCACTGGAAAAGCCAGAGAATAAGTTTGTGAGGACAGTGTTTCTCATCTCCCCAAAGTGTTCCCTGCTCCAGAGATGTAGAGATTCTGGAAGAGAACTCCATGATGAGCTGAGTCCAAACGGGCCATGTGAGTTCAGATGAGGTTGCAGCTACCCTAGATGAAAAAAGTGCACATACACTGTTCAAAGTCCTCTGACAAATCGGCCCACAGGTGGATTGCATGTCCATATGATGCCCCTAATCGGAGTGGACACTGCCAATAGCTGAGCCATGCAATTGACCATCACCGTTGCCTTTTTCATCTTCTCCAGATCCATTTAAGGATCAATAGCGAGGTCTAACTCATCAGTTCAACTTTACAGGAGAGGAGGGAGAAAGAATGGTCGAGGTTAGAGAAGAGGGGAAAGAGATTGGAATGCTGTCAGCGTGCCCTGAAGCTTTCATAAATCCTCTGGAAAGCAACAGGGATGGTTAAGATCTGAGGCGAGAAGAGGAGAAGGAGGGGAGAGGAGAAGGAGAAGAGAGGAGAGGGAGAGGACAGGAGAGGCGAGGAGTGTACAAACGAGAAGAGAGTCGTGGAGTTATGAAGCCTGAGCAACTTAAAGCTGGGTTAATGATGTGCTGTGTTTGGGAGCTGAACTACAGTCACCAGGAAGTCACATGTTGGAGTGAGTGGAATAACAACTTGATCAGGCCAACTTTTATGTACTCACCTGATGGGTGAATACAAGACGCTAGCATCACTGCCTTGCTCAGGGAAAAATGCAGTATGCTGCCTTTTCAAGCAGTGCACATGACTACTGTCTTCTGCTTTAGTTGAGGGGAAGAGGGGGAGTTCTCTTTGTGGAGATCTGGATGGGGAAAAAACCCAAGAGGACCACGGCCACTCCTATTTTCTTGCAGGCTTTCACTCTACTTGGAGATTAAATTAAAAAAATATAAAAAACGATCCCTTTAGGTATTGAATGTATTCATTCTTTTTATTATCGTGTTGATACAGACGTTCCCATCTTCTCTCTTCTATTTTGGGATTGGAATATTTTCACATAAAAGTGGTGAATGACTGTAATGCAGACTCTGCTTTATTCTGAGTCGCTCCTTCCAGGCGTGAAGGAAGCGCAATGATGAATAGTTGCTGAGACAGTGTAGGGACTTAGACAGAGGGGATTTGAGTTGAGTCCTGGCTCAGTCCACTGATATGCCCCCTGATGAGAGTATTTTAGCCCAATTATGGCCGTGGATAGAGAGAGCCCTATTCTATGTAAGAAGGGAAGAGATGATGAACAACCGACGAGGATTCTTTTTGATTTGTTTGATTCATCTCATCAATTAACAAAAACACCAAAAAAACAAACATTCTGAAATTAAATTTTAACTTCCTGTTGTGATGATGTCATACCATCCCTCATTCCAGTGTCTCCATCACACTCTCTGATGTATCATTTGTGGAATTACGCATTTGAACCATCTTGGCCGAAGATAAAAATGATGTTTTGGTACAATGCTGTTAAGTAGAAGCACTGTTTCATTACACCATATTCAAGTTTGTACAATTGCATACTATGAAAACTGTATTCACACTTTGGTAAAAAAAAAAAAAAAAACTAAAAACAATGAAGCGGCAGAACAAAACAGTGATCAGTTTGGTAGGATCAAACTCAGGACTTACTGGAATTACGAGTGCACCACTTGAATGCCTCCCCGCTCTCAGCTCACCTCCTGTTGCAGCGTTTGTTATTTTACATCACACTGCGTCCCAAACCAAACGTAGGCTGAATGTATGTGGGTTAATATGTGCCATTAAGCAAACACTTTTATCCCATCCCATACTCTATGTTTACGCTTGTAGGAAATGTCCATATAGCCTAGTAACACCCAGTAAACTCAAAGGCAAACTTTACCGTTTCACTAGTGTTTAGTTAATACACAATGGGATCTACGACAAAATAAGAAATTGTATGCATTAGGATTGAAGTATATGTTAAAGTATGGATGTTACAGTGATTACCCACTGTTGAGAATCATAACATTCATATTCTGCATTTGCTAATAAATGGAAATTGCACCGAGATAGAACCACTCAAATTTTTTTAACAACTGAAAACACCATGATAAACCAGATAAAACAGTCCTTTTCCTTGAACACAATCATCACCAAACTACCTCTCCTACATGCAATCACAATGGCAGTTTGTATGATCAGTAGGTCTGCACTGACAAGCCTGTAAAAAAGCTTTTCCGGTAGCATTCCTCAGCATGGGATCAGCCCTAGGTATCTGACTCCTGTCAGATTGCACAGTCTGAGAGGACTAGAGGAGGAGATATAAATATTGAAAACCTGTAGCAGACTGCGACAAAGATTTCACTTCCAGCACGACTCTACTCTATAAAAACTGTGACTGAAATGGCAAGTGAAGATACGGCCGATTGTATGCAATTCAGCCCCCTTGCCATGAGCCAGATTGAAGCGTTGGTTCACGGGTGGAACATTTGTCAGAAGTACACCTGCCACCAGTTCTCAAGTCTTCAATCAATCAGTGTTTGTCGCTCAGCACACCAGAACTCAGTGCTTTTAGTTTAATAGACCTGATTGCACTTAAAAATGCAGCGTTTTTTTTGCTAGATCTTTCTCAAGTGATCAGGGGGGTTTGATCCAGAATGTTGCATCGCATTCCTGCATCGAATTCCATCCCTGTCTATTTCACAGTCTGTTCTGGAATCCTTGCATGCCCTGAATTCCACAAACATAAAATACTCAGAGGGCAAACAAACCATATTTACCAGGATCACAATCTTTTTCCATGTGTGTGTGCATTTGTGTGCTGTATCTGTGTGTGACTGTGTGTGTGGAAAGCAGTGTGTAGGAGAGAGAGAGAGGGCGATCTTTCATGAATATTATTGTATTCGATTGCCATGCATGCTTTTTGTTTTATGCTTGAGGGAGGGATTAATTTAAGTAGAGAGAGAGTGGCTAATGGATTTCAGATAGGAAATTATGCTTAACTCTGCATGCATTAAGATTTGAATATTTACAGCATTGTGAAGACGGTTTCATTCTCGGAAATCATCCTGCCTTTGGGTGAGGATGTGGAAGTGGGTTCCCTGGTCTGGATTGTTCACCCTCAGGCAGTACTGGATTGTTGCATGGCCATGTTTACTGTACATTCAGGCAGCTTTTATGAAAACAAGAGAAAGAAAAAGAAAGAAAGAGACAGAGAGAGAGAGAGAGAGAGAGAGAGAGAGAGAGAGAGAGAGAGAGAGACAGAGAGAGAGAGAGAGAGAGAGAGAGAGAGAGAGAGAGAGAGAGAGAGAGAGAGAGAGAGAGAGAGAGAGAGAGAGAGAAAGAAAACAGCACAAAGGTTTGTGTCAAGATTGTGTGGTTAGATTGTGTGAGAGAAAGACAGAAAGAGAGAAAAAGACCAAGAGAGAGATAGAGAAAGAGAAAGAGAGAGACAGAAAGAACATAAGAAGTCCCAACAAAATGAGATTTCCTTGACAATGTGTGATCTTTATGATATGCCATTGCGTGAGGTCATGGACATCCCTGAGTCTACAAGCATCCTATAAAATAACAGTCAGCTTTACTGAGGTGGACTTGAAGACATACACTGTAGGCCTATATGTATTTGTATACACTCCTTTTGGATTTGCAATGCAAAATATTTCAATTTCCTTATATGTACTTGTCACTGTCAGCTGATTTCCAATAGGTAGAGAACTGCCTATTCTTATACATCTTGTGGAAAATGTGTGTTGCCTTCCATATTGTCCCCCTCCGCTACCGAGAAACCAAACCTCATCACACCCCCTCCTTCCCTCCCACCGGCTGCCACCTGGCCCTGTTCTGATGCACAGCAGCCCCCTGCGACTCACCCAACCTGCTTCCAGAACTCTTCTTCTCTGTGACCCAGACATGCCGTTTGTTCGACTGAATGCAATGTTCCATTGTGAATGAACAAGGACAAAGAATGTCCATTTTATTACTCACACCTTTGCTCCAAGTCCACGGGTGCTCAAGCAAATGTGAAACCTGCATCTCGAATATTCTATCAAAATTGGGGCAGTGGGTGGCCTGAAACAAGGATAGAATTTTCTGTTTGGCTGCACTGTTGTTTCTTTTAGAGATACCTCATAAATGATCTGGCACATCGTAACTACTAGCTACTTCGGCAACACCTTGTAGTTAACAAGAGATACATAAACACAGGGCATTTGCCAGATAGTGTCTGCCCGTGTTGACAGATGATATAGTTTAGCATGAGCTCATATCACGATGACTTTACGCTCTCTTTAACCTCCAAAGTGGTATTCTTGAGACCTTCTGGCTAACTGATTAGCTAGATGGCTTGTCATGTGACAACATGTACTTTCAGAAACACCTGGAGAAACAGTATGTGGTAAGGTATTTGATTCTGTCTGGGTGCAGGTGTCCTATTGCAGCCTTAATGAAAGGCCTATATCTCACCTGGACTGTAACAAGACTAAGTGCATGTATCTCACCATGTGCCTGCGGCTCTGGGTTAGCCCACATACCCCCTGCAGAGACAATGGAAGTGTATAATTACAGTATGGAAGCTTAGTCTCTATACATGTCCTTCGGGAATGGAACTTCCGGTAATTGTGGTACCCCTAAATTGATAAATTAGGTAGTCACTTTTTTAAAGAAGGCATGATTTTTTTTTTCCACAGATAGAATTGAGTGAATTGCATAAAAAAGAGTGCTGCGCTTTGAGTGTGTGTGTGTTTCTAATTTGAATGTGTGCGTGTGTGAGCATGTTGGGGGAAGTGTTTGCCGAGATGGAAGCAAAGGAATGGTCTTTGACTCAACAGGAGTTACTTGTAATTATCGTAGTTTGTGAACACAAAACGAAAGGGGATATACTGAGTTGTGACCAGAGACACTGTGTTTTCAATTCATCAATCCAGTTCTCTCATTTCCCCGAGCTGGCCAGCAGTGCAACATAACAGAAAAGTTCATTAATCCATCCAGTAATGAGCAGAGCTTGGACATAGGGCTTGATAATGACATTGCAGGGTAATATCTCTTGTTTGTTTGCTCACTCCCACTCTTGGGCCAGGCAGAGCTCCGCCACATGCCTGCTCCCCCATGCAGCTTTGCAAAACAGAGAAAGAACAACTAAAAAAGTAATAACTAGGTGTCTGTGTCTAAGTTGATTCTCAGCATTCGTGGTAAACAAAATAGAAAGGAGAACTTTGGGAGATACGAATGAGTTCTTGTAAATAAAATTACGATAGACAAAGAAATGAATCTACTTCTGGAACGCCATTTCCATCTGCAACCGACATTTCATTGGACGATGATGTAAGGGAATAGGAGAAACAGGAAGTCTCCCAAGTCCCATAACAACATACCACCCATACCACCAACAGCTTTGCTGTGAGGTTGATGTAAGGGATTTAAGGAGATAGAAAGCTCCAATGTTTGAGGGTTACTTTGATATTCATAATACTATGCTGTGTCATGAAGCTCATAAAATATTTAAACAAAATTTGCATTTTTACAGATGGGCGAGACAGGATTCTAACTTGGGACGTTATTGTAGTAATTTTGTGATGAGGAAACATCATCACAGTTCTAAAAACTGCCAAATTTAATTACAGCATGAGAATCTTTAACAACAGTATATGAGTCAGAAGCATATTCTTCCACTACTACAGACCAGCATACATACAATATGTATATTATACTTTGGAAACTCTCTGAGGAGGTCAACTCTATGGTTCTGTTTCTGATGGTATGATTTTATATTTGATATATTGTATTTATTCTCTGATTTCAATCACCGTCCCACTAGCCAGTTAGACCTGGAGGCTTCATTGGTTGTGATATCTGGGGCTCATTTGTTGCTGTGTAGGTCGTATCAGACTCCCTTGGCTAATTAATAATTCAACCTTTCAGTAACATACAACTGCCTGCCCCCTCTGCAACCCTCCATTACTCTTCCTCCTTACAGCAGACGTTACACTAGATTTGATTTAAAATGTTCAGAGAGACAAGTGTAAAAATAGCTGTGATGCCATGCATTATAAACGATAAGAATTCCCCTGCATGTTTATGGAGAAAGTACAGCAAATTAAATTAACGTCTAATATTATTGATCTCATCAGATGAGACTGGGTGCTGATAAAAGTTGATGGGCTGAATGTAGGCAACCAGTTAACGGGAAAAACTGTCCTGTCGACGTGGTCATCTACTCACACACGAACACTGTGTGTGTTAGATATTGTTCCCCTAGAAATATTTCACAATAGGACCCAAATCAATTGACCAAACAGGGAGAAAGGGAGAAGGAGGAGAAATAGACTGATGAAAAGAGGGCATTAGCCCGGCCTGATTGGATTGGTGTGTGCTTCTGGTAGCCCAGCTTGAATGATGCCAAGGACGTCTGATCCTGGGTTTAACGGAAGCTAGAAGTGTCCAAATAATAGGACTTATGGGGGCTGGTGGTCTGGAGGCTGTAATAAGCTTACACCAAAAGAGGGTGAAACTGTCTGGAGTCCAAGGAAAACCAGCGGAGTTTATGGGTGAGTTGGAGAGAAGAGGGGGCAAAGTGAAAGGACGTGAGGGGAGGGGCAGCACTTGTACTGGCTGGCTTTCACTTTTGCCCTTTTCATCCTTTTAGCAGCTATCATTTCCCCCATGGGGCTTGTCAATTTCTACCAAGACTCATAATTGCTTTCCTCGCTGGTGTATAATGGTCTCACGCTGTGTTATCCACAGCTCAGGCCTCACCTATGAGTAAAGATTACTTTATTGATTTCCATGTCTTTTTTCTCTCCCCTTCACCTGCTCTGACTCCCTGACAGTTGGCAAGCCTGACTGTCCATGCTGGCCATGGACACCTTTTCACAGCTGCGCTGTTTGCTGTACTGTGTAGCATGACTCTCATTCGCAGTGCACTGCAATACTTTTAATTGCCTTTGTAATAGATTGACCCGATCCAATATGCATTCTGCATCTGCAGAGCGTGAAGTGGCAAGTATCATGTTAAAATTTGAAAAGCACCAAGGGCAGCTATGTACCGTAGGTGGTTGAAAGATTAAAACTGCTGAATGCATTAACGATACAAAAGGGTCAGCACAACACCAATAATGTATTCATTTGTATTTTTCCAGAGTATCTCTGCCTAGAGAGAGAGAGAGAGAGAGAGAGAGAGGGAGATAGAGAGAGTGAGAGAGAGAGAGAGAGAGAGAGAGAGAGAGAGAGAAACAGCCAGATGATTCTCTAACCAGAGATGTTTAGAGAACTGATCATTGTGTTTCTGAGGACCATTGACACAAAGGTTTGTGTCAAGATTTATGGTTATGGGAATGTATTGCCCACTTCTGCTTTTGAAGGGTTACTGTTATGTATGCTGTGGTTATATTCTTTACTGTTTCACAGTGAATTTCTTGTAACTACAGTTATGTAGTTATCTACAAGCAACTTTCATATTCTCCTGCCCACTGCTGCCACACTGTCTAGAGATAAAACAAACTTTTCACTTGTCTGTTTTCCAGAGTGAAAACATGATGTTGCCTTTTAAACAGAGCATTGCTACATTGTTTGTTCATCATAATGATAACTGTTCTCTATTAAAGAATGTCCCATTTGAATTCAGAACCCTAATGGACTGTAAAGCATACAGGAAAAAACAAAGTGCACAGGAAACACACTGGGGGTATAAACCCAGCAGTCACATGGTGAAAAACAGTGAGGAGGACAATCTGCTATTTTAACATGCTTGTGTATTTCCGTCAATTACAACCGTGTTGGCAATATTGTTTTCCCCTTCCATGGATTCTCTGTCGAGCTCTGTTAACTCGACAACAGCTAGCTGCTACTGGACAGACATTTGAGTGTGATCCAATTAAGGTGTGTGTCTTCACCCGCTGCTCTCAAGCTACCTCATGGGCCAATGGTAATTACCCTGGGGGGGCACAATTCCAATAACCCCCTTCAATCCTCACCAGGCAGGCTCCGGCTTCCTCCTGGCAACTTCCTGTCAATTTGAGTCTCAGGAGGTCAAAGAGCAGTTGTCTCAGCTGAAAGCATGCTGCTGTTGGTGCTTTGTTATCGATGAAACTGTAGATACAGGGTGAAGGAGGTGTGTGTTGACTGTTGCACAGACTGGTGTGCAGTACTGACTGGTGCACTGACTGGTTTACTGGTGCACCACTGATTATTGCACTGACAGGTAAACTGAATGCCCGGTAAGAGCAAATCCCATGTGAAAAGGGAAAGAGTAAATGAGATTATAATCAGAAATACAGTAGTCAGTAATGGTTAGGATTCCTCTCCACTTGCAAAGTGCTGACCTGCTCTCCTCTCTAAATGTGTGCACGGGGTAATCTGTACCCTTGGGTCACCCATTAGACCAGGCTCACAAATACAATTTGATTGAATCAGACAGAAATAACAAAGATGCGGTTGAAGTTCAATGGAAAGACACTATATGGCACACTTTAATTTATTTATCTCCCCCTTCAGCTGCCCTTTAATATGATCTAGTGTAGCTGCCAAACAGAGCAAGAGCCTGGCTGTGAAGAGACAGTGGTTTACACTCAGTGGGAGTACCTTATGAGGTATCTCTACCCAACATATCTCAGGCCCCCCTACAGTGCCAATAAGCAGCCACAACGCTCTGGAAGTTTGCCTCCCAGCCCATTCTAATCTGATCTCCAGGGGATAGGTTTCACACAGGCACTGATGCGCTGGCATTTCCACCAGACTGCAGTGTGCCTTCACTCACAAAGGGAAAGCTCACTTTCATATTCATCTCAGTGGGGGTGTTTTGAATAATGGGCAGTATTTTTCATTTGGACAGCAACATTCAGCATTTAGAAGTCATAAATAACACGGAGATAACAAACAGAGCTAGTTGACTCACCAAGTCAATAACTAGCCATACTTGAATGGTTTATGTTTACTTGAATATGAGTTCTACCCATCCATCACTTCACTGTGAGCTTAACGTGTGGTGAAAAACATTGACGGAAGCTTGTCTTGTGGATGGCGAACCCTTGCCAACTTTAACAAGCGAGCCTTCCATCTCGAGAGGCCTCTCAAATCTCCCATGATTCCTGTGTGATAAAGGAGAACTCCCAAGGGCTACTGATTTGCATTCTCCTTGTCTGTCTACCCTCTTCTATTTCCTGTCTCTCCAGGAACACGGAGGAGCCGTCAGGGCGTGGGGCTTCTTCTCTCCTTGGGTGGCCACATCCCCCGGGCAACTTCTGAGATGAGCCGGACCTCCCCTTGTCATTAGTGGAGAGGAACAACCCTTTGATATTTCATGGACAACTCAACATTCATCCAGGGCGACTTGACCTTGGCAACTCCCAGGGCTTCTTCCCTCCTTCCGAAAGCCGGTCTCTTCGTGCTCTTCCCTTACTCACAAAGCAAAAGCCTGCCAGTGAAATGTATGCTTTCACACTTCACTGGCCTCTCTCAAACTCCTCGCTTGCTCCCCCCTGACAATTTAGATAACTTCCATGTCTCTTCTTGCCCTCTCCCTGTCTCCCCATCCTCCCTCCGCAACCACTCCCAACCAGCCTCCAATCTTCACCCAGGAGAACTAGGTGAATAGTTTGCACATTGCGCTGATGGTCTTCAAGGATGCAGGCTGTTTTCTTCAAAGATAAATCTGAACAAAGACGTCCAACCATGAAGCCCTTCCATTTTGTCTGAGGTTATTTTCCCCTCAAGGGTTTTGTAGCCATGAACAAGAAAACATTTGAGCCCGTTTCTGGCTCGAATTGTGGTCACAGAGTCCTCTGTTTACATTTGTTCAAACAGCGTGAACTCATTAGAAAGAAATATGTTCATTGAAGCTCAAACATTGCATAAACACATCCAATATACAATGAGTACATGACAAAAGTGGTTTCATAATCAGAATCTGTGGAATGTAGATGTTGTGAACAGATGCTACGTTTCCTGATCTCATGTTGTGTTTTCAACTCTGTTAGCTGTGGAGTAGAAAATATTTCTTGAATAGGACTCCAAATTGGATTTTGAAATGGACAACAAGAAAGAGATGGATGGTTTATTATTAATTAGTCAGTGAACAACCTTTGACATTCCTACAAGGGAAAGACTAACGCACAGCTCCTTCTTCCTCCACTTTCTCCCAGGATGTTACTGAGACTTGCTATTGATGGTTTGACGTGTTCAGTACCATTAAATAAGCACTAATTATGTTTGTAGATACATGATTTTAACCATCTCACCCTTCATCCTATCTCATCTTTTCTTCCAATCTCTTAATTAAGAGGTTCCAGTGGTCTATCATCAACAGAAATCGATCTCAAGGCTTCATGATTGCAGGGACTGTGTGAAGTTTCCTTTTACTGCGGCTTCAAATGAGACACATTCATTAAAAGGCTCTTTTTTTGCTGTTTTGTCACCGTTTCTTCGCCTAGAGCATATTGAAGAGATAAAGAGAGCCCAACCCTCTTTATTTATATATTTCTGTACAGCCTCCACAAGCCTCTGTCTCCCAGCCCTCAGGACATGAGTGAGTCAGTCCCCACACTCTCTCCCCTCGGCTGAAGCAACCTACCTTATTTCAGCATCTTTTGTTCAACAGACAAGAGATTGAGGATTTTTGCGTGGAAAATGCTCTCCTTATGCTATGATTTGTCATTTGAAAGTTTCAATAAATTCACAAATCATCCATTTGAAGATATCACCAGTCTCATTATTTTTCAGTTTAGCATTAATAGTTACTGTTTACCCTTCAAAAACACAACCATACATACCTGTTTCATATTCATAAAAATCAGGCCTGAGTAAAACATGACTTTTTCTGAAATGTACTTGAACTTTAACCATAACTGTTATTATGGAAGTGGCAAACATTTGCGTATTTTAGATCAGTTAGGTATTGTAACAGAATTGTATTACATTATAGCTCTGTGTGTTGTAATGATTTCATTTGGCAGGACTTGTGAGTATATACAAATGTCTATATAAACAACAACAAAGGGGTGTGGTTTGACGCAGGAAGGGAGTTTTGCACCAACATGTTCAGTGTCAAACGTCACGACGCGGACGGGTGGACAACAGACACGTCAACTAGTGTGAGTTTTCCACTGAATGCAGCAAACTTCTACTTGCAAAATAATTACTATTCATTAAAGCCGGCTGTCAGAATCCTCGACTCCCCCTCCCCCTCTTCCTCCTTCTCTTCCCTTCCTTTCCCAGATGTCCTTCAGCGATCGCAGCACCTGTCATTCTGTCAGCCCTCAGTCAGCCTATCGATTCACAGATCTTTACCCGAGCATAGAATGCTTGCATGCCAATTTCTCCACCTCTCTTCCTCCCTGGCTGACCTTTATTTCTTTAAGAGGTTTCGACATGGATAAATATGCCACCCTGAACTTTATTTAATTTAAATATTTGACCCAGATTTGGGGATCTCGACTCAACCAAGAAGTTGGCCAAGTCTCCTTATGACACCGCCAACTGGACATCGATCGGTGTTGTTTTTCGTGATCCTCGTGCAACTTAATACCGTGAGTCTTACGGGAAGAAATATACACATGCAACAGTTTTTATTCATTTAATAGAAGAACATTTACATCCTGTTAAAACATTGAGAAAAACAAATATGTCGATCAAACAATGACATTAAAGAGGGCGATTTATTTCAGAGCTGACCGTTTGGCATATCAGTTTGTGTGTGAAGCGTATTTACAGAAATACATAAAACCTTGTCTCTTCATTGTCTAGCACTGATTTTACCTTTGGGTATGGTGTTTTCCTATTTGTTGACGGTGCCATGTTATGATTTTATAAACGTGGACATAGTCGACCACAGAGTATTTACATTCAGCACTTTGGTTCAAGACAGTTGTAAGCATCATGTAACTAGCTAAACTTGTGTATAGCTAATCTAATAAACATATAGAAGTTGAAGGCATTTAGGACATGTGAATGATCACAGAGAGTGATAGAGAGAGGGAGAAAAAGAGAGATGGAGAGAGAGCAATGTGGCATAAACTGAAATGAAAAGGCCCTATTGACATGAAAGACCAGTTGAAACCTAACATCTGGGTGGCTTAAAAAGTGCAGTTCTGGAAAACATGTCTCTTATTGTACCAAAAACGGAGGCACATTGACCCACACACACTAACAAAAAATTAATGAACTAAAAGCTAAAGGATTTCTTTATACAAGGATGTTTAGTATTGATTTAATGAAGAGATGAAAAAGACTAGCAGAGAATAATAATGAGAATGCATGCTGATACTGGTACAGTGGCCCTTTATTCAGTGCTATGGAGGTATTGAATGTTTTAATGTTTCCGCGTGATTATGTTTATGAAACTCCCTCCCTACTGCGCTCTCTTTTTGCTGTCTCAACAAGAATCTATTCTCCAGACACCCTGTCGCTTGTGTGTAATAGCATGTTCTGAAATCTCAAATCTTGCAGGTAATTGATGACCAGTTAAATGACCTACAGGTATACAGTCACAAAGCAACACACAGATCTCGTTTTATTTTGCCAACTGTGCCACATTACTGCTTTCCTCTGACTTTCCAAACATCATAAATCACTTGGAGGGAAAAAAAAGCAACCAAGCCCCTTTTCACCTCTTTCTAGTGACGAAGTTTGGAAAGTTTACACTGTGGTGTAATATAACCTGCTTGATTGATTGGGTGTCCTCCCCTGTCCTGGCGATTAGCAGAAGGGCAAGTGCCGATTTCCAGATGACTTTAAGATGAATAACTTGTATTTACCAACTGTGAGTGAAGAACTCCCACCTCATTAGCAGTCTCAGTTTTCCATGGCTTCTCAGGTTTCCATGGCTACTCTTCTTATGCCCGCGTGAGTTTGATGAGATGCGACTTCGTTTAGTGTCAAGGCTAGCTGACAACCCAGGAAATTGGTTTCTTACCTAGCAAATGCTACTCTCCATATATTAGGGACCATACTCTTATCAGGAAGAGGCTGAGGGTGTAATTGCAAAATATGTGTATTTGTTTCATGGTGCCACCGTTTTGTACGGCGAGCAGAGACATTTACATGTGATGTGTTCCATGTCAAGAGGTTTCTAGTTTACTCAGTTGTCAAATACAACCCTGGATAACTCCAAGAAACACAGCATGTGTATTCCAGGAGAGGACTATAGTCTTGTGTTTATGTGATATGGAAAGACCTACTGTAATGGTTCACTATAAACAAGCCTTAACATAGAGTGTCATTTAAAAATATAAGTATGACAAATAACTAAAGGCTATAGTGTTAATGCCACGGTAAATTCAAGGAAACATAGTTGTCCGACATGTAATATATCACAACAAAATAGGACAACATGGCAGCCAGGTTTCTTCTTATGTGTTCCAAGTCAGATCTCATGTAAAATGTGTCAATGGGTCATAATAATGGTCAAAGTGTTACTTTAAATAATAAAAATAATTGAAATTCATAAAAACCTTTGGGCAAGCTTCAACCACAATGTGTTTAGAATATGGCGAGGCTTATTTCAAAACATTTTGTTCAAATGTTGTATTCTGATGTTTTCAAATGATAAACAACCACATGAAATGAACCATATGTGCTTTTCATCTGAACATGGACTCTGTATAAGGCATGATTTCATTTTGTAATAAACATTTTTTTGGTCTTTGTTCTTATCTAAAAAGCAATGTGCACTTTTCACATCTAGATTCAGATGGAGCAATATTTACACAGCTATCCACAGACCTTTTGTCAACATGTCAAAATAATTCATTTTGTTGTCAGCTCAAAAGATAACTCAACATTTAAGACATTTTGCAATTCAGTTTGCTGCAATACTCAACTTCTTTAGGTATGCTTATAATGCTGAATACAGTTTGTCACTCATTTCTCAACTGAATGTTTAGCACAGATTCATATCTTATAGGATTTTAAACACCAGATAGAATGGAAAGGCAAGGATTAAAAAATGAAATACTCAAAGACTGCAATGCGTAGGTGATTATCAAAGTTAAACCGCTAAGCATAAACAACCTGTTCAGTACATAATGCTTTACCTTTCAAATCAAGTCAATCTGTAGCCAAACAAAAAGGGGTTACAAAAAGGGAAATCCTTTTTACCTTAAATCTCTTTGAAAACACATCAGTTTTATTTAAAAAAAAAATGAATGTGGCATAGTTTCACTGAGTCCTATGTCAACACGAGGGCCAGAACACTCAAAAGGCCTGACAATTAGAGACGTCGAGTCCAACTCCAGAATATGTACAGTACATGCTCTCAAAAAGCATGTGATGGAGAGAGATATGGCTGACGGCCGAAGGGGCAGCGACTCCAGCAGCTTACCATACTGTTTTGACATCCTCACGAATCCCAAGTGGAGGCCGAGCTAGCTGCACAACTGGCCCAGCTCCAGCTCCGAGGAGTTGGGCAGCTTGGAGTTGAAAGTCTGGAGGGAGTCTCTGATGCGCACCACCTCGCTGGTGGACAGCTTGAGCCTGTGGCGCAACAGACATGAGAAGAGGTCCAGGGGCTGGGGGGCGGGAGGGGCCAGGCGATTGATGCGGTCCCTCATCTCCAACAACATGAGATAGGCCGCATCCTGCGTTCCCTGGGTGTACGGGTAGTCCAGCTGCAGAATCAGGTCCTTGATTCCCTCCGGGTCGAAATGCAGACTGTACCCAAACACCTTGAGGGTATTGATCTTCATGTAGCCCAAGTTTGACGTGTTGTCGTCCAGGTCCAGCGGCTCATAAAACAGAGTCTCGTTGACGGCGGGGTCGTCCGTCAGGACACGGCTCCGCAGGTAGATATGCACCGTCTCGAAGAAAGACTTCCACTTGTTGCCAAGCATCAGCGTCCAGTTGTAACACTGAACCGAACCGTCCAGTTTAGTTCTTTCCCAGTCGGGGAAGTCTTGCTGGTTGACGGGCATGAACCAGCTCTCAGAGTGACTGCCCCCAAAGGGGTTGACGTAGATGGCAGGCACGGGCTCTAGAGTGCTGTTCCTGGTGGAGCACACCTGGAAAGAGATTCCCATCAACATGTGGATGAGGTTGGACTTGTTTTTGTTGCTCTTCAGGGTAAGGAGCATGCGTTTCCTCCACGCCGGGTTGAACCAGCTGCCCAGACGCACGTCGTTGCTGATGTAGATGGCGTGCACCTCCATGCGGCTGTCCAGGCGGCTCAGCAGGTACTTGACCTCTGCGTCTGGCATGTCAAAGTCAAAGTTCAGGTAGTGGTCCAGAGAATTGGCGATGTTTGGCCGGCAGGAACCCAGATGAAGGATGTTGCCCAGGTGGCAGGCCCCACACCGGGTGATGTTGTCTGGGGCACAGGAGGAACAGAGAGTCCCCTCGCCCACCATACAAGGCACCGTCCCCTGGCAGGCCGCATGGTCTGCTGGGCAGGTACAGCTCTGTACCTCCTCTGTGAAGGTCCCCAGAACTCCATGTTCGTTACAGTAGAGAAGAGATTGGGCCAGGTTCAGCCAAAACCTTGGGGTCCTGGTAGAGACACAGACCAGAAAGCCAGGTTAGGTTGTGATATGTATATAACCGCTATCGGACTTGAAGTTACGCTCTAATTGCCTTATGACGACGTGTGCATGAAAACACAATGGAGAAAAGAAAAGCTTGACAGACAGTTTGAGACTCGCACAAGTAGCTTTGCCAGCGTGCGTCCATCTTTGAGGAAAATAATTCACTATCCGTGACAATCCATTTTGTTTGACTAGTGCCACAATATAAAGATCCTAGAGGAGTGATGGAAAGTGCATGTAAGACATGGCAAGCAAAGACGTTTACATTTTTATTGAACATAATCCCATTTAGTGACTGTCAAGTTGTAATTGATGATGATCTAAAACATGCCTGGCACTATATAAAGAATTAAAGAAATAACACATGAAAAGCTTTCTTCCAGCTGATTTACTAAGTTTGATGGGGGCTTCATGTCTGAGGTTTGACCCAGAGGCGGCTGTGCATTTATTTCCTATGGGTCTGAAATGCTTAAGAAAACTACAATATTAAAGGACACGTATGGATACGTAGCCGGGTTAGCTCAGTCAAAGAGATTTTCCCCCAACTGCTTTAGCACAGGAAATTACTCGACACAGCCTTTTACATGTCAGTGTTTTCTCACCTCAGGCTTGCATAAATGAGGGATGGAGTTGCACATCAAACAAAGTGGAAGAAACCCCACAGTTGAATTGAGTTAAATAGCCTGTTGTGATTTGTTTCTAAGTAGCTGAAAGATTGACTGACAGCCACAGGTAGAGGTTGTCAGGGAAATTAAAGTCCTTAGAGCGGGAGACCTTAACAACAATGTGTCACTCCATAAGAGCACTTGATTACAGCATGTCACCTTCAGAGTCCAAACCCACAAAACCTTTCAATCAGGGAGACATTAAACACTGCTCTCTCTCTCTTTCTTTCTCTCCCCTCCCTCTCTCACACTCTCTTTCAAACTCCCTCTCCCTCTCATACTCTTGCTTTCACACACGCTTTCTCTCAATATTTGACACTTTCTCGGTCAGTTTTTTTTCTTTTCATCCCTCTAACCCTCTTCAAAGACCTTCTCTCTTTTGATTAGGTGATAAAATAGGCATACAATATGTTAAAATATGTCACATTATTATCAGCACAAGACCTGGGAGATATTCTCCACAGTTGCAACAATTTATTATAATAACTCTTTTCTAAAGGTTTTTTAATGGCTTTACTAATGGTTACAGTACCATAACATATTGTAAGTCACATCATATTACAATTTATATATATATATATATCACGATATATATATATATATCTCAGGTCATACCTTTCTCGGGGGAGACTGACCCTCGGCTGTTTGGGACAGCGTTTGCTAAGGGTAAAGAGTTTCCGAACAATCTTCTGGGCTTTTCCGAGGATGAAACTGGTGCTGGCCTCCAACTGGCTGTGGCGCTTCTGCAGAGCAGAGTCTGCAGCCCAGAACTTGAAAATCATGGATGTGTTTAAAAAGTGCTCAGTCGGCAGTCTTTTCAGAAAGGCCTTGAATTCATCTGAGGAGAAAATGTCAGAGAAAGATTGTATGAAACCTTTTTTTATCCAATTTCTAGGAACTGTCACACAATTTAATGAAGAAACCTGAGACATTAGATGTCTAGCAGTGCCTTCTTCTGCCTTACAATCCTGTGTCTGTATTCCCAACCACGACGGCCCATAAAACACTTCTGAATTGTGAACATAAAACAGTGAGAGGCTTTACCAGTACATCCCCCTGTAATAGTGGAGATTTAGAAACACACAGTGGGCATCCGTTATCCCTGATACATAACTGCAATGAAGACATCCTGTCTTCCCAAAGCCCATCTGAGTGAGACCCACAGTGCATTTGTTATGGGGGACAGTGCTGCTATTCCCCAGTGTAACTATTGGCTCAGAGACAGTGAGTA
Organism: Hypomesus nipponensis; assembly: GCF_054491055.1. NCBI lineage: Eukaryota > Metazoa > Chordata > Actinopteri > Osmeriformes > Osmeridae > Hypomesus > Hypomesus nipponensis. The sequence goes on along the minus strand of NC_140370.1, from coordinate 13,805,697 downwards.
AATTTGTAGCTCACCGACGGCTCAGGCCATTACAGTGTTCAATGATCCTGTCACTGCAGGCTCCACAAGCACACACCAAATTAGTTTGATAACATTAACTTTGGCACCAATGTGTTGGTTTAGCACATTCAACGGCTCAAGTGTTTTCATATGATGGCCGGTGAGGTGTGGGCTCCACGATAGCTTGCAGGTTTACATTACAGCAATTCGGAGATGAGACAGGTATGATATAGATGAATGCCGGCAGCCACACTGTACTGTGACCATTTGGCTGCTTGTCTAATTTGGTGGTCTTGCAGCTGTTACTTGTTGACAAGTTACTTTTGGCACGTAAACTGTGTCTTGAATTGCGTACAGCACAGTGTGTGAATTGGAACGTTGCAGCACATCCCCAGTGTGCTTGTGCATTCTAACCTCTCTATCAGACATGCCTTGTCAAGGCAATTGAATAGAGGTACTCCCTTATACAAGTCCCATCTCTCACCTTGTGACCTATCACTGTTAAAACCCAGCCGGCATCGACAGCCTGTCAGGTTCCCTCACCCACATACATACGTACAGTGCCTCGGTGTAAGTCTGACCATTAACTGGGCTGATCAATGCTTTCTTACCTCCACTACAGACTCAGCACTCCCGGCTAGTGGACACATCATTAGGATTCACATCACGCCTGAAGAAATCTGTCTGTCTATTCCTATCCTTTTTTCTTGGCGTTTATGACTTCATGTTCAAATTTATGGACAATTTAGCTCTTTGAAAATGTGTCAGATAAAGGGATGAGGTTATTTTCCATAATGGACACGGTCCTTTCCTCATGCTCCTGGCTGTGTTAGGGATTCATGAGACCATGAAGAGAGCGAGCGGCAAACTTACGGGGGCCTCAGAATATTCATTTAGCACAGTACCGAGTGATTTTGTGTCACAGAATTCTGTGTTCTTGCGTGGCAGCACAGGAAGTGTGATGGTAGGCCATTACCTAAGATGAGGGTGCTGGATGGTTAACGGATAGCATTGCCACTTGCTTGGTAAAGTACTACCTTCTATGTATTGTACCATCTCAAAAAAGTTTTGGGGTATCCAGAATTTTACTTCTAAATCGTGAACAGATGTGTTTTCAGTGTGATGCTTTGGGAAGACAGTGTACTGTATTTCTATTTATCAGTAGATGCCTTTTCCTTTGAGGTGCTGCTTCCTTCGCAGTGTTGACCTGCCTGTTTTGTCAGTCAGACATCCCAATGGATTCTCATATCATCACATCCTTTCTGTGGTTGAGTAAATTGTCTAGCCATCTTTCCATCTAGGATTTCTGGTCTAATTCCTTTTCACTTTCACAGGTTCATAATGTCATGGTGAAACAGATCAAGCGGAAGACACTGTGAGAGGAAGCTTTCAACTAAGTCATCCATGTTGAGGACTTCAAATGTTTGTTTGTGGCACATTGAAGGTAACATCTGAAAAATCTCTATCTGACATCATCTGGAGGGTGTGACAGATCCTTCCGGATCTTTCAGAGAGAGGCTCGAACATGGAAATCTGTCATATGAATGAGAAACTCTAAAGTGGAATGGGCTCACCTGAAGAGGGGTTGGGATGTAGGAGGACAAGAAGCAGGTGGAGAAGGAGGAGGAGGGAAAATTGGAGTTGGAAGAGAAGGAAAAGGAGGATGAGCTAGAGGTGGAGAAGAAGGTTGAATGTTTGCCAAATGAGTCTGACCGACTTTAGTCTGATCTTGATTTAAAAAAAATACCAGAGAGATGCAACCTTCTTTATGAATTTCAATGTGAATATATTGCTGAACAATGCAATCAACTGCTCTCTCCTCTCTGGCAACTGATGTGGCTATACCAACATGAAACTGGACATCATTTGGGTAAACTCCTGTGCTCTACTGATTCATAATGTTCTGCTGGTCATCCTATGCACATTGTGTGTCCCTTTCAATAAAGGTATCTGCTAAATAAATACATTTTCATTGACTTCTACTGCATTTGCACTATTTGTGTGTCACTTTGGATAAAACCGTCAAATGAATAAAAGATACATGTAAACAACTCATAAAACCTCTTGTTATGCGACTGCAGCCCTTTAGAACTGGCAGGCCTTCTCTGCGCTACTTAACATTTCAGTGACCACGATGGGGACAACACATTTAGATCAGTGTCAGACCCAATCCAGATATGGCGTGCTGGTTTGCTCAAAAAGAGCAGTCTTACATTTTATAGACAAATTCAAATCACTACTCTGGTAAACACAGACTTTCTGATGGCAGTAGTTTAGGATATCTAACTCTAATTACACGAGTGTCTCAATAGACTTCTGCTTAACTTAATCCTCTCAACACTCTCCTCAATTTCCCAGACGATATAAGTCAATTAGAAATCCCTTTCAAAGCAAGATCAAACATACACACCTGCTGTTAAATTTGACAGTCTTGTCAAAGTCTTGACACTATAAACAAATGTTAATGTCTATTGTTGTCCGAAAACCATTAATCAAAGACAGGAACCAAACTAACTCCTTTCTGAACATGACTATTGAGATCAAATCCATGTTTGCTACAGGTATTGCATACAGATTATACTTATTCCTCTGCATTGTGCTGTTAGAATACTGTACAGATTGAGGAATGACCCTCATTGCCAGTCAGCGCCTGTAAACCCCAGACAACAAATATGTTTACCTTTTGCACACACGCTTGGGAAAGCAAAGCTATCAGGTTCCTGCTTATTGCACTCTAGTGGGTGATTTTAGCATGGAAAAAACCCCATCTCTACAGAGGTCTAACCCTCTACTAACTCGTAAAAGAAGATCAATCTGAACTACTACAGCAATTCCTTCCCTTTTCAAGGCTGGTCTTGAAACATAAAACCCGACACACTCACTCTCACTCTGGTTCTACGAGGTTTGGGTGTTTCAGTATTCAAAGCCAACACGAAGAGCCAGATAGGTATTCACAACCTTGAGGCGGCTTTATGATTTTATTTTGAGAAGACACAAGATGCTTGTGGTAGGCTTTGATCAAGGACAGCTATATTTACACAAGGCTTACAGGAGTTTTTCCCCCTTTTTATTCTCGTATGCATTTTCATGGTGCACGATAGGAATATGTACTGGTGTACATTCATCATCATACACACATCCTTCTGACACCAATTCACCATCAAATAAATTGAGATCACAAATTGCTCTCATGTAATTTATTTCTCTGTCCTATGTGCTGTGAAGCACTCGGTGCATTTCATCACTTAATTGTACTTTGAGATTCATTTCTTGTATGAAAAGTACTGTTTAAATAAGGTTTATTGTTATTTTTACAACTTTTGTCTCTACACATTCATGTATTCATATTTTTCTGTTTATAGCATTGGATGTTTCGTTCTGTTATAAATACAATCTTTGTTTTACACCAAATTATTTCAAGGGCCAGGTCAGGCTGGAGCCACACTGAGGTTTACTACTGTAGCTGCTTTGTGGAGTCCAACATGGTTAACATGAAGCTGTTTAAAGATAAACATGTTCTTCCCAGTACTGTGGAGAGATTCAATCCTTCTAAGACCTGCAGCTATTTTCAAAAGACTTGCCCACAGAAGAATGATCCACATTTGGGCTGATGCACTGAGTGAAATTCTGCTTGACAACGTGTCATTCCGTAGCTTTTCATATAGCTGTCAGTATATGAGATGTGGTAGGTGGCACTCAAAGCCTTGATGAATATAGTGTGAACCAAAGGTTAAAACTGCCAAGCCTCACTTCTACAAGAGTATAATTTATTTATATATTAAGTAGCCTTTTCCATTAATTTTGTTAGCGCCTGAGTTTACAGAATGCGTCTGGAGGCAGTGTATGGTGATTTGCTCCGGTTCTCTTAATTAGCCTTTTAACATTTTACTGGTATATTTTTATAAGCAGGGTAATGATTTGAATAACGATACACAAAGAAGATGATCTGCAATCTGCTGGTGTCAGAGGTCTCTTACATCAGAACACATATTGCTGTCATTTTTCAATTATTATTATTTTTTGTGTCTGGTGAGGAGGAAACCTTTGGTAATCTTGGCATATGTGTCCTATGAGAAGGAAGAATCAGCACAATTCACCATTATGCTCTAATGCGAGAGGAGGGCCAGGTAACCATGTATTAGCATGTGTAGCCTCTGTCGTTATGAGGGCCCATATTGGAATTTGATGGCTCAGGCTAATAAGACACATTAACCTTGAACATTTCCAAGGTTGTGAATACGGAAGACCCCAGATGGCCTACTTGCATGATGGCAGATGGGGGTTTTACAATGTCTCCCTTCACTGCTAACCATGTATGTTATTACATTGTTAAAACATAGTTCCATCTGACACTTCCACTCACGGCCTGCATGAAATCAGAAGACAAGATAGTTTGCGCAGCAGACATGTTTGGATGTCTGACAGAAAACGTTTATAAATGTTTAATTGTGTGCTGCCAGTTCTCTCAATGTTTAATATGCCAACCTTTCTCTCCATATGGAGCTTTTAACAGCACCTGTGGCCATCTATTCCCTATATTCCCCTTATGCAGTTGGGAATATGTGCATGCGTGTTTGTGTGTGAGCGTGTGTGTGTGCATGTGTTTGTGTGTGTTTGAGCGTGTGTGTGTGCATGTGTTTGTGTGTGCATGTGTGTTTGTGTGTGTGCGCACCTGGGTTTTGTTTTATCCTGCAGAGTATTAATCTTGAGATACTTTACAAGCTGATTTTCCTGTGCTTTTAAATTCCTCTGCTTTGAAGGCAACTGACCCTTCTCCTGACCCAGCTTATCTTCTGGTTTTTATTAAGTCCTACCTGGGGTTTTGATGAATGCTTTTTATTTATAAAGTGCTGCTTCCCACCATGTTCCCCCTCTCAGAATTTAAATCCCTTACCTAAACTAGACAGCAATATAACATAATAGGCTGATTTAAAAGCTTTTGAAATGAACAAAGATGTGGATTGTTGTTGGCTAAATACATGCATATATCAAACCCATATGTTCCCTGTGATTTCTACCATCAGACCATCAGTGGATGTGCATTTGGGTTCAGTATAGCAAGCATAACTCATTGTGAGATAATGGGTCCAAGAACCTGCGCAAAATTCACCCACCTTCTAACTTTCTTCCCCACACCTTTCCTACCCCCTAAAAAGAGACGAAGGCTCCGTCCCAACTACCTTTGCCTGACTCGTACAGTCCTTCACTACTGATCCTGAATGTCCACTCTTTCTTCGCTCGGAAAGGGGAGTAGTGTTGGGTGACCCTGAACCCATAGGATCCATCTATGTTTTGCGAATGCTAATTCTAGCCACCATATATCGATCAATGGTATTTTTGTTTGTTCAGCACAGGAACATGAGAGTACCGCAGGGGATGTGCTCTTCGGCAATGTTGCAGCAATTATAGGTAAAACATCACTGAGAGCTTGTAGAAAGCTATACATCTTCGCTCTTACGGTTGGTAAGCAGAGAGAGAGATGGTTTGTTGTAGCCTCTAGCAATGTAAGGCTAAGGTGCTGTATTAGTGCTTCGCTTTACTGAAGAGAAGGGCTCACTGGCTCAGAAGTGCTCTGTCTTGGCAACACTTGCAATCATCACTAAGGAGCAAAACTTTCGTAAGTGGTGCACACACTGACTTTTTCTCCACTTAACCTTTAAACATAGGAAATAATTAAAAGCTCAATGTCGTTAACAGGGTAGCCTATTGTGAATTTATGAATACCAAATTTTCTTCCAATTAAACTCTACCAATGAGCTGTCAGGAGTTAACTTGAATAATGAGCAACTATAAATATCTCTCACTTTTCTATGAAGAGCACGATATGAAGGGCGCTCCCAATGGTTCCGTGCCGTCCTCTCGGTATTCTCAATCCCATGATGTAAGAGATGGACACAGGCAGGCAGGCAGTTCTCTCATTATCAGTCAGGTAATTACATGGTTAATGAAGATTTAATTAGGTCATTATCACTCAATAAGTTTTCAGATGAAATTACTCCTTTGCAGAGAATACCGGCGAAATAACTGCTTCAACCATGTCAAAACTAAAATAATAGGTAGATGTTTCTCGTTTCTTGATTTGCAATTTGGGGTGTGCGAGTGCACTGGTGTGTGTGTCACAACAGGTCTGATTGGATTTCAGCCTCAGTCTGCATCAGATGAACTTTAGCATGCCCTCAAACCAGGCCTGTAGTGGTTGAAAGTCATTAATGAGCGCCTCATTATCTGTCCGTAGCTGTGACCGGTCCACCTTGACATTCGATGGGCTGCAACTGACTATCAGAGTCTCTGAGTCTCTTTATAATGAAGCCATTGGAGACCAGCCCCAGTATCAAGAGCAAGACAAAGCAGATCCGGGCATATGTCTTACAACCCCACAACAGACTGTTGTTTTGGCCAGAAATTTCTCACTTATCGGTTGCAGACCTTTCCTTATTTTAAGGGTGATTTGATGACCAGGGATGATAAAGAAAGCAAACAATTACCTCCACATTATCTGTATTGTAGATGGAAATTAGACTGACATAAGGTTTGACATTACCTCAGCAGTATGCCTGATGAAAGTTACAGCAATATCTGAAATGGGATGAAGGAATCTCTTTATTTGAAATGATGTTCATAGTATTACTCTGGGATTCATGGGATTATACAATCACAAGGACAGGTCCCTTTCATTTTTAAAGAGAAATTGCAGGAGATTTGTAAACTCTGCTTCATAGCTCCCAGTGCTTTGAGTGGAGGCTTACCTAATACCATCTCCATGGCTACATTCTTTAAAGTGGCCGTTCAACAGAAAACCCTTGCACTCCAGGAAGTTTAACGCCAAGATCAGAGGGGATCCATTACATGAGAATGTCTTCACAGATAACACGCACTAATAGACCTCCGCCTCCTTTTTCTGTCGTGGCATAAAAACACAGGAGTGGATGCTCTTTTTATAGACCGATTTTGTATGGAGGCGCTCTGCTCCGCTCTGCTCCGCTCCGCTGTTCTCGGCTGTACCGCGCTCTGTGGGGGGATCGTGGAGAGCGACATTGCCTGGGCTGAAGGATCTTCTGGCCACGGCAGATTACCCCATGTGGGTTTGGTGCATCCTCTTCTCAACAGGCACACAGAGGGAACAATGAAGAAGACGGATCTTCCATTGTCTTCTCCATTTGTCAGCAGAGGAGGAGGCCACAACAGAGCTATTTATAGTCGCCTATGTGGTGAGCAGTCAAATCGAACACCAGGGTTGTTTTATTTCTTTATTTCCTCCTCACTTCTGAAAAGGCTCCTTTTCATTTAGACAACAATAACAACAACACCTCCTCCTCCACACGCATCTGTGCTGCTTCTCCTGAGCTTGTGGTCATGTTTTGGGCATCATTATCCACACCGGAAATAGAGAGCACGCGGGGGAGTTAGTCTATATCTCAAGGTTTTGGTGTCTTGTTTCGATAAAGAAGTTTAATACTTCAAAGTTTACTTTAAAGTTTCAAATGGTACTGGAAAGAGAATGTGCGTGTGGGAGGGAAAGAGTGTTTGTGAGCGAGACATGGGGGAAGTTATAATTAACGGAAAGATGAGACTGGAAAGTGAGAGCTGGATTTCCAACTGGTCTTATACACGTATACATTTGGAGCCCAGTTGGGATGTTGAACAATCTTGACAAGGCAGTCACTGGTCCCTGGTGGTGTGTTGACCCTGGCCAAGGTGGCTCTGTTGCTTAGTGGCCTCCCAGGAGACCAGAGGCTGTGGAGGGCTGTATGTTGACCCTTGATGATAAGAAGCTCCACAAGGGTCACTGCTTACAAGCAGAGTTTGGATTATGGGGGGGTTTGACCCCCTAATTAAGACACGGACCTTTCCCAAATGAGGTAAAAAAAAACAGGTCGGGGGGGTTGATACACTTATATATCGTTCTTACCTGTAATCGTAAATCATGCTTTATGCCCTGGAGAAGAAGTCGCCCCCCCCCCCGATTGTCATTGTATAATTTGCACTCTGTATACAAGGACATCCCACCCCAGCGTCCCGACTTCAGCAACACAGTCTGACAGGGCTTCAAAGACCACTTCTTTTGAGACTCAGGCGTTTGACCCGCGTGACTTAGTCCTAGTTTGTTCCTGCTGGTTGTTCTCTAAGCCCTGGTGGTGCAGACTAGTTGTTTTGTTTTCCTGACTTGATAAAGTTGTTTAAAAAACTTGATAAAGTGGATTTTCGTATTTTCCTCTATATATTCCATCCACAGTCCAGCTGCTTCAATGGCTGGGGTGTGATCATGTGGGTGAACTCGCTACCTCAGGCATTCACATGTGAAGTCTGCACAGAATACTTAATCACAGAGATCGAAGCATCCCTAAAGCCGGCCCTTTCTATAGGGCTGTGGTGGATTCAGCTCATGCTGTCAGTGTGCATCAAGAGGATGTTCTTACACAATATAATAGATGGCAGATTCTCCAAGGATGGTTTTCTTCAATGTAGGTTGCTTGAGATAGATTTTGGGGGGGAGGATTATAGTAACATACATGTCAAGGTTCTTATCATAATTAATACCTGATCACCATTTTGAGGGATTTTCATGGTAATGGTCGGCATACTGGACGTACATTTCTATAAACGAAGAAACAGACTAATAGAAAAATATTAGGAGGAGATTCTTGAATCCCTCTAAATAGATGTGAAGGGTTTACTTTCACATACACATGAAGGCTTCGTGCAAACTTTGTACTTAATACTGACAGGGCTTGGTTGGTTTCTGTATCTGTTGTGTTCTTTACCACATGCTGTGAGACTGCTTTACATCTCATCATTTCTCTGCATCAACACCACTTCACAATAGAGCTGAATTGTAATATTGCCACTGTGTATTTGACGCGAGTAAATAGGAAATATTTTGCCCATATTTACCGTGCACATAAATAATTTAGCTTTGTGCTCTGCACTGGCTGCCTGTCAAGCATGACTGAGCTAGTGTGCATGTGGAGTTCTTGGTTAGCAATATATGCAGTTTGTGAGGAGGTTTACAGAGAAAATCCTCCATGTGCACTACAATTGAATCCCCTCTTTGATAAAAAGTAGAACATGCTGCATGATTTAATATAATTTTGCCAGTTCTATCCAAAAATAGTTTGCTCTTAGATATGGACAAGAGATGGCACATTAAAAAAGCAAGCCCAAGAGATGTGGAGACCGTCAAGATAGACTTATTTTAGGTGATATGGAGGTGTTTTTGTTTGCGTGCCGGGCAGGATGAATGAAATGCTGAATGTAATCCGTCTGAATAGATGAAATAGATGAGAAAAAGGAGATGGAGAGAGAGAGAAAGAGGTGTGAGAGAGAGAGAGGGAGGGAGGGAGAGAGAGAGAGAGAGAGAGAGAGAGAGAGAGAGAGAGAGAGAGAGAGAGAGAGAGAGAGAGAGAGAGAGAGAGAGAGAGAAATAAGAACTCAAAGGTTAGGAAGTGGTGCCAGCTATTGAACCAAAGAAATCCATTTTTGGAAAAAGCCCTTTGTGTTTTGAACAAATCTGTCACATTCAGGGTGTGCAGGTGCCACATCTAAGTGCTGCTAGCTTTATTGGGGGAGTAAAATAAGGCAAGGCATCAGTGGAATTCAAACTGGCAGGCAATGATAGTTGTGGTAGGGGGATAACTTTGCCAGGACTATTAGTAAATGGTACCACGTATCAAACAACTTCCTGTTTATTGATGATAATTACCATAATGGAATCATTGGGACAATTAAGTGATTTGAGCTGTGAAAAGGATGAGGATAAAGTAAACACAATGCTGCAAAGAGAATACTTGATGGCTATGCTGTCTAATTGATTTACATATGGTTGAATTTATGCCTCTGCTCATCCCAGTAATGTTAATATTTCTATTTTGCTTAACCCATTTAAAAGCAAATTCCAAAAAAGGGCAATATGAAACATTTCTATTTAATTTGATGTGGCTCATATTGAGGCCAGATTTATGCATCTTCCTGCTTAACCACTATGAGGTTAGTACCAGAGAGCCCATCTGAGAAACGAGGCTCACTTTCTGGGTGATACATGTAGAGAATGAGCAAATGGTGTCACTAATGAGGCCTGCTATGCATGAAACATGAGGCGGGGCTTTTCATTGATTCAATTCCCCTTTCCTGGGGAGGACAGAGGCTTCCCTCCGGTCCTAGCGTCAACCCTAGCCCCGGCTCTGGCTAACCCCGCCTGGCAGAGCATCTCTCGGCACGAAAAACTGTTTGATGCTACTGTACATTGCTGCATCAACACTGACACACTTGCCACGGCAATCCTCCTGAGGTACCATGAACTTACAGTTTAATGTAGGGTTTAAGCAATGCGCTGCGCGATGCAAAAAAATCGAACTTTTCGTAGCGCTTGAGAATGGTTAAGAAAGCTCAAATCACCCGACAAATCAGAGAAATAGTTTCATTATTGGTATACACAAGAAACCTGCCAGGCTAGTCTCCAGTGATGCACTGTAGCAATCCTGCTCACGAGCTCTGCACTTCACCTGCTGAGAGCAGATATGCATTTTGATGAGCCAAGTGCTACAGTTAAAGGGATTTGGGCTGCTTTCATTAAAGCCCTATCATGGGGGCAGGGGAGGCTCTGGAGATGTAGCTGGGGTTTATCTTTTTGATTGGATCATTCCTTGGCTCAGGGACTACTTTTGGGGTTGAGGGGGCATGTGAGTTGCCAGCGTGTCCACATACACACTCTACACACTCTGCACACACACACACACACACACACACACACACGTACACACACACACAAGCACGCACGCAGGCACATGCGTGAGCATCCCCGATGCACACGTACACACACGCGCAAGCAGGCAAAAGGGTGAGCTTCCTTCATCACTACATCTCTACAGAAGTGAAGCTGGATACTCAGCCTCGCGGACACAAGAAGCTGAAAACCGGCCTAGAAATCTTCTCGTTCTGCTCCCTACTGTTCTGTTGCTCCTAGTAAACCATGAGCCGCAAAACACAAATACTGTAGCTCTATCTTAAATGCTTTGATCACTCTCTCTGTGATGCGTTTTAAAACATTTTGTCAGGATAAAAGTGTGTGTGGTGCGGCTAGGAAATGAGTGGGCATGTCTGTGTGCCTGCGTGTGAGTGTTTCCGTTGTGAGGTAGAAAATGTTTATTTGAGAGAGAGAGAGATTGTGTGTGTGTGTGTGTGTGTGTGTGTGTGTGTGTACTAGTGTGTGCATGTGTGTATTTGTGTTCTCCTTTAATAGTTATTTTTAGTGCATTGCCTAAACACTCAAATGTCTAAAGAAGTTAAAGGGCTGTGTGCTCATTGTTATGACAAATTGCTCAAGTTAGGGCTTCAAAGTAGAACGACAAATTCAGCAAGAGAAGAAAGTGTTGCAATTATAAGGAACTTACTCCTCCTTTTCAACAACCTGTCAAAATGCAACCTCTTAGTAAAGATTTAATGCCTAGCAGCATGACTGCGGAATTGCCAACTCAGGTGTATACAGTCAGTGAAAATGCATAAGCATGTCAGTGTACCGTTAAAATGTAAGTCAGCATGGTCTTCCTTAAGGTCAGTATATTGATTTGACATTCATCTGTTAAGAGGTCCTTCTTGCTTCCTATGCCAGCCATGAGAAGCACCACCTGTCTCTAATGGCCAAACCCAGCCCGCACCCACACTCACAGAAGCTGTTGTGTCGATTTAGTGAAAACGCCTCCAGTCCACATGGGAAAAACTTGTGTGTGCATCATTGAGGTCTGATACATGGCCCACCTGTGCCCCCCCTCCTCCAGCAGAAAGAGATAGATCGAGAGAGACAGAGAAAGAGATTCCATAGAGCTTGTTTTACACACCCACCTGATTCCATAAAGTCATTGTTGAAGGTGTTCCATGCCTCCTTGATCTTGCGCAGGTTGTCCTCGTTGACCTTGATGTCGGCAAAGGGACAATTGCAGTCTGGGAACTTGGCTGAGCAGTGACACCAGCAGTCGTTGTTGCGACACAGGAGCTCCCCCTCCGAGTTGCAGGCCACGTAGCTGAGCGCAGCCTCCACAAAACGGTTACGCAAGAACTCTGGTAGGACATCCTGTAAACCTAAAAAATGAAATGTATTATAGCATTATTGATTCCTACACAGGGAGAGAGAGTGTTTGGAAGTGAGGGATCACAAAAGCTGTGACAAAAAAGCTTCCTCCTTCATGCCTTGGACAATTTTTAAGAGCAACTCCATCCATGTGCTCCATAATGAATAATGATGTGTGTTCCCTGGTATTTACTCTTCCTTGAGTCGAGAACCAACATGATTAGCCAGAGGTTTCCTTCGTACGTCGCGGCTGACTGCTGTCAGGCTCTTTGAGCCAATGGGTAAACTGGCATGGAAGACTTTAACTGGGGAGACGGCTAAATAGCAGCTTTCTCACCCCATCCACAACCCCTCTATCTCCGGTTCTTTTGAGAGAGAGTGCAAACGTTATTTTGACAGTCTCTCAAGCCTCAGCTCGACAAGAATAATATATACAAAATAATAGTTTTTTTTTTTCTCTCCAAGGTTGGTTATGTTTTGCAGTCGCTATGAAAAAAGGGTTAGCACAGATGGTTGGAAAACTCCAATATAGAATCCAAAAGGGAGATATGCAAACTGAAGTTTGCACGCATGCACACATACCATGACAAATACACTTTCTCAGACACTGTCAATACGGCCCCCATGCTGTCGCAGTACTCTCAGTAGTTACAGGGATCTGTCAACCAGGGGGGAGGCAGGCCAGCTTCCTTCAAGGGACGATGGCATTAAGTGGGCTGACAATTCAAATGTCAAACCTGAGAATGCGGCGGAAAATTGTCACAAGCCACATTCATAATTACGACGGCGGAAGGGAGGATAAGCTCACGGCACACTCCTCTTCTCACACTCTATTTGTGGGTTTCACCTTGTGACTTGTGCTGACATTTCTGTCATGGCCCCTTTAAAGCAAATTAGTGTTGTGAAAGAAAACCTGGTCTGCCAGAAACCCACAACTGTCTTTTAAAATAATTTGGAAAAAAAAGCATTACATTTTATTAGACTATTATTAACCTTTAATTTCATCTATGTCTCTAAAAAGACCTGTGCCTGTTGTTGCAATTTTCCAATTTGTGTATAAGTGCTGCTGTAATGTCTATTTGTTTCACAAAACGAAAGCCTTTTGTAGCTCGATTTCAACTAAACATGCTCTTAAAAAAAAAGGAAAAAGTAATCCTTCTACATTTACAACCTACCTTTGTTTTGCAATCAAAGGAAAGTTCACATGAACAAGCTTGTGAGATACAAGGAACATTAATTGATAATTGTTGGTGTGTATTATAGACAAAATTGTGATTGTAATAACAAAGTGTCATACTTTTATCCCTTGAACAAAATAACTGTGTACTATTGTACTACGTTCAATTCAAGCATCTGCTAAACGAACAAATGTTTACAGTCGTGTACTTGGTCCTGTTCCTTTGTGGCTGCAGTATCGCTGTGTTGTTCATGGGAATGTGATGTTATGTGACGCAACCAAGCTGTTCCTCATAGGATTATGTTTGAGTCTGAGTTTGCATACATCTCAGTCCAAACCCCCTCACCCCCTCCCCCTCCTCGCCCCCTCTCTGCCCCCTCCCCCTCCTCACCCCCTCTCTGCCCCCTCCTCACCCACTCTCTACCCACACCCCCTCCTCACCCCCTCTCTACCCACATCCCCTCTCCACCCCCTCTCTGCCCACTCCTCACCCCCTCTCTGCCCACTCCCCTCCTCACCCCCTCTCCACCCCCTCTCTGCCCACTCCCCACCCCCTCTCTGCCCAATTCCCCACCCCCTTCCCACCCCCTCTCTACCCACTCCCCCTCCTCACCCCCTCTCTACCCACACCCCCTCCTCACCCCCTCTCTACCCACACCCCATCCTCACCCCCTCTCTACCCACACCCCATCCTCACCCCCTCTCTACCCACTCCCCCTCCTCACCCCCTCTCTACCCACACCCCATCCTCACCCCCTCTCTACCCACACCCCCTCCTCACCCCCTCTCTACCCACACCCCCTCCTCACCCCCTCTCTACCCACACCCCCTCCTCACCCATTCTCTGCCCACTGTCCCTCTTCACCCTCTGTCCCTGCTCACTCCCACCACCCTCCTCCTTGTGTCCCTGCCACCTCCCCCATCATCTAGCCTTTCCTCCTCTCCCAGAGTGGCAAGGTTTAACCTGCTGGGTGCCAGACCCTTCTGGACCTCTCTGGGTTGGAGAAGCTTGTTGACTGTTTGGCTCTCTGTGCTGTGGAATCAACAATCCAGAATGGAGACATTTCCAGCTATGGAAATTTTTACAGAAACTACCCAACATAAAATGCAGCCTTTTCCCATCCATTGATTTCATAAAAATACAAATAAACATGTTTTTCTGACCCTAAAACATTGGTTTTTCCATTATTATAATTTGTTTCCAGTTAAACTTTAAGATTTTAGGTAGGTGGGTACAATCCCTCAAGGTAGAAAATAAAAAAAATCATTGCTGGTGAAATAAATCTAGTGCGGAATGTGAACATTTCTGTGTTGTGGTTGGTGGGTATTCTGAAATACAGCAAGTGAGGACTAGGCCTGTAAATAATATATGAAGAATAAACACACACACAACTGAGTGAGGAAACCTGTGTCCAGAGATAGGATCTGAACATCCTCACTGAATAGCAGTCAATAGCATTGAAGAATGCATGATGAGAGCCTTGCGGTCAGAAGTATCCATCTTCACTCCACTTACCAAACCTATACAGCATACTCAAGGAGCATAGATCTATGCCTGCTAGAATAAACATACTCTGTCACAAGGAGAATACGAAATACAATGGTTTCGCCATCGTCCTTCTTCCCTTTCACAAAATGATTAAACAGCTTCTTGGTTTTAAGATAGAAAGGGACAACCAATGACAAGCCTTTTCTAAAATAAGTCCAAGTATTCACTAAGTATTTCAAGCAATTTTAATAAATTGTTCTCTCTCTGTACAGTGTGTAGCAATCAGAAATAGAGGAGATTCAAGAGGATCTTCGTTGTTACTTTTAAACCAGCAGTCTGGATTTCTCGTATGCTTTCACTTTGTAACAGTCTGCATCTATTTCATACCGAACTTCAGTTCCTGTATTCAGTATTGTTTAAATTTGTCCTCGGTCGTAATGAATTATGTGGACGTACTTGAAGCATGGAGGTGTACATTGTGTCACAGGGAAGGACAATCTTACCTTTGAGATGGATTTTATTTTCAGGGCTGTGGACCAAGACGGAGCTAACAGAATCAAGGCTGTCATAGTTACTGCATCCAAGGGGCCCGGTCCTTGTTTCTGTTACCTAGGAAACAGGAATATATTTCAATGCCTTGTTATTTATTGGTCAGTTGATGCACGTTTGTTCCTATTTCTATTTGTAAAGTAGTATCCAAGGCACTTCTGTTTGTAGATATTGGAGGCATTGTGTTCCAAATCACAAATAAGACAGCACTGACTTCAGTGATTGCCATAAACAACAATCATCTTTCCAGTACCCATTCACATATGGCACTTCAGTCCATGTGAAATACAACAATTACAGCAAAAGAAAAAATATATTCCCCTGCACTTTTCACAATACAACACAGACCATTATACATGTTACCTAACAAGGATATATATTGTAAGTATACTTACTTACTTTAGGGAATATAAATATGTACACGTTACTACATTATTCAAAATAATAAGTGTTATGCCTCCAGTTGAGCAATCGTAGCTTATTATCACATTTTGGCATTGATGTGATGTAATTTTGTTAGTTTACATTAATATGTACTCTGCCCTGCACTGAGATTGAGATGGAGTTTCTTGTCAAAGAGTCAGATGACTGAAATAAGTTTGACAATAATGACTGACTTAACAAAAAAACTATGCAGTTATTAAGCACAATTTTAGACACATGTTCTCTCTCAACCAGTAATAACTCCACATTTTCACTTCAGATGAAGTTCTGTTACTTTTACATCAGAGGTTCTTTCATTAATTCCACGCAACATATTTCTATTCCACCTCCAGCAAAAAAAAAAAAAAAAAGTGATTGCGAACACGAAGCCTGAAGGCATGTAGTCAGACAGGTCAAGCACATCCCACTCTCTCACGGATGATTAGCTGAGTTGGCAGAGTGTTGAGGAGCAGGTGGCTTGCATACCAGAGATGCTAATTTTGCAAAAAAACAAACCAGCTTTTTCTCCACTTGAGGCTCTGTAGGGGTGGAGCCTTGAGGTATTTGCAGAGCTGCTAATGCCAGTGTTTTACCTGTCTGTCCCAGGGTCTGTGAGAATCATTCCTGCTGCCTTATTGGACCTGACAGCTGACGGTAGTGAGGAAATTGCCATGAAAATACAACACTGCTCTTTGGCTAGTTTGGTGGGGACAGACTTTCTTTATCACCCTATTTTGTAACCCTGCTCTGACACTAATTATTGGTAGGGACGCTTTAATGTTCTCTTGACATTGGTAGAAACATGTCCCTACTGTCCACCCCTAAGCCTTTGCCTATGGGCTAGCATACTTACAAACACAATAAAAATCATCAGTCCATAGACTACTACTAATAATAACATGATTTATCAAACAGAGCTATTTGAGTCATGTTACTTTTATAAGACCACTGAGCTGTATACCACAAGGGCAACATTGTTAGTAATAAAGGTGTTCATCATGTTCTTCCAACGTCCAAAGGGGGAAAAACAACTTCCAGGCAAGTTTATTTCAACTGAATGTGAAAAAATAAATTGTGTACACCCACACACCTCCTGTCATCATTACAAGCCAGCTCTGGATACTTGCAGCTGATAACCTTGTCTCTTTCTGTGGATGTGGATGATTGTTGAGTGGCTAGCAAAATAAATAAATAATTGGGACTCAGGCAACCTTTCTCCACTGGATATGTGGTATTTACTGCCGATGTCCAACTTCCAATTTCAGATGCTAACCACTAAGCCCCCCCCCAACTGTCAGTATGAATTGTATAATTACTGCAGTTTTATTCAACTTGCTAATCAACTGACTTAAGAATTCCTGTCCGTACTTTCAGAACCCTTCCTTCCTTGCTCTAACCTCTCACTCTAATTTGTTTGTTAGTTTTTTATACCATTTTTGGAAATGTAATAAGGTCACATAAACTACTATGCAACGAGAGGAATATCTACAGTAAAAACATTGCAGAGAGAAATTGCAATGCAAATAAATAGTACAGTAAGTATTAAGTCTTAGCAGTTGAAAGTTGTGCAACCAAAACAAGATCAGGTTTAGGCTGATCCACCCATCCATGGTAAACCCAACCTCCAGTTTAATGTAGTCATGTGGTATTTTAATATGACCTTAACAGAAATGGGTGCCAAAATACTGGAATGACTGAATGCTGATGGCCCTGTTTTATTGGGGGTTACCTTGATGGCGGCTGTGGCTATCTGGAGGTGGTGCAACCTTCTTAGGGTGCTCTCCCGGTCAGTGAAATAAGAGGCGGCTAACTGGTGCAGGATCTCCAAGGAGACCACAGAGCTGTTCCCGTTTCCCTCCGACTTCTTTGTCAGTTTCTGTTTGTCCAAGAAGATGGTCAGGGATTCCTCACCTGGAGAAGAGGAAGACAACGTCCAGTAGTTATGGAAAAGTTCGTTGTACAGTAAACTGCTATTGATGCAAGCGCCCTTTTAACACTTTGAATGTAGAGATTCTGTACATAATAAACTACTCTTTTCATCATGTCAATCACGTTTGCTTGTATAATTTTTTTTCAGTAATATGTTAACTTGTTTTACTGGATTCTATGCATTTTTGTAATAAGCACAGAAACAACAGCATATCGACACACACTGACTGCACCAAACCTATTAATAGCTACTACCCGACACCAGACATTGTGCTTAGTTTTCCAGAACCTCCAGGCTATGTGTGAGATACCGTCTCCAGTCATCAGCAGAATGTGTGCATTGGTCTTTCCTGTAATCTCGTTAGTATGCAGACTACAGTCTCATCCCTTTGTTTGAGTCGTTAATTATGAGCGCTCACTGTGGTTTCGCCACTGCATTCATCTCCCCTGTCACTTCCTGTACGCAGCCTCAGTTCATATATCCACCATTAAGTGACATCATAATTAGCGCCTAGCGTGTCTCAGATGTGAAATTCAGTTTACGTCCCAGACAGTGTTCTGAAACCACAACTGGGACTGTTTGTCCTATTGATTTTGGAGATGCCAGAAGAGGATTGTATTCAGCAGTTCAAACGATTGGAGTCTCCTTGTGAATTCACAACACATGGCTTCCGTTTATCGAAGATGGTCAAACAAACCACACTGAAGAGGGATAAAAACATGTTCAGTTTTGCCACTCAACCAGTTGAAACCTAAATGAAAGCCGCTGAGTGAACCTTCGGCATGCCTTCACACTGAGGTAACATTAACTACCATGTAACAGCATAGCAACACCTATGGTAAAATATAGTATTTACACGGAAATTGTTAGGTAATTAAATTGTTAGAAGGGTTTGTGGTATAGGTAATTGCAAAAGTGTATGGGTAAGTGGTTAGTTATTGTAGTTACATTTACATTTTAGTCATTTAGCTAACACTCCAATCCAGAACGACTTACAGAAAGTACAGGGACATTCCACCGAGACAAGTAGGGTGAAGTGCCTTGCCCAAGGACACAACGTAATTTGGCATGGCCGGGGAATCGTACCAGCAACTTTCTGATTACTAGCCCGATTCCCTAACCGCACAGCCACCCAACTCCCTGTCCTAGTTGATGTCACTTGTCAAGTGTGGACCAGCATTCCATCTAAGATTTGTTTTTCTCACCAAACTGTAAATGAATCTCTGTGTATTGGTACGGTGCAGACTGCTTACCTCCCAGTGTAGCAGAGACCAGGAAGTGGGTCCCATATTTCTTGATCAGGTTCTCATTGATCTGCTGAAGACTTGGCCTTCGTCCAAGAAGCCTTAGGTTTCGCAAGAACTCCGGCGCCAGGGGAAGCGGGGCCTTGAAGAAGTCTCGTTTCTCGGTTGCCAAGCTGTTCACCTTCCAGTGGCTGAACTCCCTGAAATACCATGAATACAAACAACAGTTCAATCCATAACTTTTATTCAAACACTTACAGTGGTAAAATGAAATAAACAATTTTAGAATCAATCAT
Organism: Hypomesus nipponensis; assembly: GCF_054491055.1. NCBI lineage: Eukaryota > Metazoa > Chordata > Actinopteri > Osmeriformes > Osmeridae > Hypomesus > Hypomesus nipponensis. The sequence goes on along the minus strand of NC_140370.1, from coordinate 13,786,528 downwards.
TTGGCCCCTGTCGAGCACCATGATCCTCTGAAGGATCATTTGAGGATGATCTGAAGGATCAACCGCTAGCATGTTGGCAGGGAAACACAATAAGTCAATGAGAGTGGAGAGCTTTCAAAGCCATCTTATTCTGAGTGTTTGAATCCCTTCAGAGGTTGATTAATGCATGGTGGTAGATTGGAATACAAATATCAGCCGTTAATTTAGCCTGATGTGCATACATTTAGCAACAACAAAAGCCGCCATGGACATGAATATATGTATGTCATCCTGAGCAAAAACAACTGAAATGGCATGCTGTGGTGCCTGCTAAAAAGAGTTGAGTGCCACAACTTAATTCTCCAACCAAATATTTTCTGGTAGCCTAAAAAAACAATCAGATGTTTGGATTTTAAATAAACGCTTTATAGAGGCTTTGCAAGTGCGTTCTAAAATCCGCAGACCAACTGCAGCTAAGCTGTGCAGCAGTGGATGAGTCAGTGACAGAAGTCAAGCGATTATTATAAACGTTTGCAACCATGAATACAACGGTCAGAAAGTTTTCCCATTCCCTTCTGCTTGTAGCTTGAACTTGAACCCTCATGTTGTAACGGGGTGTTCACGGCGCCTTGTGTGTGGCTTCCCCCTATATGTAAGTACTCCAGGATTCGTTTTCCATTCGCACTTCACGCACATCCTCTGACTGTGAAACCCGCGTGTAAACCAGCGACGTCACCAAAAAGTTATCTGTTCGATGACGCGCTGGGCGGTATTTACTATTCACTAGATATTTAGTCCCAGTCTTTTGTTGTAAAAGTAAAAATGAGTGGTTTGGCGTCATTTCGATGGAGCAGAGAGCGTTAGGGTTGCCTTTCCATTATTTGGCCAAATAATCACCTTACATGTTGGGTTATTATTCTGAGAACTCATAGCAAACATGAAAACTGGGAAACATTTTCATAGATTGCTATTAAAAGCGCCCAGAGCGCCGACACTCATCAGCCTGTTAGCAGTTAATCCTTTCCACTGTGTGCTATATTGTCTATCACACACACAAAGCAGGGGGGCTGTCAAGTGAGCGTCATCACTTTTCTACTCGGTCGGTTTCTAAGAGTTAATTGTAAAAGTGTTCGCTGACCATTGGTTCCTCAGCTAATGATGATAGATGGAGTTAATTAGAGGGACTTTAACACAAGCTGATTGCACCTGCCGCTCGTTGCCGTGTTGCAGGGAGTTTTCAGCCAAAAACGCTCCACCTTTGCGGATCCTCTGATCACATTGCAAAGCAGCACCTGGCTTTTATTAGCCACCTTCGTAACATCTCACTGCTTTCCTTGATATGAAAGCGGTAGAGCAGAATGAACTGTGCAAAACCTCCCCTCAATTAACACCTCTGCATCTCATTCAGGTGTCCTTTCACCCTCTGGCGATGTACGCCTCATGATAGGCTAGGCAGGCCTGTAACAGTTTAGCTATTTTTGGTGACTGGTGTAAGATTTAAACTAACCAGGCTAAAAAAATTTTTTTTTAGTTTGTTAACATAACTTCCCCATATGGAACTAATTAATCAATAGACTGGCTGTATGAATACAATGTTGCAGTCTGTAGGCCCCTGCCTATTTTTATTCAGATAGCAAATTTACCCACAAAATCTGGAAAGTACTTGCTGAAATGTTGCCCACCGACAAAGTAATACCATGCACAGTTTTTACTGTGCTAGTTATACTTCAGCTCAGCTCAGTATTTTTACCAGGTACTCAGTGTGCCAAATTCTGGCAATACAATAGCAAATCCAAGGTAGTTGAATGCATCTCGCTCCGTGTTTGAGCCCTTGTGCTATTTTGAGAGAGCAGAGGGGGTGGCTGATGTGCCCTATTTCCTCTGGAAACGTAGAACTGAGTTTTTTGGCTCATTAAAAATGTCCATTACTGAATATGAAGGAGGTCTGTCATTCTAAACACAGGAAGGTCATTTGATAGTTACCTGGTGGACCTAATGTTTTAAACATCAAGGTGTTTATTATGACTTATTTTATAACTTGTGTCAGGGAAAATAATGAGGATGTTTATGGCAGTAGTTTCCTGAAGAGTTTACAGATTAAATTAAATAAACAAAGCAACTCTAGAAAGCAGGGTATACCTTATGCTTATTGCATACATCTCCTTGATGCGAGGATTCAGAGGGTCCTTTAGAGAAAAATGCAACTGGCAATTAGTGGCCTTCCTTCCATCTCCCTGGTGTATTGGTTACCAGCGTTCCACCACACTGTAAGTGCTCAGCAGAATATATCTCTCCACTTTTCTCTCTTTTATCTCACTTTCTAATTTCTAATTTCTCTCTCTCTCTCACACTTTTAGAACTCACTTTTCCTTGCAGTATGTGTACATGTGTACATTCATTTAGTCATGGAAAAGTAACGCACCTCAATCCTCCATTTCTCTGGTCTAAAGGGGATAATGTGTTCCGCCAATGGCTGTCAGTTAGTTAGTTATTTTCACCCCTCAGTAGCTAAGAAGGAGATGCAGTTTGTATATTTTCAAAATCTAATGAATCTATGTACTTGTATATGGAAGGGCAGTACAGTCACACTGTACCGTGATAACAGTAATACGGTAGATTTCCGGTTATCACCTCGTGGAACAGAGCTGGGAAATCATTCGCTGACAAAGTCATCATATGGGGAGTGCCTCCCAGTGTTTTAGTCAGACAGTTTTAGTGACACTTTGTAAGGAACAAACTCTTGAGCCAATGCTTTTAGTAAGTCCCATTGTCATGATGTCACTGACAGTATAAGGGGCTGGTGACTTCATGAGGACCCTCCTCAACTCTCTTGTCCCATTCTTCACTGTACTCAAACACTGACTGCTGTTTTTATTAAAACGTTGATCAAATAAGCTTTGTTTACTAGGGGAACGATACATTCACATGACTTTATCCATGGAATGTTTTTAAAGATAGATAATAACAAAAAAACATTACAGAAAAAATACAAAACAACGAACTTGTCATTTCAGCAAAAAGCTTTCACAACACAACACAGAACGTTTAGTCAGCAGAACTTGAAGGGAAACATCAATACAGGATGTGAAATTTCATTGTGGTGGAGTGTGTGTGAACAAAAATGTTGCTGAAACAGTTTATAGTGACTAATCGAGGATGGTAAATTACATCAAGTCATCTACACAAAGCCTAAGCGTCTGGCTCAAACTCCACTCTCCACAAATCACATTGCGCATCCGTAAGGAAGCCAGATATTTAACTTCTGAATCATTCCCCGTTCCTTTATTTACCAAATACAAATACAAAAATAAATAAATCCTCATCAGACAATCATCGCGATTCTTCCGCATCAAAGTCGTACCTCAGCTAATCTTTTGTGACCATGTCTAATTTCCTCACTTGTAATGTCTTGGCAGCTCTGTGTGCCTCTGGAGCGAGCTGTTTTCACGTTATGGGAGCCTTGGGGGCCCAAGACGTGCTCAGTATGGTCCCCACAGACTCCCACCTCACCACCGTACTGAAAGCACAACGAGCCAGCAGTAATGTTTCTTAAGGGAACGTATCTATCATAACAGAGCTGTTCCTGGGAGAGCCTGCTTTATATGTATGTTCCTGTGTCAACGAGGTAAACAGGCTTGTCGCTCACATGGCCAAATGATACTGTTCAGCCTAATGTAATCTCTGTACCCCGTCTGTGAAATGGGCAGCAATATGCTGTTCCTTGCAGCAACTTCTATTTCTACCTTAAGTAACCTTTATATCTGCAGGGTGTCTATTTAAGAAGTTAGGCTCATCTGGGAGACGAATCTGGTGAGATCACAGCCGGCAGCTAGCGTTTCGTTTGATGCTCAGCAGAGCCAAGCACCACAGGCAACCTCACAGTGTCCATATGACCCTATTTCAGTTTGTTTCAGGAGTAGAAGGTCACTGGCACAACAAAATGCATATATATATATATATATATATAGAGAGAGAGAGAGAGAGAGAGAGAGAGAGAGCATTGTATGTATATACACACACACATACTCACAAACTGTAAACACAAATAAACACGCACATAATCATTTAATGCACTGCAAAATCAAATGTAAGTGTTGAAACGTTCCATCACCCCCGAAATCCTCAGTAAGGATCAATATTTTTTGCTTTGGCAATGTCTGGGCAGAACTGTGACGAGGCAAGCAGGAGAGCACAGAAACAGCAACAGCAACCCTCCCTGTTTTTATGAAATCCAGTTGGTGTTCCTTAGTCCTAATGTGCAGAGTTGCTTCTCGGTCTGGGTGTCGTTTAACATATCAAAAGGCCTTGGCAGCACAAACAGTGAGTGGGGAAAACCTCATTTATGGCCACTGACGAAAGAGGTGTGAGTAGGGCCACACAGAGAGCGCGTGCACACACACATACGCACACACACACACACATACACACACCACAAAATCCTTCTTGTTTGAACTCACAAGTATTTAAGTACACAGGCACATACAAACACACACAGGCACACACACACACATGCTTCCACACAAACAATCTGCCTGCTAGGCAACCTTTCAAGCAGTGCTGGCTGTGCTTTCTGCCTGATTCCATCACAGATCTGCGGCCCTTTTTCTGCCCAGCTGCTCTCACCATGCAAGGCTTTGGATCTGCCATGCGGGGGGAGTGGACCAATGTCAGCTGCATGGGGTTAGGGGCACAGGAAGCCCAACGAAAGGCCAAACTTCTTCAATAGAGGACAAATGAGCTAAGTTATAGAAGACAGGAGCTATTTAAACCAGGTTGGTTAGAGGGAGAAAAAACATTGAACAGGGATATTTCAACAAAATGTCCATTTGTATGTCAACTGATTTGCATGACTACATTTTATTGTAATGGGATTTTCCAAGCTAGAAGCACACAATGTTTGATTGATTATGAGAATGATATTCCTCAAAGCAACTAGCTGACTGAAAGGTCTTGAAATAGTCCATTTGCATCTGATATAAAATAATGTGGAGCTTATGCAAGCCTATCAAATCGGGTGAATCACGACTCCTGTAGTAAAAATATCAGAGAAAGATATGCATGTGACATCCCTTACTTAGTCACTTTACACACACACACATGCACACACACACACTCACACACACGCACACACTGTCCCTGAGCAGAGAGGAATCCTGTAATTTGTCCCACTTCTCTCATAAGACCACACCTGTCACTTCAAACCCCTCTCCCTGGCTCTGAAAGAGACACTGTCATTTCCATCCGTAAGTGGAGACTTACTCAAAGGCACAGACATTTATTTATGAGTAACCTCAAAGGAAGTGAAAACGGCATCTGTTTTTCTTACAGACAATGAGATCATCGCAGGAATGTTGTTGCACATTATAAGAATCCGTAACTGAGCTAGGATTAAAGCTTTTGTTACAATATGGAGAACAGCGATACAAAACAGTAAATACAATATACATACAGATACAAATCTCCCAGTATGTGTCTTTGGTATTGATTCTGTGTGACATGCAGCAGGATGTCAAAGATAGAATGGACAGTGATGAGAGACAGGAAAGGGTCACGGTAAAAACATATCCAAGCTCAGAAAAAGAAAATGTTAAATTGCAGTCTTATCTAACTGTTTCACATTTGGCACTGAATTAAGAATAAGGATGGAGTTGATTTTTGAAAAAAAAACTCACACCAAGGCATAGAGCATCAAGATGGCTTGTGCTTGTGATCCTCTTGCCAAACAAAATACATCTCTATAAGGTTGACTGCAAATATATGTTTTTGTAGCTTTCATGTGCTCACTTTGTTTGGAGGGGAAATCTGACTTCAAATTATTTTCAGTAAAAAACAAAACGACAAATATTCCCTTCCACATGCACACACGCCCTTCTCACCTGTAGATCTTGTAGCGTGTGGAGAAGCCTTGCTGGAAGCGCTCCTTGAACTCTGTGTACTCGGGACAGCGGTGAAATGGCCCCTTTTCGGAAAGCAGCCAGTCCAGTTGTCCGGCCTGGTGCCCTCTGCTCCCGGTAGCTATGGGGGAGGCGGGGGCGAAGGCAGGACTCTTACTCTGCCCCTCAGCTAGGGCCAGGGCCCAGGCGAGGGGACCCAGCGCTGTCCACTGCCATAGGAGCATCAAGGGCAACCATCTAACAGCTGCGGCACTCTGACCACGCGTCGCCATCTTCCTGGTGGACGCCTGGAATCAGCATTCTTCTGCCAGTCACCTCTGACCTAGGAGGGTGAGGAGAAGGGTGGAGGGGGAAAAGAGGAGGAGGAGGAAGGGGGAAGAGAGGAAGGAAGAAGAGGAGGACAGTCGTCAGTGAGGGGCGGAGCGAAGGGAAGAGGAAGAGAGGAGAGAAGGGAGTGGCCTGTTTTAGTTTGGTGGACTGATACTGCATCAATGAGCTGAGTGGAATCACTCGATGACAGATTTATTCAATTGTGGTTTCCAGACGCAGTTGTCAGTTGCATCAGATGGAAGTGAAATGCACGTCTGGATATATAAAGTTGGAAGCTGATACCATAAATGCATTTGATCAAATCCCAGTTTTAGACCTGGATTGTTGTAGCCATGGGTACAGTACATTTAATACATTTCCTGCCCCCACCACACAGGGCAAACCAGTTTTGATTTAAGTCTGCATATATTTACAAGATATTGATGCCCTTGCTTCTCTGAGTTTCTAGAAGGAAATGTTTAATTCAACACTGTTGTCGAGAAGAAACAAATGGAATACTATTATAAGTATCTCCAGTAAAACCACTTAATCTGTCTTATTTATTTTATTTCATTGTTGTTTTTAACCTGCAGTGCACAATCAGTATTTCCAAGTATTTATAAATCATAGTGAAAAACAGAATGTTAACTCAAAAGCGAGCTACTATATTTGCAGTTTACAGTTTGGTTTTCTAAATATAAAAATAGTAAAAATAATTTCAGGGATAAAATACCATGGGTAAATTGAAATCACTCACGTGGCTCCTTGTATTTTTCCATACTATACACAAGGATTAAGTGTGTAAAGTATTACCAAAGGAAACAGAAATGGAGATAGGGAGTTGGGACTTTACATCCATGCTTTTTTACTGAAAAGGTATGTGTTTACCAAACATAACAAATATTACATTATATTAACAACTATTGGTTTGTAAATGATTTATGAACAATTTATACTGTTTCCGTGAAATTGAGCTGTTGCCTACGCATCTCCCAATTCTCTTTCTCTCTGTCTCTTTGCAACAATGATGAAGGGATTCAAATAAAAGCAAATATGTCAACGGAGTTTGAGAAATCTTCTGTGGCATTCTCAGGTTTAAAAAAACTGATATTATCAACAGTACCCTGAATTCATGATATTATTCCAAAAGTTCATACATTATTCTGAAGACTAAGAGGCAACAAAATATATCTGGAGAACAGAAATGATTTTTAAATAATAATGAACAGGTGCTTCGTGCATTGCCTAACTTAATAATTCAGACCTCCTTTAACAATTTTACCAATCTTCTTCCCATGTGCACGGCAAGATACTGCCTGTCATATTTTTTTCATTCTTTCTTTTGTAACCCGTTCCTCTGGGATGAGTACATGGTTGTGGGAGAGAGGCTGGAGGGAAACAGCTGGAGCAGATGTTTCTCCATTTCCTCTCAACCCATTTCATCCCTCTCCCTTTCTCTCTCTCCCTTCCTTTTTCTCTCCCTTTCTCTCCTCTCTCTCTCTCTCTCTCTCTCTCTCTCTCTCTCTCTCTCTCTCCCCCTCTCTCTCCCTCCTGCTCTCTCTCACCTGCTTGCTTTTTAACTCTCTCATAGGACCATTCCCCAAAGCCAAGGCTTCATCACTGCTTCCAGTTCTGACAATCAATTTGCCGTAAAGACATTGGAGGTGAGATTTTAATGTTTTTCTATGTCTAAGCATGGTCTAAGTACCCACAAAACAGTCTCTTTCTAGCCTTTAGCATAGTGGTGGTGATGGTTTACATCAAATGTGCAACCACCAATTCATAGAAAGTCATTCTGGTGCTGACTTTCCAATCTCGCTCGGAATTTGCCTTTCAAATGAGTCTTCTTCTAAGTTCTAAATGTGACACCTTACTGAGTTATCCATACTAAGGCTTTTTGCTCTTCTCTCCTGAGGCTCTCCCTAGTTATAAAATGCATAAAACATAGTGGAAATGCCAGTGAGACAATGGAGAAAAACTGAATTTAGCCTTGACATTTACTGTTCATCTTGCATAATGCAGGTACCCTCCTATTTACCCTTCTCACCCTGGAGAGGAACCAGGAAGACGACACAGAGTTCCTGTATTCAGTATGGACCTATAAGGGCACATGGGTGGAATGGAAAATCATTTTACAGTCTCACACTTAGAAATAACATTTCCGACAAGTACGGTCTGTCTGGGGGGAATAAGAAGGACGAACAGGGATTAGTGTCCCTCTTCCCAAGTCCAGCACGTGCAGCCGGACATATGGAACATAACGTATATCCACAGAGAGAGAAAACAAGACCAAAAAAAGCGAAAGAATCGAAAGACAGGAAGATAGATAGGCCGTTTATATTGCAAATGTTATTTCTAACGAGGTAAAGAAGCTGGTTTCTCCTCTGACCTCTGGAGTTCCTGACCAGAGAGCTGGTACACCAAATGCCTGTAGTATATTCTCCCGAGTAAAGTGTGCGGGGGCAATTACTGCAGCTGCTGCTCCTTATTGGCTCTGACTTAATAAGGGTGGTGAGTGCGAGAGGCCACCTGGATACTGGCAGCCCAGAGCAGGTGCAGTCCCATCACCATCCAGCCAGCTGGCCTCCTGAACACAGGTATACTCACCCTCACCGTTTTAACTACTCAGCAACAACGGCCAGCTGTCCCACCGTCTTTCTGGATCGCCACACCAGATATTGCACTCAGGAGTAGATTTCTGCTCAAGAAGCACATGCTAAATCTACAGATTATGCTCTTCTTGGCTCGGGTTGTGGATACTGGCAGCAAAAGCAGAACTTTATATCACTTTTCACTCTGGCAATTTGTTTAAGCGAGGGTTGATGAAAGGATGGGAGTAATTATGATTGCACCTCCCACTCAAAGGCAAGCCAAACAGCCATCATATATATCTTGGTTAGACAAGAGTTATGTGTCTATCTATGCTGCATGGCATTGACAGCACAGTGGGTCCAACCTGGACCCATTGGCTGTACTGGATAGCTATGTTTTATCTGAGCCAATTATCCTGCTCATCCAAAAAACAAAGTGGTGGTTGATTTTCTTTACAAAACCGTCCTGTTTTTGCCAACTAAATCAAGTATGTGCAGAGATTTTGAGATGTAAAACTTTTTAGTTTGATGTTGACAAGCAGAACGGCTAAAACAAAAAAAGAACCCTGTGATGATTAAAGATAAAGTCGGTCGATTTTACTGCTCAGCAATGCACTGCATGTCAATATTTCATGAGACGTTTCAGTCAGCGAGGATAATTAAAATCATTTCTCTCTCTCCATTGAGGGTTGACCCTGGTAAGAGTTTTTTGAGGAAAATGTAAAATAAATAAACATATGCATCTAATCCAAAGGAAGAAGGGGACAAATACTTAAATTTAAAAGCATGTTAAAGGCAAGTTAATCAGATGAAACAATTCAGGGGGTGTAAAAAAGCATTCATGTAGAAATAATCCGATTCCCTGGCACACCCCACTGTTCAGAGAACACTTAAAAGAGGGGCGGACGCACACATTTCTAACAGCAGGTGTTCACCTCTAAGAATGGATGAATAAAGCAAAGAGTCAGCATTCCAACATGGTCAACGGCCTGCTGGGATAACTGGAATAGCCAGCCAGTCAAGCTGCGATTCGGAATACTGTGGTGCTACAATGCAGCCAAACTTAGACAAATAACCATATGGAAAATGAAGACCCATCAACACTTTCATGCACGTCTTTATCACTCGATAATTAGGAAAGTACAACCTGTCTAAGGGAGTGTGCGAGACTCATTGCATTTTCCAGCTGTTTAAAAACATCCCTGAAGTAGCGAACCATCCAAGACTGGCTATAGCTTCACCTGTCCATCTGTCAGGGCCTCACAAAAGCCACAATCACCCAGCTTAATTGGCCATACGTCACAGTGAAAACACAGAGGGCCCGGTAATTACTCAAGCTGCTTTGCCGGAGTTGCCCAGGTCCATAAAACACTAATCTACATATTGCAACAGCTTCCTTATTAGTTGGTTGCAAGCCTAATCCTCGGGTTGGTCTGCACAGACAAGGGAGCTGGTGGATAGCCAATAGCAGAATGGACTCATACGGGTAATGGAGAGTACTGCAGTGCAGAGCCTTTGGGTTGCATTGCCTCAACAGCAAATCTTGTATGGTACTTCGTACAGCATTGGATCCTAGCATACCTGGAAGGAATGAGTCAGTTATCCATGAAATGTAATCCAAACCAAAATTCCGCAGTTTATTTCCGCTGTGAGTTTTCTGAATCCATAAAAAAAAAAACTGTTCTTATATCCCTTGAACAGCTCTCATCATGGAGACTGATAAAGGTATCTGAGTTGGACTGGAGATTGCATGGTGCACTGAAAGGAAACTTAACATATGTATAATATCTGTGTGGTTTGCATGAAAGCTAAAAAACGAAAGTCCAGTGAAAGACCGACGATTGCTTCATCCATAAATACGAGGCCTTTGTTTTCACAACACTGGCGTGAGCCAAACTGTAGGAATCCTCATCATGACAAACAATGTGAAACATCAGTGGGTGGAGGAAGGCTCCCATGTTAGGCCATGTGAAGCCTACCATCAGAAGCCTGCCTTCAGGGCCAGTCACCTCATCCGGTCTCATCACCATGAGGAACTTAACAGTCTGCACAGCTTGTCATACACATGTGCTGTGTATTGTCATGGTAATTGCTTCTGGGGGTGGTGGGCAATCATGGCCAATTGCAAGGCCACATCATCCAGCCTGGGGTTGACACGGCTTTGATGGAGGTGTCACTTGCGGTTACGCTGAACTCTCCACAGTAATATCATCAGCTGTTGCTTGATGCATAGGGCAATAGGGGTGTGGAGAAATCTTGCACTTGAATCGTTTTCCAAGAGGAGCCAATAGGGAGCTCTCTTTGCGTATTTGTTTATATTAGCATTAAATAGTTTTGATTTCAAATCCATTTAGCTTGCAGCTATTTGAATTTGAAATATTTGCACTTTGAAAAGCAACGATGAACTACACCTTTCACTCCAGAAGATGTCTCCCAAAGTGGATGAACTGGATAGGATTCAGCTACAGTGCATTTGTGAGGTGATACAGTTGCAGAAGGAACCCTTCAGACTGTAAAAACAGACCGTTTTTTATTCTGCTTACATCCTTGTACTGAAGCTCAGCATCAGTCCAATAACACAAGTCTTTTATGTTATTCACCGTGGTTATTTATTTGAAATAGATATTCAGTGCTCTTTATTTAACTATAGCAAACTTTCTCCTCTATAGTTTGCGACCATTTAGATGATTGAGGTTTGAAATAGAAATCAATATTATCATGTGGGCCATCAAGCTTTGTAGCCACACAATTCAAAAGCAAAACCTTTTTCCCAGTATGTAGGTGTACAGTGGGTGTGTGCGTGTGTGTTTATACGTAGGCGCATGTACGTAGGTGTGTCCGATTGTGTGTTTTGACACTGTTAATTGTTTCTGAACAACAACCATCAGCACAATGGTGCAGCCTTGCAGATTCAGGTCAGAACAATCAATAGATTGATGGTTGCCACTAGTCTCCATTTAGCACCCATTACAGTTACTCTAACAAAGAAACTCTATTGAAAACATGGAATGTACAATGATTCACTCGTAAGAATTTTTTTTAACTGAATTCTCAGTACAATAGTACTGTCTGACCAGGGGGTCTTGTGGTTTGCACAAAGCATTTTACTTTACTGACATGACTGTTAGATTACATGTATAGTATGCATTCAATTTCAAGGTCATGTTCTCAATGAAAGGCACAGGGTTTAGGGTCAGACATTTTTCATTGCCCACACTCCCCATTTGATATCAGTTTGATGTTAGTTTGGTAAGGTTCTAAGGTCTAATACAACTACAGACTACCCACATATGTATTGATCCATTTATTCCTTGCATTCCAATTTACATATTCAATTCCTCTTTGGCCAACTCTGATGACTAGATGCTCAAAAGTAAGCATATCATTCTCACAGAATATGGAATGAAGGGGTTTTTTATTGAATCATAGAATTTCTCTGTTCAGTCGTTGGAGGGAATAGAGTGTGCTGTTATTCTAGTGTGCTGAGTACACTTCTGGATCTGTCCTGACACTCATTAGCTATGCTGCCGCCGTACAGTTAATCATTTTCTTTGAGTGATGTGGTGTAAAGAGTTTGCGTGTTTATTCAATCTTTAATAACACGCCTGCAGGCGTCCTAGACGTGGCTTTCAGATAAATTCCTTTCATCGATGGGGTGGGAGTAACTTAAACAGGGTCAATTATCAATTATGGATTCAAACACAAAAACATACTGTACATGTATAAATAAATCTACATACCTTAGATGTTTGTGTTGAATTTGGTTAGGTTGCGTAACTGCGAGTGAGACGCCAACAATATGTAAAAGCAATCACGGTAATAATATAAAGCAATCACAATGAAAAAACATCAGTTTTCCTGACAGAAAAATGCATACACCCAACACACACATACACAAAGCTCTTATGGGTCCTATATGTGTAATGTAATGGTTGGAGAGATCAATACCGGAGGAACTCTCCCCACAGTTCCTGTGGGGGCTGGGTGTCTGGTGATCCAAGCTCAAAGCCCCCTTCCTGGAAACACTACCATGCCAACTCTACTACTGGGCTTGTCTCTGTACAACCAGTCACGTCCTTGAGGACTTCTGAAAACAGACAAACACCTGCACATCTCATTTACTATCAGAATCAACCTTTCTGCCACTGACTGCTGACCTGACCTTACATATCCTTGTCTTCTACTAGTTCTGTGGTCTCCCTGCATCAACTCTGTTGAGCAGATAATTGCATTGGTCTAATTTCTGGTTTCTGCGTTTAGGATGACATTTGTCATGGCCCTGTGGCTGCAGAAGAGCTGTGCCCTGCATGCCAGGGAAGGTTTTTAACATTCCCAAATTCCAAAAAGTCTCTAAAACTTGTATCAAAGGATAACTTAATTTTTGATGCCTCGGACAGGGAAGAAAGCAGTATCCACAGGCTGTTTCTGTCCTTCTTTCAGCTCTGTGAGTTCGTTTCAGTCCTCCACACACTCTCTTTGCCTTCACGGTGAAGGAAAGTGGCGCTGCCCTGCCATGTGCACTTAATATGCCCCAGCGCCTAATGAAATGCATTGAAATAGTCTGCAACTAAGGCACACATCAGCACGCTAAGGTAGCGACCTAGTTCACTTAGCGTTCTTAACCTCTTTACCTTCGCCTCCTCAGAGAAAATGTTTTAAACTTTAGGTGATGGAAAATAGAAAAATAGAGGCAATGATTGAGGCAAACAGACCGGTTCTGATGGGACAGCCTTTTGAAATCGGTAAATAACCAAAATATTTGACTACAAATGTATTTGTCGAATGTGGTTCGCATATCAATACAGGACACTTATTTCTCCACAGGCCATGGTCATTATTCAGTAAAAAACCTGGAAAGTGTTAAAAACTGAAGATTGTCAGGGCTACGGTGCTCCTGTATTTGCAGTTTGACGTGGCCTCCAGTTACGGGTATTTGCAATATAGCAGGGTCATCAGGGAATGTTTCCATGGTGGAATGCTGACACAGCTTAAGCTGGAAATAGTTCCTGCCTTGCAATTTAGAGGAGAACTATTACTTCACAATAATACCTCACGCAATGTTTCTTCACATACGGCCTGATGCTATCAGTTACATTAACTTCAAAATGTTATTTTTGGTTGGAATACCAGTTGAATTGTTTGTGGTAGTTACAACCAGTTCGTTATTGCTCAGTTTTAATATGATGTGTAGTTGGCAGTATCTTAAACAAACCTATAATCTGATTTGGTATTCTGTAACACAATGCTGACATAGAAGTAGCACATAGCATTGCAAAAATATAAAATATCCAATCATGAAAAACATTTGTTCTGTCAACTATTTTCAAAAACAGCCCTCAACAGATCTTCTTTGAGTTGGCCTGTTGTTGTCATCCCACAGCATCAGAGCACAGACATCACACGTCCCCGAGGCCCAGCAGGTCCAGACATGTGCGAGTGGAGAGGGTTCCATACATCTACTAGCGGTTGTTATTGCACATTGTTATTCGCGTTGACCAAAAACAAACCAGACTGTGGATCTGGCGCATGTTTAAATGCATTGAGTTCACACTTGGTGGACGTCCTCTAAGACACAAACGTTTCATCATCCCTGCCCTCGTGCTCTGCTTATACTGTCTGTCAGGAGGCAACAAACAGCTTCTCTTAAATTACGCATGCTGCTAGGGTCCACTCCCAGATCCAAGCCAAGGACGGCAGCTGCTAACTGGTAGAAAAAGAAAAAAAAACTAAAACACAACCTCTTCCTCATGGCTATTCACAACCATCATCCAATCAACCAACCAACCCTCAGCAAGGAACCAACACATATGCAAACACATAAAAACCAACACACACTCTCTCACACACACACACGCACTCACACACACACACACATCTGATTTATTCATGGGGCATGATTAAAGCTGCAAGGAGAATGCAAACAACTACATCCCAAGCTAAATTGCAGCAGGAGATCCTATGTTAAGGTACTGAATTTATACCCCTTTAATGGGGATTGAAACGAGGGGCCTTTAATTATGTAAGGTGAAGGAGCCTCTTCAGCAGTCGTCGACGATAGATTGACTGGGCGTGGAGGGAGCGAGGGGCGGGAGAGCAAAAGTAAGGTGGGAGGGAGGAGAACAAGACAAGAGGTAGAGTAAGCAGCGGGGAATGGGGGAGGGTTATGGGAGCCCTAGCTGCTGACAGTACAGTACCCTGGGGCCAGTGAGAAGCCCATCACTCGATGCAAGAACATTGCATTCATCCAATATCCCACACCAAGCACAGTATGTGGCCCTCCACCCCTCCACAGGACCTTAGAAGTGGACAGTGAACATGTATCTGCCTGCGGGGGGGTTGAACTACACTGGATTAAAGAAGGATGAGAAAAAAGGGACATTTCTGAGATTCTGTTTAGTATGTGAAATTTGCCTCTGGGCTTATTACTGCATGCTAAAACTGGTCTCAAACCTAAACGTCCAGAAATATTATCCTGCTGCTATTACATTTGTTATGTGTTTGTTATGAGGCTTGTGTGAGAATAATGCTAAAGTTCAAAATGCAATAATCCGAATGAAGCACCCCACGCCAGAACCGTGAACATAAAGGAATGTTAGTAAATGTTAGATTATTTTACAGTAACATCTTTCAAACTGTTTTTACAGAGGCCATTGAAGTGCATGATGGATAGGGGCATTCTCTTCAGGAGCCATTCACTTGCACTCATATCAGACACGATCAATCAAGCACAGCTAACGTATTTGCAATGATTTAAAATGAAGATTGACTCAACTCTGGAGTGTAGTGTTCAAGATGGATCAGCTTTTAGTCACAGTTTTTAGAGTGAGCTCGCCACTCCACTCCTTTCAGATCAATAACAGTTATGGAGAAAACATCAGCTGAACACAAATCTCTGCTCTCGGCCGATGACTGTAAACAGCAGCTTCTTGTTCATAGGTCCAGATGGAGCTGCCCCAATGAGTGGTGATCAGTGGTATGGGATGTACTGGGAGTTTTATTAGCATAACTATTATTGACATTCAAACTCCAAACAATTGGGTTGAGTGTTCGTGTAGTCATGCTGCTGGTTGTTTTATAATGTTCCTCCCATGACTGAATCATCAGGAAAACAAAGGACACTTGAGGAAAAAGTGAGGCGAATTTCATTTGAAAACACTTGATAATAGCTTGTGGGTAACAGGATAACCGGTTTGCTGGTCTCACCTCTTTTTATCTCTCTCTATTCAGCCCTATCTTTAATGAAATATTTCAGTCACACAACTAAGCTGAGACACACAGCAGCTATCATAATTCATATTGCATCACCCATTCATTATCATACTTAACTTTGATCCCATAACCTCTTTTCTTCCCGACTGCACAAAGCTTGACTTTATACTAAGTCTCTCTGACGTGAACAAGAGCAAAAGAGGGGTGGAGGTTGGTATTATCATATACGATAATATGGGAAACAAAAAGCCATTATGTCTGAAGCTTATCTATTAGGAAGGAACAATCTGAATGACCTTTTCTGTCTTGACTAATTTCACACAACGGTTTGACCTTTTAGCAATGGAAACGCAGTCGTTGTTTAAAAACCTCGCCACCACAACAAGACTGGCTCATCGCAAATGCTGATATGTGGAGCTGGAGGCGTATAAAAAAAAATCACAATGCCGCTGTTCTTTCAAATTCCTCTCGAATAACAGATAATTCATTAAAAAGATTCTCCAATTGTTTGCAGTTCTTTTGAAAATTCAGTTGAAGAACTTCTGTTGTTTGCTTAACAGAGAGTATTCTACTGAGGCATCGCCATTTAATAGTTTTACTCAATAGTGTTTGCTGACTGACAATTGATAACAAATCATTATATTCTTCTTAAGCCTTTGGGGCAGAAGTTTTAAGTAACAGCACATTTCAAAACTTTTCAATATGAATCCCCTGTAACCTTTTGAGAATCATTGTATAACAAAATCTGATAGTTGTTAATAAATTCAGTTACAGCATTATACCTGTATTGTGCGTCCTTCACTTTGGACTCTAATCTTATAGCCCTGCCCATGAGCAAGCAAGCTAGCTCACGACTTGGGGCTCTCACCTCGAAGAAATGCAAGGGGAGAAATCAACTGAAAAACAGGGCTGGGTTTAACTCTAAACAGAGTCATGCAAATT
Source organism: Hypomesus nipponensis (assembly GCF_054491055.1). Taxonomy (NCBI): domain Eukaryota; kingdom Metazoa; phylum Chordata; class Actinopteri; order Osmeriformes; family Osmeridae; genus Hypomesus; species Hypomesus nipponensis. The sequence continues at coordinate 13,769,604 of NC_140370.1, read as the reverse complement.
ATTTTTACATGTTAAGGAAGACAGTTGGCAAAGCCATTTAATAGTGTTCCCAATCTGCTTAATCCTAGTGAGACTGATCTATGCCTCTAGGTATTGCAGGAGAGAAAACATGAGCCATTTAGTGAACCAGTGTAAAGGGGGAAAGTAAGGACCTCAGAACAAGCATCACATTATTCTGAACCCCCTGAGATGAAGGGAAGAAAAAGCAGCATGACTGCAAGGAGGAGGATGGAGGATGAGTCCATTTGTGCATAGACTCGTTTTTTCTCCTCCCTTTTCTTTTCCTGGCTGGTTGTCTGTATGAAATATGTGCAAAGAAAGAGACACCTATATTTAGATATCAAATCGCTCCGTCACTTCTCCACTCTTTCTTTCAGAGGTCTATCTGTCTCACCTTGATAGCTTACGCCAGTATTAAACAATGTATACATGCCACTTTGGACTTTGAGTGATGGCCACATAAAGTCTTGAATGTCCATGTTTTTTTCCTACAAACCAGACCTGCTATTATACTAAACAAAACTCAGTTTGGCCATGAGGTGACAATGACACAGTCTGTGGATCCAGTAATTAAAGAGGTTCTGTGACATTCTGTGCAGGACATACAGTGAAATACACTGTCCTCAAATTGATCGTATCTGCATTCTGTTGCCTAATCATTACAAGCAGGTTCTTAAGATTCTACGGAGGGTCCCAGAAGGTTACTGAAGCATTTATGTAATAGCGAGGTGCCAGTCAGTGAACTCCCTGCCAAACACTAGCGCAAGTATGGAAGCAGAGCTGATTTGCCATATGAAGGACATCTAATGGGTCAAGGATTTCCCTACCTTCTCCCCCCCCCCCGTAATCTGGAGAGCATCTCCAACATTACTCCAGATTAGTCTGCCTCAGCTTTATTTCAAGAGGGAAGAAACCGATAAGCAAGTGACAGAGATGGCAATCTTTTTAATCCGAATGTGAGGCCCGGTCAGAGGCAGTGATGGCTCTGAGGGGAAGATAATGAAAGTCTGGGCCAAAAGAGTCAGTATGAGAGACAAAGAGGGATAAAGAGGATATCTACTGCTGGGTCTTCTGAACAGCTAAATATATAATTCATGAAGACCTAAATCGTATCTTCAAAAATCTCCCATCGCAGAGATATAAAACACTGCACATTGTACATCCGTGTGACCTAAAAATGGAAGGCCAAAGTGTTACTTTGGGACCTTGAGAATGACCTCCTGGCCCAGTCGTAGAGGTAGTGTGATCCAGACTAGTTACGCTATCACTATGCTATATGCAAAGATGTGTAGCAACTCTGAGAAATTCACACCCACCTACAATATACATCACTACACTGTAGCGATGGCACCCTCTCACCCATGATATATGAGCCCCTGCCTTTATGTCATAACTGTGTAAATCATTGTGCATCTTTTAATTAAGAATGCATGGCTCATGTCACAATGATGAAGAGAGATGCAAATAACTATAAACATGGATACATACAGAGGGGTTTTCAACCGCGACCAATATACTGAGGGTTCCGAAGAACAGCCAAAGAGCCTGTTGCCTACAGTAAGTATACGGATTGCCAAGATGGCCACAGATGAAAGTATAGCTTGACAGTGTAATTATCCATCTAAGCACACAGTACTGGTTGGCATTCCACTGTAGTCAGGCCCTTTCACAAGCATGCCATGCCTGTGAACAGGCAGCAAATATGAATATTTTGAAACAGTAGGACATTTTTCATCCAGTATGGAACACCGCAATTAAATAAGTTATTATTTTTATGAGGAATGTTCTCTCTGCCGTCTGTGGAAAGTGTGTCATCATCAGTGCAGCTGAAGTGCCTCGTGCAGCTCCAGATCTTCATTAATTTTTTCCCCTGGTGTTCAATTTTTTCGAAGAACATTAAAATCCTTATCTATTCACCTGGTCTGTACATTTATCTAACACTCTCATGGTGCCCACCCATCAGGGAGATGCTAAAAGCCTTCCACACTGCGTCCTTATCTCACTAACCGCTCCAGATTAAAAGGATAGAGCTGGCTTACTGATCAGTCTGGAGATGTCTCAGCCAGATCCACCAGTTGAAATCACCTTCCTGTGAGGAAGTTATTCCAGACACATTCATGTGTCAGCCGTTTGACGGCCAAAGAACTCAGTGAGGGTGTGACACCTTGCCTGCATTCTGTGTGAAAAATTGCTTCAGAAGAGCAAATGCCCAAGTTATTTACCGTTACATCAAAATACAGACTTTAGCAACACTATGCATTAAGTTTACATTGACTATCATTTAACCACAAGTATATAGTAGCAAATGTAGTTACATAGGAACCGCCATGTTGTAAAACTGAATTATGTTTTAATTGTTTAATGAGTGAAACTTGGTTTGGGGCAAGTAAGACTTTCTAGGGGAAAGTGGATGAATGGATATTGATGCTATTTTTGGAACAAATCTTTCAACACCCCTTGCACAACATCCACTTGCCCCTTACACTTACATTACTGTTTTTTCAACCCATGAATGAGTGAGAGTGTTTGCTGGTCTTGGTGAGTGAGACAGTTGTAAAGATCCTTTGACAGACCTTTAGACAGGCACGTTAATTGTCATCACTCACAACACTTCAGCATGAAGCTCTGCACTTCCTGATTGGCATTGCAGGGGGGTTGTGAGAAAAGATGGACGTCACGCCTAACTACCACCTCTCCACACGGTGTTCAGAGAGACACATGAGGTACAGAAACAGACCTTACAGAGATGTACTGGTTACCAGTTGATCAATAGATAATCCAAGTCTCTATAGCATGTGGAAAGGTCATCCGACCCCAGTGAAATGCCAATGGGGGGTGCTGGGGTAGGATAACAGCAGTCATCCATCTTGGAGCCTGGGGACCAGGGGATGAGAGGAGTGGAACAGCACTGGGCTGATATGAGGGGGGATGAGGTTGTGTTCTCATTGTTAATTCTCTCAGGTACAGAACAGCTGAGTTCCCTGAACTCAGGCTGCCACTCTGTCACACAGCCCATGGTTACAGAAGACAGCAGCTTCCATCCCGGTGTCCTATTACATTGTTGGAAATTGAATTACTCTTATTGTAAGAACCAATCGGAATAGGGTCATTCTTGTCCACCCATCGTGCTGCGAAGATTGAGCTTCCATCTTACATTTCCACGTATCAGTGCCTGGAAATTGAAATAAGTAGAGGCCCGAGCTTGGGACAAATCTGTGTCTTTGTCTTGAAATCAATATCCGGACGATCGTTCTTTTTTAGCTCCATGGTTTTAACAAGGGCAAGGAGGGCAAAGGGGTAATCTGTGGGCCTCTGGACCCTGCCGCCAAGTGTAATGGCTTCCAGCTTGCGGTCTCTGATGACCGCAGCACCTCTCAGCGGCCAATTAAAATGCAGTTGAAGAAGCCTGCTGTTGTGGCTGATTGGTGAGGTATCCACCTGTGCCCAGCCAGCTGCAGAGCTGGGTGAATCAAGCCCATCTTGCGGTCACCACTCTTTTGATCCCTGGCTCTCTCAGACAATAAATCATTCTGAGCAGGGAAACCTATTGACCGGGGCAATTTGAAGATTCAACTTTTGTGATGATTGATGTTTTGGTAATGCTGACTGTTAATGTGTAAGTTTGACACAAAATAAACTTCCCTCGATGAGCAAGTTTATTGTCTTTCCTTATTCCGAATACTTGTGTCACGCATTTGCCTTGTGCAGCACACAGTGCATATATTTACAAATGTTTTTTAATTAAATAAGTCATCCTTCACCACACCTATCCTTCAACGTTGTAAACATTTTTCTTTAATTGCACACAGTCTGTGTTCTAACAAAATGCTTCACAAACCCTTTAATAGGGTCAAGGTTTTTTTCTGTTAGGAGCCAGAGACCAAGTCAGTTGGTTACGGTCTGATGAAGCTTGTCTAATGAACACACCAGCATATGATTATCTACTGCACGTGAAACCCACAGTTGAACCTTACTGTATTTGTGAGTGCCTCAGGGTTAACACATGATTAAGGAACCCTTACTTTAGCTTCAGAAAATTGGCATGGAGTTGATACTACTTCCAGTCTATGTTTCTAACTCTTGTACTTGATAGAATAATATGTCTGCATATTGTCTGCGGCTTTCTCCATGCAATCACATCAGCTGTGACGATATTTCAGCAACATAATTCGGTTATTGTTGTGGTCTAATTTTACGTATCTAAGTTTGTATACTGTAGTGTACGGTTTCTCAGAACTCTGTTGAAATGGGCGTACTGATGCATTACAGCTCAGCATCTCTTGAGACTCATTGTTTGTGCATTTGCCTGCCTTTAAAACAGTTGGCTTTACAGTAAATGTTTCTGTAAATCATTTTGTTTTATAGTCCTGTCTTGGTCAGTTTAATAAAATGAAGGATTCAGTGGAATGTTTCGCATCGTAATCAAATATAGATTTTGACAAGTTATATAATGATAATTATACACACGTAATTTTTTCCTTACTTGAGAGCTGCATTTAGAAAACAGACAAAATCCACACAGCAGCATAACTACATTCATATCAGTGCAAATATGCACATACTGTGGCCTATCATCCTCCCAAAGGCATCTGTTATGAACTCAGACTGACATGCATGCTTCTATACATCACATGCTTGAGTAAGTTCAAAGGGTTTCAAGCTGACAGAGGAGGAATGCAACGGGGGGTTACTGGGCTACATTTTGGCAATTCTACCCATTAATTTAACATCTCATTAAGCATGCAAACCAACCAATGAAAAAAACATTTTGTTGGGGGGAAAAAAGGAAAGAAAAAGGAAGCAAGAAAAATGTCTCATAAATTAATACATTAACAAAGAAACTACCTTTAGCTTTGCCATGTGTGTATGTGCATGTGTGGGTGTGTGTTGCAGTCAATGGCAGCAGTCCAATGTATGGACACTGTCCAGATTTTTCGGGTGTCTATACAATTATCATAATTGTGTTTGTCTAAATCCACCATGCTCTACGATGGAAAGGCAATCAATGACCTGCACTTCTCCAACCACTCTTGGCGTGTCTGAAAGGTGGGGGGACTATTATCAAGTCTGCACAGATGTTTCTGGCAAATGGCTGTGCTGATGTGGCTGGCTGATAAGGATACGGCAAATCAGGTTCCACCCTGTTTCTCCTTTTGAACTGGCTTCCTTTTGGGAATATGAGTCAGAGGAGCTCAGTCTGTTCCCCGTATGTTTGTTGAGGGCAGATTAAAGTGCAGCTGTGCTGCCAAACATGCAGGGGGTCTCAACTGGATCGATATTTCATCATACTTTGAGGAGCACCAAAAATTTAAATCCACCTCCACCAACAAAACAAACAGCAGGCATGCTGTTCTCCATTTGCACCAAAAAGGTCTGAATGCTGGCACAAGCACTTTAGCAATAAACTGGGTCAACAAAGTACAAATGGAACATTTCAACAATGTAACCTGTATGGCTTAGGGGGGATTAAATCTCCCTTGACAGTAACACTGAAAATCAATGAATGGTTTGGATGTCAAGTCCAATGAATCTTGGCGATGCTGCTCGATAAGGAGATCAATGCCTTTAAACTTAAATCTTTGCACATCCTGCCCTGCGAGTCATTTCTTATCATTTCACTCCCCAAAAAAGAGTTTACCCACTCCAATGAATCAAACGTGGGCAGGACATTTATAAATAAAATACCGCTTTCTTTCAGGGGCTTAGTGCTAGAGGCTGCTATGATAAACGTTACTTTGTTCCCTACTCCCTCTGTAGGTGAGAAAAAGCACTTAGATCCTGCTTCCTACTGGTTGAGGAGAGATGTGAGGTGAGCTGAACAACCCTATTAATACTTTGTCTGCAGTAGCAAACGGCAGTAAATGCATATTTCGTAATCAGCTGCGCACATGTAACATGCAAATTAAGTGAGCTGATTTTAGCTCTCATTTATTTGCAAAAGCAATTACATTTTATAATGTGTGACCAGTAGATACAGAGGCAGCAAAAAAAAAGTATAACATGGACAATTTTCTATTGTGGTTGAATCATTATAAGAAAAAAGGAAGTTTTTCTCATTTGTATCATTGCTTTTTAGACATAAGTCAACCATTAAATAACAGAAAGCATACAGTATATATCGTAAGTTTTGCACTTGCTTACACACATAGACAAACGGATATTGACACACACATGCAGACGCACGCACTTTCAAACACACAATCTTTGCACATCCTGCTCTGAGTCATTTCACATTTCGAGTCATTTTCGAGTTCACTCCCTCCAACATACACACACACACACACACATACAGTGCACACACAGATAAAGAGAGAGCAATCAAAGCATAAATACAAAACTTGGACTTAAAAACACACTGGAACAGCTTACGAAAACATTTCTTAATGGATTAAACAGAGAAAGAAAGCTGCTTTATATTGTGTGGTAAAACCACATGGTACATACCCCCCCTACTCAGATTGAAATGTCAGGTCCAGCTCTGCTTTGGCCACAAACACACTTTGAGAGGAAAAGAGGATTAATGTACATATGTGAAACAATAGGTTGTTTGGCCATTCCCGCCAGCTAGCGTTCTCCATACTTGAAACACAAACCCTCTCCAGTACTGAAAAGAAAAGCCAGCCCCCACCCTGCCCCTCCCCTCAAACTCTCTCAACCCCCCACCCTCCCAACATCCACCCTCCCAACCGCCCACCCTTCTAACCCCCACCCCTCCAACCAACCTCCATACAAACACCCCCACCCCCATCCTCCCCAACCACCCACCCCATTCCACACCCTGCCCGCTTACCCCACCCTCCTCCTCCCCCCTCCACCCTCCTCCTCACCCCCACCTCCCCCCCCCAACCCCCCAGCTCTTCCATGCCCAGCTAGGCATGTGTCCAAGTACACCACAGCAAGAGATGAAGACTGTGAACAACAAACGGACCAGGGGGGTTTGTTGGTTCTATTTCATCTCGCTAACTCTGTTTCCTGGGGTGCTACATTTTAATGACCGGCAGGGAAAAAAAATCCAAAAAGTGGCCAAGTACACAGAAAGACTAGCAAGTTTTTCATACATCACCCATATGAGGCTATTATATCTGGCCTTTAGATTTTCACAAACCTTGTTGGGGGTAATAACTGTGCGGTTTTATCAACCGCAAGTCACAGATGTTTCAGACGTTTAAAAGTGATAATTATGCATTCACATATGCATGCCTTCCATAACCATGGTGCAAGCTATTCAATAGTTCATAGTGGAAATTCTGCTCACATAAATTGCTTTCCTATCCAAGCCAGATACCTTCAAATACCTCAAAATTGATGGATTGATTGCAATTCTCACATTGAATGCTCTAATTTCTTTATTTTTTTGACATTACACCCTCAGCGTATTCAATGTTACCCTGCAAAAGAGTCTCATGCTGTCAGACACACCACAGTGAATTAATTGTGCTATTCTATAACGTAATGTCAGAACGATTCCTTCTCTACTAGTGAGGAACTCTCCTTGGCCTAATCATGATCACATATGACAATGATGTGAAGTCTGAGTTGAAGAAAAGGCAAAGGAACCCTCTGTGATCACACCGTCCTCACTTCACAGAGAGACTGCACAAAACGACGCAAACACAAGAGCTTTGCTCAGTGTCCTGAAGGCTCCAACAGACAACACAAAGAATAGTTTGAGTTTGTACATGTGTAAAGGGGCAGCTCACCCAGACTGTGAAGGGTGGTCCCGTCGTGTCTCTCCGGTTTGTTTGTTGTCGTTGTATCCTACCAGCGAGTGAAGGTGTCGGAACTCTCGCAGTCCTCGGTGGGAAACTGGTGGAAAGGAGCCAGCAGTCGGCTCCGACCGCCTCCTCGTCTCCTTCTCTTTCACTTGGTGCTTGCCCGGGGCAAGTTAGAGCCGCTGAAGAGATAATCCTGACATCCAGTCCCCCTCTCTCCCTCTCTATCACACACACGGTCCCTTGGGTGAAGCCTGAGCACGCAGGCTGGGGTCCGACGGTTCTGCCTGTTTTGCTCTGGCTCTTGGTTTATCCTGCCTCAGATTAGGCAGGAGATGTGAAAAGATAACTAAAAAGAGGAGGAAGTTCCTCAACAACTGAACTTGCGTGTTTAGGATCAGATCTAGTGTTAGTAGAGGTAAAAGTCCAGTAAATGCCAGGTGTATCCCATGTCTTCAGGTTCTAAAAATAAAGGCTGGAACACACAAAAGAGGAGGAATAAATCCACGCCGGAAATGTTCAAACTGTTTTCATCCTCTCAGGCAACATTCCTTTCAATAAAGAGACTGCACCTGCTACCAAAGCCCAGATATCCAATTTGAACCTTTTTTCCCTCTTTCCCCCTGTGTGCAACTGAGCTAAGCCTCAGCTGCCTCTGCTATAGTCATCACTCACTGTCAAGCTTCACACATCCAGCCCAGGAGTGTGGAGTGCTGTTGCGAGTCTTTCAGGAAAGCATCTCTTTCTCCTCAACAAGCTCTGTCGGACTGGCTCCTGTGGCCACACCTCCTGTGCACTGATTGGCCCGAGCTCAGAGCAAATAACAAGGAGGGGAGGGCTGGAGGGCGCTGGTAAGGCTATATGGAGGAGGAGGGGAGAGGAGAGGACGATGAGAAGAGTTAGAGAGAGGTAGAGAAAAAGAGACAGACAGACAGAAAATGAGTGCAAGAGAGAGAGAGAGAGAGAGAGAGAGAGAGAGAGAGAGAGAGAGAGAGAGAGAGAGAGAGAGAGAGAGGCAGGCATAGAGAGAGAAAAAGAGAAAATGAGGAGAAGGGGGGAAGGGGAATAGGGAGGAGCAGGATAGACCATGATCTGTAAAAGCCTAAAGGGACAGGCTGGCTAAAGAAAGTGAAAATGCTTCTCTCCCAGTGCTTTAGCTAAATGTGTCTGTTATAAATTTGTTGTGCCTGCCGGCAAACTGAATTCATACTGACAAAGGGTCTCCAGTTTCTGAAGGGAGATATATCCCCCCTTTTTAAGCAATACATCCCCAAAATCCCATCAGCCAAGTCACTATGCTAAATTGTTGAAGGGTGGATGGAGGTAGCAAATGTGTACCTTCAATTTCTCAGCTTTCTGGCAATGAGTATACAAATATCTGCAATCAAAAATGGTGAGGTGGACTTATCTGAGTTAAATTGATATAAATGCGCATCAAAGTTCTCTAATTATTCAATATTTTGTGTTTCAAAAAGTGATACTGAGAAACTTATATATGTTGTAAGACAGGTGACTTAAAGCCTATACTCTCAGTCCTGTTCACTCAGAACAGGTAGTGAGAGCTACAATAGATCTGTTGAAAGGAAGACTCATTTCTCACCCTTGTCTTCCTGAACAAATGGGGGATTAAAGTGGAGATCTGTGAAGCAACATTAAAGGGCCTATGAGAGGAAGCCTGAAGATGATGACAGCGTGTTGAATACCGTGGATAGATGTCTTGGTTTGTGTCAGAGCCCAGCGCGAGCACGCCTACGTGTGATCCGTATTTTTAGAATTTAAACGGGGGCTTTTTTGTGAGTTGGACAGCAGGAGAATTTTCCACACATTAAATAATTATGCCAGCTGATGTGCATTCATGTTCATTTGAGAAAAAATCATTTTCTGTGTGCCACGAACTACCTGCACGATGCTTCTGGTTAAATCTGGATTATGTTCAGATGTGGCATTGACATAAGGAAACCTGCAATCTCTTTGTTCATGGAACACCTTGATTGTATTGTGTTTAGAGGAATAAATGCCTAAAAACACACTGTATGTTGTGTTTGGTTGGAAAAGGGGGGTATACAGACCCTAGTTTAGGAATTGTACTTTTACTTGTCCTTGACCTGATAAAAGGAGGGTGAAAGAGCATTTCCCTCTAACTTTATCTACATTCTTCACCCAGAGATCCATCTCATACCATTCAGTAGAATATCCAAGGTTCCCAAGAACAGGCTGAATCATTATACACATTCCTTTCTGCCTGTGTCCGTCAAGCTGTAATCCATAAATTGGCCATGAAGTATATAATGCCGCCATTGTCAGTAGGTACATGTGTGTGTGTATGAGAACAGCAATCTGTTGTATTTGTGTATGTAGCCATGAGGGTTGTGCAATATGAGGTCATGAGGATTGTGCAATATGAGGTCATGAGGATTGTGCAATATGAGGTCATGAGGATTGTGCAACGTCAATATGTGTATGTGGTCACGAGGGTTGTGCATTATGTCTCCACTGCACTGATAAGATATTGATATATAATTTTGTTTTTTTTGTGTATTTGTGTGCAGTCCAGAACAAATTTCCCTACATGGAAATTAAACCACATCACATCTTATGTTATCTAACAATGGGGACTTATCATCTTATGTGTACAATAAGATCAGGCTACAGTTACAGTAGGTCCACAGTGTATTACTTATTAAACCATCCAAATTGTCAGTCAGAAATAGAACATGAGCCTCAGTAAACCTCCAGCTCCTCTGCGTCTGCCTCCTTGCTCCCTCCCTACATCAATGTCACGACAGTAAAGGCAAAGACAATTAAGGTGTATAAATATGTAAATATGTCCACAGCATCACAGGGGGAGTTGGCTAATGACATTTGCTGCCCTCATTTGGCCAATTCCCAAGCCGACCCCAAATTAGAAACCTTAATGACAACCAATAAGCCACAGATGGTCAAACTCCAGGATACACAAGGCTTCTGATCTTCCACACTCCTTGTGGCATCGTTGCATATGCCAACAATACATTACCTAGCCAGATGCTACTGGCCCAAGGGGGAGATCAGGCCCATAACTGGAAGGTCAGGTCTGGGTGGTGCGTTTAAGGGGAGCGCCTGGCCACCAGCCTCTGTCTTGTGAGTGTGCGTTGCCTGGCAGTCCAGGTAATCCGTCCTGGGAGGCCATGTGGCAGATGCCTCCCATTGCCATTTGTCTTGTGAAGTTGACATATGGAAAACTCCAAGGGTACTGTCTCCAGAGGGAGGGAGAGAGAGGAACGGAGGTGGAGAGAGGTGGAGAGAGATGGTGGGGGGAGAGAGGAGGGGGGAGGGGGCAGACCGGGTAAGGGGGGGGGGGGCGTGGATACGAGGGATAGAGACGGAGAGAAAGGGAGGAGAGGAGGGGCTGGCAGGATTCCATTGCATGAGTTTGGTGACTCTGATCCAAGCACTCACAATTAGATCAACCTTGACTATTTATTATGCATGCCTCTAATGGAATGAAAATAATTTATCTGGCAGCTTGGACAAGTGGAGCACTCACACAAGACTTACACACAGTATAGAAAAGTTCACCTGGATGTCTGGGAGACATTCTTTCCAGGCGACTTACACACAAAAACCACACACATTAAATTTGAACAGGGAATAAAAAGATTATAAGTACCGATGCGCTCATTGTAAGTCAAGTGGATTAAACTCTTTGTCACAGCTTGTAATGGCTGGAATTTTGACAGTGAAATCCACGGCATGTTTGTCTCACAAACATTGCTTGTGTTAAACAAATATGCCATACATATTACAGTCAAAATATAGCTATAATAGTTTCCTTTTGTACCAATGATTTGCCACTGTTGCCTTTTTCAGTCAAAACTCTTAATACATGTTTCCACAGGTGAATTGAAGCCTAGTATGTCAGATATACAACATTCTAAAATAAATGTACTGCGTCTGGAAGAATATTAATGGACATGACATCATCATACTGCATATTACAAACAAAGTGTAATAAAATGCAGTGGTAATGGGTTTCATTTCATTAAAAAAAGAATCGCACATAGTATGTGCCAGTGTACTCACAGTAGAACTTACTGTTACACTGTGTCCGTATTTAGATGGTCACTGTGGATCAGATGATGTGAGATACTTTTAATTGGTAGCAACGATAAAATACAACTTAAACAGAATCACTTTCTCCGGGATTCGGCTTGAGAATCAAATCAAATTAGCTCAATACCCAAGCCCACAAATTCAGTCCTTTCATCAGCCTCATGCCTTTTCATTGATGAAAGACTAAATCCTCCTTAATAACAGGATCAAGCTAACACGACAGTTAAGCTCAGAGGAAGTTACATAAGGACACAAATGATTCCCCAACCAGTATATCAACTTCAATAACTTAGCAATCGGTTCAGTTACTTAGTAAAAAAAATATATATATACACAAATATAGAAATCTGAAGAATGGGTGGCTATTGGAAGGATTGTGTCAGGAAGGGCTATGTTGTTGGGATGGGACAGGGGGTGTGCAGCTTCCCTGAAAAGCCTGCCTCCCACCCTCAGTGCTCATTACAGCCCATGTCAGAGATGAACCTGCAGGGTTCTCATCACAAAAACACCATACAGTTTGCTAAAGCTTTGCTGTCCTGCTGGAAGCAGCCCAAGATTACACAGTGAGATCATTCTTAGATCTGAGTCCATCCCTCTGTATCATCCCCCCCACCCCCCTCCCCTTCCTTTCTCCCTGCACCTGCTAGTCTCATCACCAGATGTATTTTTTTTTTCTTCTTCCTACTCTCTGTGGTCTCTCTGGTATATCTAATTCATCTCTCCCCCTGGTCTCTCTCGCGCTCAACTCTCAACCCGTTGTTTATCAAAATAGGGCATCATCAAATGCTATATTTTTTTGAATCTTAAAAGCAATTTGGCAACCACTCCATCAATAATGAATGTATCTGTGATGGTATGAGTAACACTGTTTATCTCGGGCCTGATATTTACTGTAAGTTTACTTTTTTCAAAGCTGGAGAAAGGGTAATAAAGTAGTGGAGCTTCATTTTCCAGGACCTAGTTATCTTTCCAAAACGGTGTGTTGGCGACAAAAAAAAAGAGTGAAGTCAAAGCGGTGACACAGAGACACTGGTGTGTATAATATAGCCAATTCTTTAGAATAGCCTACGTTCAAATCTAATTTATGACACCGTTAAAAACGGTTCAAAATGGATATCGAGTTTAACCTCCGATTTATTGGGATATTCAATGCCGCTAATGTCAATGTTAATGATAAGCAAGTTAAAATGATATGGCAAGTTTTCCTTAACCCGTGAACGTTCATATGGACTTCAAGTTCAAACATTAAGGCTTAATGTGGACAATTCCAATAAGGGGGTCAGTCACTGCGTCGACTCATCTTCCCCGCCATCGCTTTAATGTTAAGCTGCATTACAATCGTGAAACATAATCTTTGACCATTTGACGGAGCATTTGGAGATTTGTGCGAAATAAAAAGCGTTATCTTGCGAGACCAATATTCCCGGAAATTGTGCTTTGCCAGCGCATTCGCCCTCGCTGATATTGCTTGCGCAGCCCGCGCTTGGCGGAGGCAAGCTAGAACAGAGACAGGGGAATACGTGCAAAACCATGGCAATGGCGAGCATGATGGGGCTGAGATTGTTCGTCTTTGTCGCATGGATCTTTGCCTTTCATCCGGTACATATTTGGGGCTTAAATGCCGACGACGACCAGTCCCAAGATATGGAATGCAAAATGAAAAGCGTCACCGTTTCTGCGTTGCCGTTTTTGAGAGAGAACGACCTGAGCATCATGCACAGCCCATCGGCCTCCGAGCCCAAACTGCTGTTCTCCGTCAGAAATGATTTTCCAGGAGAAATTGTTGTCGTTGACGATCTAGAAAACACCGAACTCCCCTTTTTCGTCCTTGGTAAGTTTGGAGATATGCACCCCTTGACTCTAACATCGGATATTTTAGGATTTGGCTATTCATGCTATCCGCCATGTTTATTTTTATAGTAGCCTATACCTGATATGAGCTCTTGCTAAAGCGTGTGTGGATCAACAGCAGGCCTTGCTAACATTCCTAATGAATACCTACTTTGTAAGTAGCCTGCTTGTGAAACGTTATTCAGCAATACTACAGGGTATATCTCGAAGGATTCGGTACAATCACGTTAGGTTTAGTATTGGACTACTGCCTTTATGAGTTTAAACTGTCAGTTGTTTCAATGCTTGTACAGTATTATGTGTTACATTATACATCTTGCAGGATCCATTGCCTGTGATTTTACTAAAACACTTTTCACAGTATATTACATATGAATTCGAATTTCACAGGCATATAGCCTTACCGTATCACGCTATTTGTACGGACTTCACTGTCACAAGTGCAGGAGTTGTTTACAATGTGGACGACTCACTTTTACACAAATGCCTGTGCCAGCACTCTATCGGCAATACTTTGAACGGAAAACGAATCTCTGTTTAAAGTGTGTGTTTTCTATTACTTAAAAGTTTTACGTGTGTAGTCAGCCTAAAGTAGCAAGCAGAGCTGTTTTAAACAACCCAGTTTTTACCTTGACAGGGATGAGGGGATGACAAGTTCGAAACTTCGCTTGGAACTCTGGACGCTGTCCATGGTGCTGATATTACATAGGGCACTAATTCTCAATGGCTGTTTCAGAGGCGATTTCAGCATGCAGGATACCTTGTGGCCCTTAGTATGCTGTAGGAGTTTAACAGTTTCAGCTTGATCAGTCTGTCATATTGACTGCCTGAAGTAGTTGGCACAAATAATAAAGTGACAAAAGCTTTTTTGTCTTCTCATGCCTGTGATGTTTAATTCATATTTTGTAGCATCATGTCAGTTTAATGTTACATAACTATTGCTAACATGCTACTTTCAACAAGAAACGGCATTGTAATTGTTAACAATTGTTGTCTCAAGAAAGTCCAGAAACTACCTAATATTTACTCCTACCCTTATGTGCGTAGAGTAGCACTGTTAAGGGGCCCACTGTTACCATGCTATGCATTGCTCAAAACACATGCAGAGAAGGGTTAGAATCTATTTAAATTTTCAGTACTACAGTACAAATTAGGTTTAGTCATGGAAGTCAGTTGATACAAAGTGTGGGAACACTGAGAAGTGTAATGCTAGGTTAAGAAGTGTTTTTGGAAAATAAGCACCAGTAGGCATTTACTGGTCAAAATTCCTATATGGTTCTTCCAGAACAATAATTTCTTATGTAAGCTACAAATAGACCAACAAACAAGCATCTAAAAAGCTAAATTGGACTGAGGGCTTATTCATTAAAGATAACATAAGAAAAATATACTGCTTGCATAGCACTTGGCATATTAATAATTAGCATGTTTTTGTGTTTGACATTTCATTTACAAGGTTTCTAACACCAGGAAATCAAACTTTTAATGAAAATTCACACCAAGGAATTTAACACAGTTCTAGATTCCTAATGTAAGTTACTTTCTCACCTCTGAAACACTCGAGCTTCTGCATATTTCTAAACCTTCAGAGTCAAATATGGTGTCTCAGCATGGATTTACTAATAAGAGTGTTAGCTTGTAGAAAGTTTGCTTTGTCAGCAGCAAGTGAAAGCAATCTTTTGAAAATACTTAATGACAGAGAAATTAACCTGCTAAACATATTTGAGTTATTACGGTAAGATATTGCTATGGTTGTGAGTTAGTAGTTTGTATTTTCCATAGTTTTACAAGAAACTGTAGAGAACCACCTGATGTGTCATCAGAACTATTACCCACTTCATGAAATAAATTTGTCTTGAGGCATGCCAATTAGCCAGGCAAAGAGGTGATTTTTTACTTGGGACAAAGTTATAACTTTGTTGTAAGATTATATTTTATAAATGTAGCCTAGTCTTTCATTTAGCAGTACTCTTATTGAGGAAGATATGTTCATTGAACCCTGCTGTTTCAAGTCGCAATATAAAAGGTTGAAATATTGAGAGCGTGAGTTTAAATAATTATGTTTTTGCCATATTGAATATTTCATATTAAATGGCATCGACTGTATTTCACTAGTCAGTTGACTCATGTTTGAGTAACAGAATCAGAAGCGTGTTGACAGAGTTGTACCCAGTGTTAAAGGAACATCCATTAGTCACTTAAAATGTATACACCTTCCTCCACTAAAGCTATCAATACTTCATGTCTTTGTGTTACTAATGTAATATGAATATGTGTGGCTTTAATGGTTAATTAGCTTAAATGGGCTCTTTTTTTAGTAACACTTAGTTCAACTCACACACCACCCACCCAGCTACGCACACAGACACACATTTACACATTCTGATTGCTCCTCTCTCTCACTAACCGTCTCTGGAGGAGGGGATCCCTCTCTGAATTGCTCCTCCCAAGGTTTCTTCCACTTTTTCTCCTGTTGGCAGTTTTTCTGGGAGTTTTTCCTTGTCTTTCTTAAAGGTTTAGGTTGGTTGAGGGGCAGTTCTATGGGCGTATGTGAAACCCTCTGTGTGCTTGCGTGTAAAAAGGGCTATACAAATACATTTGATTTGATCATAAATCCGATGCAAAGGTATTTGTTTTTCAAGACGAGTCTGAAACAAATTTCTTGACTTTGTCATTTGTATTCAGGTAACCATGACTACCTCTGTGCTTTTCTAAGCGTTGTAATATTAAAGTCACATACTGAATTGAAGGTTAGTAATTAATAACAACTAGTAAATCCAAATCGAAATGTCCCAGTTCAAATGGGCACTTAATATCTATAATTGTACTTAATCACATTTTTGTGTTGTGTGAAATATTCTGACAAGATCAGGCAGAGGGTTTTACCTGTTCAGCAGGATTTTCTGCAGAAGAGAAGTAGTGAGTGGTTTCCATGACAACGTGCTCAGTGGGTGCCTCAAAGGGAAGGGACGTTCAAACTCCTCTCTCGGAGGGAGTGAGGGTTACAGCTGCCCAGTGGCATGCAGGAATGCTTATTTTAAGTCCAATGCAAACAGCACCATAAGGTTGGAATTCATAGGCCGGTAGTGCTGTGACTGGGGATTCAAACTCAGTCATTTGCGTCCACTTTACTGTAAAGCAAGAGACTACACCTACAACATTGTTTGATGTTGCACACATTTGTGATGTGACATTGATTTAGCTGCATTGTATTGTGCACCATTTGGTTGAGATGTTGTTGTTGCACTATAGTTATTCATGCTGTTAGAAGTGTGCACTTCTGATAGCTAAAGTAATACACAGTGTACACTGTTGTAACAGGTTTTTGAAACCCTCAAAGGAATGTATTTTTCTCTTACATGACGTTACAGACAGTGCAGTAGGGCATCAGATGACTTGGTGGGTGTGTGGTCGTGTGTGTGGTTGTGTGTGTGGTTGTGTGTGTGGTTGTTACAGTGTTAACAGACACAGTGGCACGAAGTTGTGATAAACTTAACTTCATGAAGCCTTGTGTAAGCTCTATGCATCATTAATGTGTATTCTAAATTAGGCATAGATATATCCTAAGATAATGCTGGTTGAAAAATATCAGTAATAGCTGAATGAATAATAAAGCACAAGTTGTTCAGGTGTTATTTCCCAAACACCCATTCGTCACATACATCTCACATTTCTACAGTATTCAAGCCATTTGGAATTGGGAGTCAGCCAAGTTCAGTTTGCAGTTGTTCACCATGTTCTTTGGTATCTTTTTTTGTTGTTAGCGGATATAATATCTCTCCAACTGTATGACAGGCCCACTGCTTCCTCGTTTGGGTCTTGGGTTAGAGAAGATCAACAGAGGGCAAGGGGAAAAGCTGAAATCTATATGCAGACTCATGTGTACCACTGGAAGTAGACTCTGGACAACTAAACACAGCAAAGATGGCCTTGAATATTTCGACTTCCCCAGAGAGAGAGTTGGGCAGTTGCGTAATTTATGGCACTCCACGTACTGTTGCCTTCAGAGGGTTCTTAAGGCAAATAAAAAAAAGATTGAGATGCAGTGCCGTTCAAAGATGTGTTTTTTTTAGTTCAACAGAATTTGATCAGATCCAGCTGGCTAGAAGTTTCAACAGCAGGATGCTACTTTTTCCTATTTCATCTCAGACATCTTTATTACATCACATTTTTATATCAATCTCTCAATTCTCGGCAGTGAGACCCTGTCCAGAAGTAGCTGTCTGATCTCCCAGCTGCCCAGGAACATTTTTGGGAGCAGATTTGATTTGGTAAAATACCTAGTGTTAAAGTAGTCCACTATGATGATTGTTCTATGTCAGATGGCTGAGCGGTAGGGAGTCGGGCTATTAATCAGAAAGGTTGTTGGTTCGATTCCTGGCCGTGCCAAATGACGTTGTGTCCTTGGGCAAGGCACTTCACCGTGCTTGTCTCGGGGAGAATGTCCCTGTACTTACTGTAAGTCGCTCTGGATGAGAGCGTCTGCTAAATGACAAAATGTATATGTCACTGAAACAGTATGTTTTGTAGTTTAGACACATACTTTCAAAGTACAAGACTTGGTTAGATCTGGTTCCAGTTCCTAAAAATATTATATAATAAGATGCAGTATCTACTGCTATTCATTATGTATGTCCCTTGGCATACTTTAAATGAAGTATTGAATAAAGTAGTTACTTTATTTTTCCACAATGCCAATCATGCATGACAACCTTCTTAGCAATATACTTTGTGAATGTCTTCTATTTCACATGCATAATAATATAATGAGATTAAAGCCGGGATTTTGTGAAGGACAAAAGTGTACTTAACATTTAGGTATGAAAAGGTTTGGATGTCCACATACATTTTAATGGTGAACTGGTTGATTTCAGCCACTATCAGTGAAACTCTGCAGTTGTGCCATTCTCAATAGGCAACAGGGAAGAGATCAACTTAATCGACCCCACAAACTGAACAAACTGCACATAAAAGTAAATAGACGTGAGGAAACTTTGGAACTTGGATAGTAAAACTTTTGAGTGACAACCCCAGCATGACTTGACCCATGGCAGTGGCTCTCCTTTATAGTAGTAGGTAGGGAAGGAAAAACATGGAGTCCATCTATCCTCCCTTCCAATGGATCACTCATTTCAGGCTCCTCTCCGCCTGGAAGCTGATCCTGCACACTCTCCAAAGGACACAGGTTTATCTTTTTTCAGACTGCGACTTTTTCCATTTCCATCCACTTAAGCTACTTCGAGGCCTGACAAAAGAAATGTTCTGTATAGAATTCACTTTTTTTTCTTCTTCTGCCCAGCACAGCTTCTCAAGGAGAGCCAGTTTCTAATGAGATGACACTGCCAGGGCACTTGTCTGACCGTGTCAAACCAGGATGTAGAAGGTGTGGATTATTGGACAGTTTCACTGCTGCACACCAGGGTTGTGGCTGTGACTGGGTGCTGAAGGTGAAACATGTCAGCTATTGTCATGTCAGATGTTGGTAAAATATTAACGTGATGATGGATTTTGAATTTGTGCCCGAGATGAATCATGTGGTGAGCTGGCTATGCTGCAGTGTTTCTGGAAATGTTAGCCATGTGTTACTCAATAGCTAATTGTCTATAAGAGATGTCGGTATGGTATAATGCTTTGACAGAAGTTTGGCACAGTGTTTAAATCTGTAGATGACTTTACAGATTGCAGTGACGTTGCCTGATTGTGACACCACAATATCAGTTTTGTTGCCTAATAAATGACAAGCATGTCTGACAAGCATGTCTGTAAAGTTCTAAAAGGTCAACTATCAATCGTTAGTAATATTCTACTCTTCCATTAAAAGCAAGTACCTGTACTTCTCTTCAAGAGAAGAACTATGACTCACACACGTTCAAATTACTAATGGTTGGAGTAAAATGGTTTTAAAAGCTTTTGACGGTGCATTTCTGCTATGTGTCTCCTGAATTGGTGGAGGCACGTTGACTGCACAAAGCCATCCGTGGCATCCATCCATCCATCCAGTTAAGATTAAGACTAGCTAAATGTTCTCTTGATTAAGCCCTTTATTGAGGTAATTGGTTGTCATTGCATTGATTGCAGCTTGGGTTTCCTGAGAGTGAGGCAGACACACAATGAGGTTTCACAGTGTTGACCTACCTGCTTCCCACTTCTCTCCTAACCAGAGGTGAAGTGAATTATTTCTCTCTGGACAACCCTTTAGTATACTCTGTAGCTAACCTGTGACTAAGGCTGTCAATTCAGCAGGCAGGGTTAAAGTGGCCGTGAGGTAGTGACAAGGTACTTAAGCCAACAGGTCCTATAGCTAATGGTCAATAGATGTATCCAGCCTTGGGCTTTGCCTGGTCCCGACTGACAGTAACCTGTTGTTGTTCTGAACTTGCTTATGAGCAGGCTAAGAAGACCTTTTCATCAGATGTTGTGTAAGTCAGCAGAATGCTGCTCCTCAGTATAACACCCACTGCTGCTTATGAGCTATTGCTAATGAGCTTGTTCATTATTAAGTGAACGGATGTGTTGTTAAGGGGCCGCAAAAACATTTGAGCTATGCTGCAAGAGGGCCGCAAAATGGAAAATGTGGGAATGGCTGCTATAGACTATATAGAACACTATATGGAAAATTGCACAATGTTGCATTGGGTTGATTTAGGGGAAGAATCCTATGTTTAATGTTGCCTAATGTTGCTTCCTTAGGAGCTGGTGAGGAACGTGAACATGTATTTATGTAGTTAGCATTGTTTGAAAGGCTTAAGAATATTGCGGTGTACATTCAATCATCCATATTGAAGACACGTACCGAGTTGAAGGCAGCCTCCAGTGGTTTGCTTCTCAATTGTGGCGCCACATTTATGTCCCGACTTTAACTCTGGTGTAACCTTTCCTAAAAAACAGGGCTTGCTATTTACCTAGTATGATTCAGACCTCTTGAACTTGGAGCAGAGTGCCTAATGCAGCGAATGTGTCACCTTCAGACTCTCTCATTTGGAATGACATTTGACTCCACGAGGAGTAATGCTTCAAGTTATGTGAAAGAGCGTGTTAGAAAAATGGTCGGCTGCAATTTACATCAGCCTGTAGGCTAATTAGTGATTAAAGTATTTCAATTGAGTCATCGTTTTATATACTTGCCTTCATAATTGTCTGCAGGGCTTCTGGTTATCAGGCTGTTGTTATTGCATTGGTCTAATATAAGATTGTTTAATCTAACCCTAAGCTAAACAAGCTAGACAGTTTGTGTGTGGGTTAAGACTGTGATTGTGTAACCTATAGCATGTTACGTGCTGATTTGTGGAACAGCCATTGAAACATGTCTGTGCATGTACAATGCTGTTGCAGCAGATCGATCAATGGACTTGCAAGACATGGGTTGAACATATTTAGCATGATATGTAAGCCATAGCTCAATTGACACTATTCACCAAAGACCGTAAATGCCTCTATTGCGTCAGCCGTTGTCATCCATGTCTGAGCTGTTTTGATAATGTAATATCATAGGGAATTTCTCCATTAATAAATCCCCAGTTAATGTTTACAATAGGGATGAAAGTTTATGAACGTTATCTTATTGTGTTGTTTGAAAGGCCATGCTTACTCCCTGGTAGATCAAAACTATTGCAGTCCATCTTCTTACCTTCCTAGTATGCATTTTACATTGACATAACCTTGTCTATGTTTTGGTTTATTTTATTGATTTGTATATTTCTCCTCTAGAGCACCTCGTTATATGCAGAGAATTCCATATTTTGCAAGCGTGTCATGTACTATCTACAGAACAGTCTCTACACTTTTGGCAACCATAATATCACTGTAAAAGATGTATTAGCCCAGTCTAATTCAGTTTAATAGTTGAGTTTTCTTCTCAGATTCTGCCATCATTATTTTTTGGGATTTACAAACACTTTTCTGATGTGCCATATGTGTTGACAGATGTTATCATCTTGCCCCCAGAGGAGGAAGATAGATGACCTGTCTCCCTAGCTGAAGCAGAGAAATTGTTTTTTTTTTCATATTCACAGCATTTGCATTCTCCCCTATGCTTCTTTCATTTCAGCTTCACGCTCCATTACAATGCTGCAGACGCAGTGATGCTCAGACAGATTCTTCTTTTTTTGTTAAGTTTTTGAAAACATGCGGTTGAACTCTTGTGGTTAGCATATTCTGGAGTTTCTGCACTGTAAATCAGCAGTCCCTCTGAGGCACAACTGACTTGGTATAGTTCATAATGAAGACGAACACAATAGCCTCCAATGTCAACTCCTATTAAGACCAGATTTGAGAGAAAAATAAGTCTGCAAAAATATAGCTAACTACTCTTTCTGTAACTATTTCTAATTCTAAACAAAATCTAATTCAAGAAATGAGCTGTCCTCTGGCAATACGTTTTATTATCCCTAGGCTACAACTCAGTGTTTTCCACATTACATCTATGATTCAATAAATGCATCTCTGATTCTTTAAAACACATCATCAGTGATTAAATCATCTCCAAATCCTTACCCCACTATTGTAGGAAACAGTACCTCTATTTTTAAAGGGACTTTACATTTAACACTTCATCTAATTTCGCTTAAATTAATTCACCTTAACATTCAACAGCCCACATTAAGCTCCAAGAACTGCTATCCTTAATTACTTTAGAAATGCTAACAGAAGAATTTAACATGCAATCAGGAGGCTATTAAGTAGATGAAGGTAATCCTGCAGGAATTAAGTAAAAATAGAAAGTGATGAACCAAGGTGGTTGCATGGGAAGACTGAAAATAATTAGCCAAGGAAGCTGATATACTGGAGCACAAACTCTCACATCTTGTGTTTGTGGGACAACTTAATGCTGCCTTGCCTTAAGAAAACAATACATGCGTTATGTGAAAGCACATCCATTTTGGGGTCTTGCAAATCCTATTAATATAGAATATAAGATTCTTACTCCCATCCAAACGTTTATCTTTTGCCATTGAATCTGATAGTAGTAGGCCTAAGTCATTCGTATATTGTGTGTTTGGTAAGGTTGTTCTTTGACAAGTTGTCTATGTTCATTTATTTGGTGTTCATCAATTGCAAGTAGCTTGATTTGCATCATTTTTACTGTTGTAATTAGAATTGAACGGTAGCAGTGGAAATGGAACAAATGGAATTTATCTGTACAATATGACAAATATGGAACATCATTCTGACTGATGTCCAGATTTGCACCGTCTTGCCTGTTACATTGAAACATGCATTGTCACTCAGGAAAAGTAATAGTGTGTCTTGATAATCATAATCTGTGACAAGTGTCTACGTTCGCCCTGCAGTAGGAAATAAGAATGTATTGAGGAAAAGTAACACAATAGAGAATGTAAATCTCACCAATTTGTTATGCATTGCCTAGCTAGCAGGGAAAACAGATGAAAACGGAACAAAAAATCTGATTGATCAAAACGGTCCACTTGTTTTTCACTGAACTGTAGGTGTCCTTTATCAAGACTACTAATCTATGATATTTAGTTACGTCTTGCTTTTTTTGGCCCACTGATTTAGCAAATTACTTAGTCTCCGTGGCTTACTATTGATTTTTGTTGTTGTTGATGGGTTAAAGTAAAAGATGGGGGTTCAAACTGCCTTTGCAATCATGTAGCCTAACCCTAAACCTAGTTTACACAACCTACATTTGTCATAACCTGGAATTTCAACAGTACTGCATCAGACGAGTACACTTTAGTGTACATTAGAGTGTTTTCAACACATATTATAAAGATGTGTGTCTTAAAGTTCTCATTTGAATTCAAAGGCTGTAATGCCATTCAAGTCCATGCTTTTATGGCCATCAACAAAAATCTATTTGTCATGAGGATGCATGAATACATGGTTACCTGGTAGCTCTTACACTGGCATCACAAAATGACAGTTCCGGTTCAATACCGAAATTAACTGAACTTTTGTTGTTCATGTCACAATTACCTCATTAGTATCACAGTCAGTGAGTGTGCTGTTTACAATAATGACTACAGTAGTACGGTATCATAACATCAGCCATACTTCAATTAGCATTGCAGATGCAACTTAATTGAACCTGCATTCACACTGTGCAAGAACAACACAAGGTGCATGCAATTACTATACCTTTGAGATACCCCTGTTTACTCAAACATGCTTCATTTTGAGTTTAACTCTGAAGGGTAAATCGGAGTAGAACTTGTCAGTCGTGTTTCAGGGAAGACATGTCTCCCTAGCTGGCCTGGAGCTTTGCTGTATAAACAATGCATGAGACCATGTGGAGAACCTTGTCTCCAAACAGCAGGGTCTTCTTCTCCTTTTTACATACCGCAGAGCCTTTATGACATGCTAATTGGATGTGAGGTGAATGTAATGCAATTCATTACTCTGGAGTTCCAGAGCTTAGACGGAATAGGATTTGATGGGGGGGGGGGGGGGGACAGTCGGGTGCTTCAGAATGTTTGTACCTCTCAATATACTCCAGACATTTTAAGGAGTAGCTTTCTTGAACTCTTGAGCTGTATATAAAAAAAACCAACAAGGTTTCCAGTACGTATATCACATTGTGTTCAGCTGACATATTGATTGTGTTGCCCAGAATAACCATTTCAAAGGGCATTTCAGATCCTGTCTGCACCTTGATAATTCATTGTCAGACTGTTCTACAGTACATCCCTTGTTTGCGCTTTATCAAAGTTCCAAGGTTTGAGAAAACCTTAACTGTTGTAGGTAGTAAGGTTTTGCCCTCAATGTGCCTGGAAGTCCTGGTGATTTGCCAATGCATGCATTAGCATGCGATAATAAATACAACCTCTGAACTTTGAGTCTATTTGCTCTGGTCATGATTAACATTCACCTTCACCCTATGGGCATGGCTAGCTTCCTGCATATATGTACATGACATTTAGTTCAAAGGTGTATAAGTGTCAGGATTTAATTAACCACAGCAATGCCCATGTCAAAAAAAGTATGGGTTAGGGACATGTGCTGATGATTAAAAAAAATATTTATTACATTTTCTATAAAGCTTATAGGACAACCTACAGTATGAACAAAAGTTTTCCTTTTTGAAGTGCAGAAGGCACCCCTTGCAGCACAGTAGCTCATTGTTTATGGGTGGAATGTTTATACTTTTTTTTTAAAGACATCAGTCGTTGTGATTTCTTCCCAGTATTTCATCAGTGTTTTGCAACTGACACACAAGGAAAGCCTTCACATTAAGTTGACAGCACCGTATTCCATGGAGATTCATTTGCCTGACAACAGCTGTAGTATTTGCATAATTCATTGCTAGCTTGTTTGGTAGATAGATCAGGGTAATCATTGGTTACAACCAAACTGATCTATCTACGTACTATGAAACACATTTGCATAATGATCCATATATGGGTAAACTAAATGGTATCCTTTTGTCATGGTGATGGTTCTCCCCTACAATGCTTTTCAAGTCTAGAGAGGTATAGGTTTCAGGTTTTGTTTCTGAAGCCAGAGTTAGAGCCAACAGTGATCTTTGAAATACAATGTATAATAGCTTGTGATTAGTGTGGTACCACTGAATGATATTGCCCTTTTAATGTGTAAGTGACTACGATTATTCCCCCCCAAAAAATCAAGATTTGCATATATTTTAAGCTGTTTGTCTCGATGACTGGCTGACTTTGAATCAGTGGGTGGCAGCTCTATGTAACACATTACCGTAGCGACCACCTACTGTGAACTCTTTGTCAATTGCCATGCTTTTTGGCTAGCAACAGTCAGGGGAATCCTAAGCAGACATGAAACAAGCTTGTAGCCAATTTGATGCGGAAAGGGCTTTTAATACATTTCCATCATCTAATACCGGACAGTAGGGCAACATAAACGATGTGACCATATTATGGATGACCAATGGTAGGGTAGCATGTAACAACAAAAGCACAGCAGTTCACAAGACATGGGTAAGTGGCTGATAGTATGATGGCAAAAATAGGTTTCATCGTGCAATTTTTACAGCTGCCAGACATTGAAACAGACCTGACTGTCCTTTTACAGGCCATTTTGTGAATTTTGGGCACTTTTCCATTTACCCGTCTGTCAGTAGTTTTTTTATTCTATTCTGACTTCCCGTAGAGCTTAATCTGAGATCTGAGATCACCACTTATAACTACCTGTCAGAGAGAGACAAAGATCTGCCCTAGCCAGGGAGCTGAGGCCTTATGAAAATTGCCTTCGTTCTTGAAATCTCAGAGAGGACGTGATGAACTAGCACATGTGCCTTCATGCAGAGAGGGATCTAAGGGGGTTGAAGACTTTCAGCAACTTCTCAAATGTAGGCATTGTCTGTCAAATAATTACAGCATACAGTATCACCACTATTATAAATACCTGCTCTCATTGATTGCCAGAAACTGAACTCTTATGTGGCATATTCTAAATTCCAGGCCTCAGGTCACCTGGGTAGCTGTCACCTGTCGTTTCACTCCATGGGAATCCCTTTGTCTTGTATAACCACCTATTTATCCTCAAATCTTGCTTTGTCCTCAGTTAATAGAATCCAGGGAACTAGTGGTGGATACAAGTGGTAATAAGATCCCTGCAAACAAAATGAATTATTGTTACATGGCTGCTTTTTAGATTACCTGACAAAAAGGTTATTTTTTACCAGTAAATTTATCACATCCATTTCAAGAATTAATTCAATTTTCAATGAAGCTTCCAGGCTATGGCACATCTTTGTGTCTCTCAAAACATTTTTTTGGCCAGAGTCTGGAGTTGAAAGGACTGTCCTCAGATTAGGTTCTGCTGGTGTGATCTATGAACCGAGTCAGCTCACGATCAGGGGAGGGCGGCAGACTGACTCTACCAGCATACACCCTACAGAGGGACTGGCTGATGATAAGTTCATTGTCGGGCCGTCTGCGTGGTCCTGATAAGCCTGGGCGACAGACCAAGTCCGCGACAGAAGTTCTGTAAAGTGGTTATGCCTGGTCAAACAGCTGCTCTCTGACACATTGTCGTCTGAGGGTCACTTTCTGCCTCGATTACAACCTGATTAAATGTCATTTGGACAGTCATGATGGAGTTGAGGTACTAACTATGCGAGCATCCATATTGTACAACACTGATTTTGTCTTAGCTCTCTGTAACATAGGTTTAGTAAGTCTAAGTGCTATACTGAGTAACTGTGTCCATGACAGTATGGTACTATGAATATCCTGTTCCTTGCTTGAAGTCACTGCCCAGGATGAATAAATATCAAATGAACAGTAATTTTAACTCACTACTTGTAAATATAGAATATTCTATTGTGAATAGAATTTTTTGCTTGAATTTGATTGTATTGTGAAAATAATGTATATTTAGGATGAGAACTATGCTAAGCCTCCTCTGTTGTACCTGTAGCAGATATAGTGGCCACGGTCACAGTACAATCAAATTGGACATGACATAGTAGTCATGATATCTTGAGTTGATTGGATGTTTAAAAAGCATGGTATGTTATTACATGTATTGCTAGGTGTTCAGGTAGTCTACATGCAAACATGTATATTATATTTGTTTTTCTTGTCTTTCAGTGACCTGTTAAAGAATGATTCCGGTGCCTTTTATGTCAAATGAGCGATCCTGTTTTCTCTTGAGTGGATGTTCAGTATTATATTATGTACTTTGGGCCTTAAAAACTAGGCCTAACAGTTGACAACGCATATTTCCCCACTATGAGAAACACTTGGAAGTGCTTGGAAGCCAAAATATAATGCCAATGTGAAACACAAAGCAATCCTCCCTTGAAAGGACATTCTGAAGTACTGAAGGTGACTTAAGATCCAGAATATTCTCTCACCGTTTTCCTTCTTCTTTTCCCATTGCAACTTTGAAAGTAAAGAAATTGTGCGCTATTAAAATTTAAATTAAATTCCTCCACGATGAGCTTGGATAGGTTTATGCGTCTGCTATAGAGTACAGCTCACAGCATTAGTTGTTATTCATTCTAGAGCATACGATGTGTTATGTATTTGTTCTGCTCATTGCACTCCGTTTGTCATCTCAGTGGAGGTTGACATCCATTTGAATGAAGTTGGAATTAAGATGAGACAGCTCCATTGTGAAATGGGATTTTGTATGTGAGGCCACTTTGTTTATCGTGGACCGAGGTGATGTTCCAGAGTTCATGCATCCGGATGATCTCATCATCTTATTCACAAGCGCACACTGTTATGCCAAACACTGACGAAAAACAGCATCCAAGTTTGCTTTCTCTTTTACGTCAGGAAATAATTCTACTCTGTGGGTGAGATAGAAAAGGAGTAGGAGCCCAACACCCCTTTGAATAACTCCTCCCCCTCCTTTTCAGACTCCGGCTGAATCATGAATCAAGTGTCCGGATCGTGTTTAAACCGTTCACCAAGCCATGCATTTTACATCAGACCCTGGTTGGACTGTGATCTCCCGACCTTGGAATTAACCATTCGCCTGTCCTCTAAGCTGTATTCCATGCCTAATCATCAAACATGAAATATTAAACATGGCTTTAAAACTCAAACACATTACCATTAGCCAGTGATCCTGTTTAATATGTGCAGTGTTGGATAGCTTGTTAGAATGAGACTGACTTTGATTGATTGGTCGGTTTCCTTTTTCTATTCATGTAGATAATTGGCATGGTCAAAAGACACACACCTTGAAACGAGAGGGTGGGTGACTTTGGATGTAGGCATATGCTCCCTTTTGAGCTAAATGTTTGTTTTGGTTCAAGATTTATCAAGATGTTCTGTCTTTTTTCAATGCACATTCTGCCAAGCGGATTCATCTGGGGAAAACACTGTGGTCATTCAGCTACAGAAAAATACTTTCACTCTTTTAGTCTTACATCTATCAGCTTGGTTTACTCTTTAGGTTTACTGTGATATGCTTATAAGACTTTCCTGCTTGATCATCAAATGATCACAGCTATCAAAGATCGAGGAAAGCTGTACTGTACGTTGTGGGCCATCTGTGATGTGTACGTGAAAAAACTTGTTTCACACAGCATGCATACAACGTACAACACACATTGAATGTATTCGACAGATCAGAGATTTCAAGGAGAGGAGCGAGGACTCAACATTTTTACAGCTTATGTGTGGTTGCGCGGTTACCGATTTCCAGTTTAATATCTTTCTACTTGCCAACATGGGAGTTTATAAAAAATATATATTTATTGCGCCAGAAGCCAGGAATTTATTTCAGTCCTCTCTTGCTGGTGTACCCGGGAGCTATGCAAGTAGAAGGGCAGCTACTGACTCTGCAGGAGGATGTGAGTGGAATAGCATTGGCCTCTCCAGCAGTCCACTGCTGTTTAAACTCAGTACAAACACAGGCTCTCTCCATATGGCACCTTCCCTGCTGGGAAGCAAGCCTTTCTAAAACACAGCGCCAGACAGGAGATCTCCCCTAGCCATAGCTGTCTTATCACTTGTGTTTGCCAGTGATCATTTCGGTAATACTTTTCTGTCTATAAAACGAGGTTCTGACGTGGCTGTATGCAGCTGCACCGTGTAAACAAAACTTGCAGGCCATCAAACAGTACTGCTTTTAGTTTTGACCTGAAGAATATAGCTTTTGTAAAACCGTGGTTACATTTAGCTAAATTAAGCAGCTTTTTAGCTATTTTATATTGCCATGGATCAAGATTAACCAAATCAAGATGTGATTTGAAGGCTGTATTGCTGAACGATGCCACCTAGTTTGAAAGTAACTAGGAACTTGAGAAAGGTTCAATCTGAGAGGAAGGAAAGGTGTGTGGCTGAAGCAGTGAGGCAGAATGTTCCCACAGAAGGAACATGCTCTACGGGATTTAAGTTACTTAAATCAATATTGTCCTGCAATGAAACATTGAGAGTACAATCTCATTTATTTTTTACGTCAGACACCATAGAACAGAAACCAAAAATGAGCTTATTCGGAACAAATGGACAAGCCCTGCATATTTTGGTTTTGGTGTGTCTTTATATATATATATATATATATATATATATATATATATATATATATATATATATATATATATATATATATATTATTCGCTTATAAAGCACTGTGATTATGTAAGTTTATAAAAACACATGTAGGCCCAACATGGTTAGAGCAGTCACCTGATTCATCCCCCATCAAAAGCGCAGAGGATACGTATCACATAACTGGAGCATAATGACACTGCCACAAACCTGGCACAGTGGCTTAACAAATACTTCAGTGCTGGAATGCCCTCCCAAATGCATAGTTGCAGTTAGAGGACAGCCAGTAGGACAACCTTCATGGTTTTCACATCAGAATAATGTTTCTGGTGTTCTTGAGGGTTTTTTTTGCCTTCAGGCTTACATCTCAAAGATTTGTGTGTTCACTTAATAGTCATTTATTATTTCTGAGTTGGTAGAACTGAAGAGCAACTGCTCCTGTTTAGCCGTCAATCTACATGCCCTCTAGTGACCAAGCATATTATCATTATTATTATAGCCTCTGCACTGGATTAGGAAAAGAGTATTGCTTTTCTGATGCAAAACTGACTGTGTATAATAGTGCAGTTTTTAAATTGAGATTTGGATCAGAATGATGGTATTCATCTTCTAACGTGGCATCGTCTATTTGATCAAACTGTGTGGCTCATAAAATCATGAAGCCGATGGACCATCATCCAAAGATGTGTTTAAGAAAGATGCAGTGTTATTTCTCTCTAAAACACTAATAACAACTAAAGTGGGGGGCGTCTGTGCATCTGCATGAGCCCTGGGAGAAGGTATACTAATAGTGTGCTGTAATGAAATTACTTTGATCCATTTTGGTGCTGGTTGGTGGGCCTTTGCAGGGAGGCGATGGGCCTCATTAATAAAGCTCTCATGCTGAACCAGACCCCAGGGAGAACGCCGTAAAAAGTGCCCTGTCACATTTGTCAGATAATTTGCATTTAGGTTAAAGCTAGGCCCCTTAATCTTATTTACTGGTCCCACTCCACTGCAGCTCAGTCGCATCCGTTTGTGTTTGAGAAAACTCTGGTATACACATTCAGTTAAAAGTATTTACACTGAGATTACAATTAAGACATAGTAGCTACCTTCATGCACACAGGTAATGGTAAAAGGGTAGGTTGATAGTGTATCGTTTTGTAAATGTATGTGACTGGACACTATGCAGTGGTTTCTAAAAAAGAGGTTTGGGTTGAAGTTTTCTAACCACGCATATTGTGGTCCTTTAGGTTGATGTGGGTTAAAGTGAAAGCATCAACGCTGCATAAACTGCTTCCTATACTTAACGACATCAAAAGAAAATGTCATGATCCATTGTCTTCTGGCGTAACAGGAGATGTACAGCACTGTGTGAAGAAACCTCGTCCTCTTACATCTCCCGCATCTCTTTGCCCGACAGAGATCTCAGGGAACTCGGAGGACATTCCCCTCGTCCGATGGAGGCAGCAGTGGCTGGAGAACGGCACTCTTCTCTTCCACATCCACCACCAGGACGGCAGCGTCAACCTCCCAGGCCAGTCCCCCACCGAAGACCCTGCCAGCGACTCTGCAGAGGAGGAACTACGCATCCTTCACATCTCGGTCATGGTACTGTACTGAACTCATCTGTTAAACATGAGGGTGGGGGGCGCAGGGATGACGTCAGCTGGGGAAACATCTTCCATTCAGAGGAAGACACAAACGCTAACAACTGAAGCCTAAATAGATTGCTTGGTTAGGTTGCACAGGTTTCACTCCTGGCTCAGGATATTTTATGCATGACCTCTAAACTCATGCTGCAGCTGCATGACTGCACGCAGCGTCATATCTCGTGTATAGAAATGGTAAATGATAAGTCCTAAAGATTTTTCACGATAATGGCTGGGTCTTTCCATAGCCTGTGGGAATATGCTTTTATTGGTTCTTTGATATGCATCATCCCAACCCTGCTATCAGTTGCCCTTTTACATCCCAAATACATTACAACCTCTCTGTGATGGATTAGATAGATTTTATATAAGGAATATGCAAATCAAATTTTTATATGATTAGTCAGCTTCAGAAATATTGCCCAAAGCAAGATCCATTGTATAGAGGGTAATGTTCCTGTATGTTCACAGGCTGAATGTCAAATGATAGCCCGACCTTGAGTCTTGCATCAATGCTGTTCGTCCATTATCAAACGTCAAACACGACCACTGAAAATAGGACAAACATTTGTATTCTGTGCACATAAATCTGAGTTTGGCCAATAGATGTCATTTCTCTTTCATCGTGCCTGTCGCGGTCATCCCATCTTAAAAGGTTCTTGGCGATAACAGTCGCAAAGCTCTCTTGTCGAGGTGTGGATGAAGAAGGATTAGCATGCAGATAGGACAGACCTAGCAACAGATGGCCGCTGTGTTGCCGTAGAGCCCTCGCCACTCTCTGTCCCCTCTGCAGCTTGTGGCTCAGTCGGAGGGCCGCTCGGTAAATCCAGCGTCGTGTCACTTTGCCGGCTCCTGGTAGATACAAGGTTCCCTGGGACACCA
This sequence comes from Hypomesus nipponensis, assembly GCF_054491055.1. Taxonomy (NCBI): domain Eukaryota; kingdom Metazoa; phylum Chordata; class Actinopteri; order Osmeriformes; family Osmeridae; genus Hypomesus; species Hypomesus nipponensis. Next base: position 13,737,489 of record NC_140370.1, on the reverse strand, counting down.
GCATCACCTCTCTGTTTTTTTTCATTCTTTCTTTCATTCTTTCTTTCATTCTTTCTTTCATCCTTTCTTTTGTTTGTCTTTCTTTCCCACTTACTCTTTCTCTTTCCCTCTGTTTCGCTCTGCCTCTCTCTCTCTAAACCCCACTTGTCAAAGAGCCATATTCCAATATTTGCCATACGATTCAGACTCGGGGAAATCAACAGCCAACCCAGTTAGGTTTCCATGTGGCCATTGCAGCCTGTCGGGCACAGGTCATTGCCTGACTGCCAGACCTGCCGTGCAGCAGTTAAAGGCTCTTGGATGAACAAGTCCATCCTTATAAGCTTGAAATGAGGCCAGCCATATCTAGGGCTTGATCCCATGGTGAATCAAGTGCCATGAACCGCACCAAACTCGTCTTTTTGTGGCCAAAATGGGGATCGATCTTCTTTGACCCAAACCAGCTGCCATTTTACACAGCTACTAACTGGGTATTTAACTTAATACATGTCATGGAAAAGCACAGATAGGCGCATTTAGTAAAACAAATATGAACTGGAATTCAGTATACAATTCGTTTGTCTGCCTCTATTGAAGGAACAGCAATTATTAAGTAGACACTGTTGTATTGCAGTTTCGATGCTACAATCATATGCAGGAGGTTGCTTGTGTGCTGCCACCTCCACAAGGTGACCAGTGTCTCCTCTGCTGCCCTGCTAGAGCATCTATAATAGATGAGTCACCTTGTGTACCAAGTGTTTCACCACAGGTGAGTGCCTGCCAGTTGAAACACATGTCCTCATCTCTCGCAGGCCCAGAGAAAGAGGCAGTGCCAGCAAGATAAAAGAACCTTTGATTGTCCCACGATGTATCACCACCTATGGAGGTTTTCCCTGAGAATACATTTCCCTTGTACTTTAGGAGTGACAGTGATGGATGAGAAGAGGATTGGATAAGGCACAGGGTAGTCTTCAACACGTTACCATTCCAAAGCAATTATAACGTGGAATTAAGTAAGCAAATGATATGCAGTATAGATTGATCTGTCATGTTTGAACAAATCTGACATAATACCACAGATATTATATATCATCCAAAATGGTCTGGCATGTTGACAATAGTATGGATCAGAGCATTTTTTTAATCAGTTCAAGAATTGCAACCCCGTCAAAAACTGAAAGGACAGGTTATGACTCTTACGATCTTTTAAGAGGGTATGGAGTACATGAAGTTGATTGAATTTTAAAGAGGGGATTTAGGTTTGATAAGAAACAAGCAAATGGCCCATTTCACTGTGCGCTTCACAGATTTGGGTTGACAGTGGCTCATGCCCTAATCTGTTGCTGTTTCCCTTGGCTTAAAGTCTCAGACTATTCCCTCAGCTCTGTCTGTCTGAATTCATAAATCCATATTTCTGACTTTTCAGTTTCAGTTTTTTATATTTATTTTCCATCTATACATCTGACTATTCCACTTTTAGCTAGCCACAGCGTTCTCTGTGATAATAAGTTGTTTCTCAATAGGGAAGGAAAGGGTTGAGTTTCTAAGAACTTGACAGCCTTCTATTGAAAAATAGGATGCAGACACAGCCGGAAGATGCCTTTATTTTCGAGTGTAACAAACAAGCGGACGATTCAACAAAGTGAAATATGGTAGGAGAGACTGTGGATAAGATGTTCTCTAGAAGACGAACACGATAATCCCTTCCTTGAAAAATATAATAAAGAAAATGACGAAGTAGTTAAGCCTCGGTCAGCTTCCGACTTATAAACGACCTCTTTTCCTCAAGGCACATCCTCTGAAGCCTGTGCCTGTGCTGTAAGTGCCTGATAATACCTTGTTTTATGACTGCTCACACCCGGACGGACGGCCCGTTTCCTCTTGCCATTGTCATTTACTCCACAAATGTTACCCAGATCTAATAAGGCCTATCTGGAAAGCAGACTTGCAATGACCCTGCCATTTATGCAAGCCCAAGTCTCTGCACTTGACATCTGGTATGGCTTCAAAAATCTGATATGTGCAAAAGATTTTAAACAGATCTTAATCACACACAATCAAAGAGGAACTCATGCATCCACCAGGAAGGAACCTACAATTGAGTTCTAGTCATCAATTCTTTTTTATTTGTCTTCTTTGAAGGTTTTAGGCTAGTTTTAGGCTGCTAGGTGCAGCCCTCTGTGACATTGCTTATAAAAAAAGTGGTCATATGAATACAATTCGATTTTGATTTAATCTTAACAACTTTTTTGAAATGTATACATTTGTGGAGGCTGTGTAGCAGGTTTAGCAGGTGACATGTTTTATACTGAAGCTGACAATTTCAGATTGCCCTCAGGGTGAACCAATCATTGTGTTACTGAGTGAAGCATTGTAGAAAATCTCCAAGCCAAAAGCCTGTTTGTTAGAATGGTAAATTTGCTGAACTTAGTTATGGGCTATCTGTTCATGTGGATTGTAAGTTTATCTTACACAAAGTATGAACCTCACACTTACACAAAGCATTCACAGCTAATCGTTAATGAGTCCCTATTCTGTCCTGGTGTCGGTTCAGTTTTGGAAATGGACGGATAAGTAAGAGCCCGCCATGTTCTCATTGACCTCCTTTCGCAGTTACTGTAGCACCTTCAAAAGCAAGAACACTGAGAGGTTTACTGAAACGTAAGAGGTGATGTAAAGAGCAAATGTAACCAAACACATGTCCTCATCATCTGAAAAGAACTCATGAAAAAAATCATTGGCAAAAAAGCAGTAGTATAGATTACAGGAATCAATGACATATTATGCTGTATAATTTGTCATACTCGTTTGAATAAGACAAGACTGCAATATTTGTTTCATTAAATATTATATATTGAATTTAATTGATTAAGTTTATACCATGAATAACCATTTCCCAAAGGGAAAACTCTGCTGTGTTTGTAATTGAATTTTTACATTTTCAATTTTACTGTGTCAGACTCATAAAACCTTTGGAAGAAAGTCCCATTAACTGTCAAAAAGCTTCCAATATCATATGGAGTCAACCAACAAAACGCAGAACCATTTAACCTTGAGTCAACAAAAAAATCTCTGCTTGTCTGGCTGACATCTTCTCATGGATGTCCTCATACCACTTAAAACTGGATCCAGAGCTGCTCTTCATCCCTGCCATATCCTCTTTGGCACCAGAGCTTTCTGTGGCAGCCTCCCGCTTGTCTAGAAACCCAGGCGTCATCCTCAAGACAACCTAGATTTCAAGAGACACATTTCTCGCACGACGCAGACATATTTCCTACACAGCATAAAGAGAGACATGACAAAGTCCTCAACCCGGCTGCTCGTCCAAGCCACACCTCTCAGCCGTTTTGTTTACTTCAACTCTTTCGTCGCCGGGCCAACCGGCGTGTGCCATACGCCCTCTGCAGATGGTTCCGGAATGCAGCCGCCTCATGTACAAGCTCCCCAAGTACTCACACACAACTCCCCTGCTGAGATCGTTCCACTTGCTGCCGGTCGCCGCAAGGATCAGGCACAAATCAATGCCACTTGCCTATGCTGGTGTTAACAGGACTGGCCCTGCTTACCTCCAGGACATAATCCAGCCATACGTACCGACACTTTGGGTCGTCTTGTGACCCCTGTGCAATGAAATAAGGGTCCTCGCACCCCCAACATGTGGTGCTTCTCCTTCCTTGCTCCACAGTGGTGGAATGACCTCCTCTATCGACTTTGCACCTCTCCGTGCCTGCGGTCCTTCTGCTTTGGTCTCAAGACCATCCTCTTCAAGCTTCACTTTGAATAACTTCTTACATTTTTCTGCTCTGCCTAAGGACGTCAAAAGCAGCACTTTGCATTTGTGATCCTGTTACATTATTTGACATGAAACTGAACTCACAAGATGTCGATGTTAAGATATACTTAATGGTATATATTTTTGTAGATCATTGTTTTTTTTGCTGCACTGTAAGAGGCACGTGTGTACTGTATATTCTGTTGATAAATGGCATAATTCCAGCTATTAGGTAAACCCTACTATTCAAACATTGTCTCCATTTGTACTACAGTAAGTAGATTACCGAACCGAAGTTATGTCATCCTTTGATGTTTGGCTTAGTGCTATTGGCTCTATAAGAAATTACAGCCTCCTTAGTTCACCCTTTGATTCCCTGCAACGTACAACATTATTACACATGTTCTCTGTCCTCTGCTTTCATGCTCGGTATTCAGCTTATGGTTTGATTTAAGTACCTTTCTTGTTAAGGTAAATGTGATATATTCAGTTGACTGCCAATTGTATTTGTCCTGTATTCCCCCAATTATTAGTGTAGCTATCCAAATAGACTTGTGCAAAACCAGTCTCTAAGTGGCTCTACGAATGGCTCCTCCAACATTAGGTTGTGGTACTGTAGGCATTTCAGTTGCATTGGAATCAGTGGTGGACATGTTCTGTGAATATAATACTAAAGTATCAACATTATTCCATAGTCCTTTTTGACCACTGTGCATACTGTTTTGCTGCATAAGTGACCCATATCACACTTTCAATTGAATTACCTTGATGATGCAGAATAGGCAAATAATAATGTAAATTACTTTTGACTTAATGTAAAATCAATTCAAGCAGGTGAAGCACTTATCCTTCTCTCTATGTTTATCTTCTGCTGTTAAAGTGGGATTCCTCCATTTCAGAGACTGATGGAACTAATATAATAAAATAAAATAAAATGATATAATCATCAGTGCTGTTTTGACAAATATTTGTATTTGTCTTAGAATTTGGGTGTGAGTTAGTCTTAGAATAAGTCTTAGAATTGGAATTAGAACGTATTTGTTTCTGTTGGGGAAACTGAGTCAAGTAAGTTCAAGCTTTCACACTGTTTGCCTCTGTATGTGTGTGTGTGTGTTTGCAGGGGGGCATGATTGCCTTGCTTTTGTCCATCCTGTGCCTGGTCCTCATCCTCTACACCCGCAGACGTTGGTGCAAGCGCCGCCGCGTGCCCCAGCCTCAGAAGAGCGCCAGCGCCGAAGCAGCTAACGAGATCCACTACATCCCCTCGGTCCTGATGGGCGGACAGGCCAGGGAGAGCCTCAGGAACTCCCGTGGCCAGGGCCACAACTCCAGCGGCACGCTGAGCATCCGAGAAACGCCTATCCTGGACGGCTATGAGTATGACATCACAGACCTGCGGCATCACCTGCAGCGCGAGTGCATTAACGGGGGAGAGGATTTCACCAGCCAGGTAACACGCACTCTGGACTCCTTGCAGGGCTGCAATGACAAGGCCAACATGGACCTCACACCTGGTGAGTTGATACAGTCCACAAAGAAACACGCACCAACACGTTTGATCTCGTACAATCATGTCGAGGACATATTCACACACATCTACTAAACAAGTGATTTTTGCTGTTGTTAATAGTTAGTTAGCCAGTAGTATACTGTATATACTGTACAATAGAACATTTGACAACATTTGTCAAATGATGAATGCGATTACTTGGCCTGCAGTAGAAAACAGAGCATTTAGTAAAAAATGAATATTTGGCAACTGATTAAGGGATACTCTGCACTTATTAAAGAGTCGATGTATATGCATGTCCATAAGTGTAATGGATAGGTCACATAAACTGTTAAAAATGAATACAAGGATTGCCTGAGCATGTTCTCACTAGACAGCTCAGCATTGTCTAGTCGGCCATCTGTGTTTATATTTCCACTTTTATTTGATTCGAATGTTCAAAATACTGTTTCTGTTCGGTATATGGAGACCCTGATAGAGGCTGGCTGGACTGGCTATTAAGAATGAACTTAAATATTCAAAGGATTTTGTTTTTGGAAATATCGTAATTTGTCATCAGTGGACCTTAGAATTGAGAACAACCCCGCTGAGAAATATGGCCCAGCAGTGATGTGGAACACCCACAGAATTTCAATTAGTAGTAGACATACTTACTCGATTCAGAAGAGAAATAAAGACTCTTAAAACGGATTTGATCTAAGACCGCATGTTTGTAAGAGAACGCAAATATCCCTGGAGGTAATTGAAGTGGGCTAATGCCATGCCTTCCACATCCACTGGGACATGGAATATCCTACACCAATAGAATATGCTATAGTATGAACAAATTATATTTGAAGAAAAGTAAGATGTGGAGTAGACTAAATCAACAACTCGCCAGTAGAGTGATGCAGTAGTCTCCTACAGTTGCAAAATCAGCCAGTTAGTCTACCGGTACTGAGACTAATTCAAATATAAGCTTTTGGGGTACCACTATTATAATTCAACTGCTGAATATTTAATGGCGTTTTCTATCTCAATCAGTAAGTGACAACACAAAGCTGTCCCTGATGAACAAATACAAGGACAACATGATCGCCACCAGCCCCATAGACAGCAACCTGCAGCAGAATACCTTGCTACCTCACAACACGTCCACCAGCCAACGCAAGCGCCTATCCAGCAACACCCGCGGTGAGTCCCCATCTCCTACTGTGTGCTCCGTGCTCCCATTCCAGGCCCTCCTAACGGATGTTCACCCTGACAGGAGGAAACATTACAAAAAAAGGCCATGTCATTAAAATGAGATGTCTGGTCCCCTGAGTTGACCCCTGGATAATAATCCACTGTGTCACATTGCCCACAGCATGTGTGAATGGTTTATTTAGAGGCTACGGAAAGCAATTTTTGAGTGTTGGGGTGGAGTGTAAGGGGGTTCAGAAGAATAATGAAGTGGTTCTAGAACAACTCGCTTAGATTTATGTGACAATATACAGGAAGAAAAATTGTCTACCATACATAGTCAGATATATGAACCAGCTATGGGTTCATAATAGTTACGCGAGTCTGGCCTTGGAAAAGCCTCTGAATTGATGGGAAGATTGACATACATTATTTGTATAATGACAATTGCATTTATTGCTTATTAGTATTTAGTGTGAAAACCCTACCTTACATTACTGCTGTAGTTTTAATGTTTCATTTTTTCACAATTTTTTATGTGTATCGTACTTTGTGGCTTTCTATTGTAAAATAATGTCCCCTTTTTCTCTCTGACCTTGACTGGAAACTGGTCGTCACACACCTGCAATGGCTTTCTGCTCCATAATGAGAAGCCAAATCAAAGCTCACTCAGGAAGAGAGAGAAAAGACCACAAACCTTATTATATCAAGAATGGAGTTTCAGAAGAAAGACCTGTGTACCCAATACAATTCCAACCCTCAAGTTCCAGTTTCATTCGGTATTCCAAGTGCTCTGAGGCAAAACACTTTCAGGACCAAACTAAATGTGCTGAAGATCCAATCTGTTAGCTCTTAATTTAATGCAATAATAAAAGCATACCATGTCTGTAGGGGCCGTCGAATGGGGATTTTCCTCTGCCTCTATGTCTGTCTGAGTTATAAAAGGCCTTTGGTCTTTTAAGCAATCTTTGACAGCCCTTTGACTGCAGTGAGAGAGGAGAAAGAGGGATGGATAGAGAAAGAGAGAGAGGTTGTAGACTTCAGAATTAAACATACAAACATTTGCATATTTTTCATATTCATTTAGTTCAATTTGTTTATTTTGGAAGCACCAGAGGACAAATCACAGGCTAGAGGAAAAAAATACCCGGCACATTTACTATCTAGTTTTTTCAGCTCTTGATGTTGAAATGGTGGGGATTGAACTCCCATGTGACTTTGTTTTTCCCTTATTACAAACCCCTCAGTGTCTCCATGTATCCAATGTTCTCAGTCCAGAATGGAAGGAATAAGGATGACTAACCCTATGATTATGTTTTTTCATCTAGGCTATTGTTTTTGTTTGGCCTTGCATTTAAATCTATCTGGTAATATATGCACATTAGAGCTTTTGTTATTCTCAAAGGACAGTTAATATCTCAAACTGTATGACTGGAGCTGCTTAAATGCTTAAAATCCCGTTACAGTGCAACTGTCAACAAGATGTGACAGACTTGCTTAATGACAGACTAGAAGGAGAACAATACGATTCTGCTGTCTTATGGGGCAGCTGTTGTATTTTGGGTGTGTTGTCTGAGTCTCAGAGGGCCTTTTGTCCCCTTGTTACGTCGAACCCATCAGTCGGCTCTTGTCATTACAGGGGAATTGGAGGGCAGGTCTCCAAAAATCTTTTCACTGCGTTTTTAATTAAGGAATATAATAAAGTTGAACAGAGAGTATGATGAGGTAGTTGCGTATGAATCACTTAGACTGTTTTTCACGTTTAAGAACCTGTTAAATCCTCTCCTAGTTGTACCTTCCAGGCAACTGATCAATTGATACGTCCGAGTCAGTTGAGTGCAGCTCTGTCTACAGCTGTCGTTACAGCTCCGTCATTTGTTTTGTTTTGGGTAGCGTGCCACAGAGCTCTTCTCTTAGTCACCAGAGATTGACATTCCGGCGTCATTGCAGTTGAACCTCCATACTAAATCAAGTTGCAGTCCTTCGAAAGCTGAGACCGAAAAGAATTTCTGGTGTTGTCAGAGCGAAACGTGTGTGCCCTGTCGTGCATTCCAATTACCAATCAACGCTTCATGTTGAATATTCAGGAAAGCACACACTTTATTCGTCAACAAAGAGATGTGCACCTTTTTGGCCCTTGCCTAATTGCTGAGGCTTACATGTCCTATTTAGCTGCTGCAGGAGGTGTACCCTTAATTCTTTTGAAGGTGCTTCCTTTCTCTGTGTTTCTCATACAAAAAACTAACTTGCTCTTTATTTTTTGTGTCCTCTAAAAGCTTGTTTTTCTCAGTCTAAAGTTGTGCAGTATACGTTTCACCTCCTCATAAGGATAAGTTATTTACACAGAAACATGTTTGTGAAACATGAGCCTACAAAGACATGTTTTGTGTAATATCTATTTTAAGGAACATACTGTACAGTATATCTTGTTTGTTAGTGTGCCTGTATGTGTAGATTTGAATATCATTTCTCTGTATGTGATTTTTTTTAAAATAATTAATTTGGCTTAGGCACTGCACTATAGGAGCAAGCCAAGTCTTAGCTGTGAAGATTATTATTTGTGCTTGCAGCATGTCAATGCCCTTCAAAGGAAATGCCACTGCAATGCTGTTGTCAGAAAGGCCTGCTCCATATCTTAGTTTCTAGAGGTATAGTGTGGTGGATTGTCATGATTGTCACCAATATTTACTCTCAACCATTGTTTTGGGAGGAATTTTCTCGGGCATAATCATATAGTAGATAATGCCTTAGTTTAGATTTTCAACACCACTGTCAGGATACATTTTGAATGAATATGATGATACAAGAAACTCCAACTGAGGTTGCACAGCTTAATGCTGTGTTCTGTTTGTCTGTTTACTTTGTGATAGCAGGTCCAGTTACCCTTGTAACATTTCCCTCTACATTTGTAATGGCTGTGTCTCCACCAAATGTGGGTTTGTTGAAATCCAATCCTGTGGGTACACCCAGTTATTCTCTTGTTCATTATTTCCTGGTCAGATATTAAATCGTCTCGATCTGAATGTTTGAAAAGAGAAAAGCAGGTAGAATGCGTGGAATTATTGACCCCTGTTGTAAATTGGGCCAGTGACAGTTTTCCTCTCTTAGTTATCTGTGATGGATCATCGATATGAAGCACAAACATGGAATGGCACGAACAAAATTATACCCCAAACAGAGTCTGCATCCTGTACCCAAACCCACGGCCTGGTCTTGTCCTGTCTCCCTCCCTCCTGCAGGGTAATAACAGCAGTTGTCCTCTGCTGTGCTGAGGAAAGGACAACCATGTTGCTTCATCAACTTTTTATCCCAATAGAAAACCTCTGGTGTATTTGGTTTCTGTGCCTTCCATATTGAAATCTCATAAATGGGTTTGTATTAATCAGATCCTAAGGAAAGAAATAATGTACACAAGTTAGATGCTGTTTGTAACGACAGATCGATACCAAGTGTGTCCGTAATCGTATTTTGTGGGTTTATTAAAGGCCATTAACATTTATATATACACTATGAGAAGATTATGTCTCCTCGAATTTGGTTTAGCATCTTGTATGCACAATATCTGTCTAGTTTATTTGGACTACTTCACTGCCAGCATTGGCCTTACACTTAGAAAAGTGTAGCAAAGGTCTGTTCAAGTAAATGGTTTTATGATAAATCTTAATTCACTGCATTATCTTACCTGATAATTTCATTTGTCTCACCTTGACTGGATCACCTTGAACAAAATCATTGCAACTTCCATCTACATTAAATATTTAAAAGAAATCCAGTAACATTAAACAATGTCAGACTCCTACCATACCACAACGTCTCTATTTGAAAGCACCGCAGAGTGGCTTTTGATGCCGTTGCCACATCAGCAACAAAGAGGAGACAGGGTCATTTTAATGCAAAGTTTTGTATGAACCCCACAGCGGGTTCAACCTTCTTGAACCCAGACGGTGACTCTGGCACGGAGGCCGACAGCGAACCCCAGCTGACCTTTTACACTGACCCCAACCGCAGCAGGCGGCGTAGCCGAGGTATGCGAAACGGTAACGCCAACAGCGCGTGGGGCTCAGGGGGTAAGGAGGACTTAACTAAATATACACCATCTCATCTGTACCATCGCATGGTGACCGAGGCAACATAGTCAGCAGTCTTAAAACGATGACAATTTGTGGATTTTTGACATTGCTGGTTTTGTATGTAATGTTACAAATTGTCATGCATCGATCGTGATTTTTATCGTTTTTTTGCTTTGCTGAATATTTATCGATGTGTTTAATTAAAAATCCATATGTATATCAATTCGCTGTCAAACTTGATAACAACACTGTATTGTAATTACCGGTATGCACATGCACTGTGTGTCATGTATAAGCATGTTATGTCTGCTGTGATGTGTTGTGTTGTGGTTTCCTAGTGTAGGGAAGGAGAATGGCTGTCAAACTCCAGACTCTGTTCTGCCAGACACCTCCGCCTTTGAAACACCTCCAGGCCAATTAAGCCCCCTTCTCTTGCACAGGTTTCATAAACAAAGAAATCCAAACGTGCAGCCAACACCTTTAATTAGCAAAAGGTTTAAGAATAGAGAATGTGTTTGCACTCCCTCCTCTGTATGTGAACTGCGATGCCGATCAATTTTTTTCAAACTAAACATAGTGACTTCACTGTAAGATGCAAGTATTGTTTTTGGTACTAAATGTGAAGTGGGCATTACCTAGGTATCTTTGTTAGTGAAAAGGTGGAAGATAGAGAATGGATTACTGCTCATTTTTTACTTTATCCGGTGTAGTGTGAAATTGAATATCAAGAAATTCTTTCAAAGTAACGTGATGAGTGCATGCGCAATAAACTCTCACAACACCTGGTAAAAGTTGGGAGTCATATAACAAGATTGTGTGTGTGTGTTGATTTTTATGTTCTTTATTTAAAAGTCTAACAGATGAACCTTAGTTTTGCTGCGTATTTGTTGGCGAGAAAATGAAAACAAGAAGGCAAATACCCCTCATTTTCATTTTGTGTTATTTTCGGTTTTCCATAGTGCCACAGTGGCACTGTTTAAAGGTAAACTGTTATCTCTGCGCCAGTGAGCGCGGGGAAGCCAAATCTACCAAAGGCCAGTGGTTTGATCCAGAGGTCCCTTTCATGGGCCCTAAGCCCAGTGATGGCTTGTTTGTAAGCAGGTCCCTTGTGGAAGTCCATAGAAGTGGAAATGAAAAGTGCGGTCACTGCTTCAAATACCTCCTCTTTGTTGTCTACCTGTCTCTTTCACCAGCAGGTTCCCCACGAAGCCCCATCAATAAGACCACCCTGACTTTGATCAGTGTCATCAGCTGTGTGATCGGCCTGGTCTACTCCTCACACGCCTCCTGCGGCCTCAATGTCCGGGTCATCCTCCACGTTCCGGAACACCTCATCGCCGATGGTAACGCCCTCCTGGAATTCCCCTTGATGGTTATGGCTGTTCCAGACCCCTTAGGACGACACTGACCTTTGCGAAGCTCTTAGGGGAGTTCTTTGTAGTATTGAACAGGTCCCAACTTGGTTAGCTTTCCGAGGTAAATGCGCAGGTCGCTGACTGGTCTCTTTCCCCTAGTGAGGCCTCAGCAGATGTGCCCTGAAAGCATCAAAGCACATTGAGGCCAGGTCACAGTGACCACCCACCGCATCATCACTCTTCCTCTGTACCTTCTGAGAGGTTGGGATCATCTGGCTAATGAATTTCAATGTAACACCTGCAGAACAGCACTGCAGGGCCAAGTACTCGCTCTTGGCTCATTGGCATTTTTCAGCTATCACGGGAGCGAGCTGGCAGTGCAGATATATTATAGACTGTGACTTGCCTCACTCATCTATCATTTCAGCTTTGATTTGATTCCGAGTTCCAGCATATTCCGTGTGTGTGCTGGGCGAAATTAAGATTCCAGGAAGCCAGCCAGAGGGAGCAACTTTGAAAGGGGAGATGAAAGATTGCACATTTGCCTTTTGAATTACAAAACTCGGATCGATTTAGAACGTGTCCATAAATGTCTACACAATCTTATCAGATGTAATTTGATGTCATGGTGAGGCTGATGAAAATCTGAGTTTTTTTTTTTTTACTGTGGGAAACTATTTATGCAACAGATGTGCAGAGTTCCTCAAAAATATTTAAATGAGTTATAGGAATGGGAAGTCACACTCATCTCCCCTATTTTCACATCAGGGAAAGCCATTTTCTCACAAATGTTATTTTCTTTTATTGGCATGTTAAAACATCTACTACTATAGGGGGTTTAAAGCAGAGCAGCAAGCAACGTTGTTGTGGATTTCCTGAAGGACTGTTCTGTGCTAGCAATGCACCAAACAAATCATAATTCATGTTGTACAATTGTCATACAAGAAACATGCATTGGAATTGTGTTTAGTAACCTACTTTTTATTATTGTTGTTCAATTATTGGCATATTGTTGCAATTAGTGGAACATCCACTTATTTACATCCATGTAATATCTCCATACAAATCAATTGTTGCTTTGTTTTTTCCCCATGGTGGCCCAAAGGGTCCAGATTCATCTTGCTGCAGGGCAGTCAACTGGACGCATCTGATTGGCTGAACCCAGCGCAGGTTCTGCTCTACTACCAACAGAATGCCAGCGGGCCCTGGATCAATGAGCTGTGTGGACGTCGGATTCTGGACCCTTGTGAACACCAGTGTGATCCTGACACAGGTAGCAACACTGGCTGCTTTAAGGATCTGTTAGTCATACGGTCTATTAGTCTTCAAGTATTCGTTTCAGGTATTTATTGTCAGGTGCACAGAACAACACAAGGTCAGATTGGGCACTGAAATTCTTGGGACAAGACAACGCAAAGCAACCTAGCATAAGATAACTAAGAACATAAATTAAATCTATGATAAGCTTAAATAAAATAGAATAAAATAAAAATCATAATAAACATCCTAACCTTTAATACACATAATGACCTATACTAACCTTATAGAACTATACTAACCTAGAACTGACCAATTGTCGTCTTGGGACGACTCTTGGTGTGTAAGGATGAGTATAGCTCCGTGGTTAAACGTTTGGCTACAAATCAAGAGGTCTCAATTCTAATCTGCAAAACATCAGCAAAACACTGTTCAAAGAGTTGTGGGCCTGCCACTGACATCATCCTATCAGCCTAGTAAATCATTTAGGTGAATGAAAAAAGTTAAACATTGAACTGAGGAACATTTTAAAACACTGATTTCAGTAGCCTGACTTGCATGTGTACAGTAACTTCATATTCCTTAACAGAACCATACCGTAGTTCAGACCCTCGCTACTGACACAGTTGGAACAGTTTGAGCTGAGCACCATTGAAAAGGACAAGAACACATGAAATATGGATAACATTTATAAAAAAGAGTTTCTGAAGTGAGAGGACAGGCAGAAGACTGACATTATAAGAACATAAATATTTAGCGTTACATTCACATTTACATTTATGCATTTAGCAGTAGCTTTTATCCAAAGTGACTTCCAAAAGAGAGCTTTGCAAAAGTGCATAGGTCACTAATCATAACAACGTGATAGCCCCAAACATTGTGGGTAGCCAAAACATGAAGCATACACTGTAAAAACTAAGTAAGTCCCAAAGGGAAGAACCATAAGAGCATGTAGGTGAACAGGTTACAATTATACAATGTAACAAAATGAACCTCAAAAAAGTGCAAGGGTGTACCTGTTGAAAAAAGCAAGCAGGAAAATATATTACACAGCAAGTACAGTAGTTTTAAGTCAGTTGCAACTAAACAACAAGAGCAACAAGTCTCTCAATAACAGTCATTGTGTGAAACATCAGGTCCAGCCAATCATTCTTAAGTACCGTTGTACTCCCGGAACAAGTGCATCTTGAGCCTTTTCTTGAAGGTGGGGAGACAGTCAGTGTCTCTGATGTAGGTGGGGAGTTGATTCCACCATTGGGGGGCCAGACAGGAGAAGAGCTTGTGTTGGGACCGGGCGCTCTTGAGCAGTGGGACCACCAGACAGTTGTCAGAAGAAGACCGTAGGTGGCAGGTGGGGGGTGTAAGGCTGCAGGAGAGACTTGATGTAGTCGGGTGCAGTCCCGTTCACCGCTCGGAAGGTTAGTACCAGGGTCTTGAATCTGATGCGGGCCGTGATGGGAAGCCGTTAGTGTTTCTGGAGAACTCGCATGTACCCACATTGCAAACCATAGTGTGAACAGTAATGAATAGTCTTCAAGAATATTTTGCTGTAATTATTGAGCTCCCGTTCCTGTAGGGAATTAAACAGAAAGAAATAATTTACCATCACTCGATAACTGATATAATTGTGGTGTGGATCTATATTTTCATAACTTTACCTAAAATACATTCTCCATTAATGGTGTTGGTGGTAAAGCAATGCTTGCAAGGACTCTGTAACCAAAGCATATGATGATGAAAAAGCATTTTTTATTTATCGTCTAAAACAAGTTGCAGTTGCAGGCACATTTTCGTTCCAACGAGTGTTGGGTAAGAAAGAGGATGCATCTTATGAAAATAACATGCAGGTATGACCAATTCCACAGTAGTATTCAGACATTTTTCAAGATGAAAACACACACCCGTGAATAAAGCCAATGTCAGTGGAAACTACCATTTCATACAATATAACCCCAGAAACGGATCATCACCAAAACATTAAAAAACTATACTGTTACCGTTGGTTTATTAGATCAGAGGCAAAATGTTCATACTTGTGAATGAATACCAATTATTCAAAATGGGTATTCATTCACAGCGGTTGCACCAAGATAGTTAGAAATGACAGGGCACCATAGATTCTCCAGTTGTCAGTAGAGGCAAATCTGCCATGTTGCATATATTTTAAGGGAAGTTCTGTGTTCGTATCTGTTATTCAGTGGGGGCTGTCTTCAGTGGGCTGAAAGGAGAATTCTGAGACCCTAAATGAATCCAAAAGAAGTCAGACCTCTGGGATATATGCCTGCATTTCTTGAAATGTAATACATCATTTGAGGCTTCTGCCCCTAAAAATGAAATATAGAATAGGAAGCTTGGTGCAATGCTTCAATAATTACATTGTGTTTTTCATATGATGCATTGTTAATGAAACCTCTGTGTGCTGAGAAGGAGATTGCAAGGTGCCAGATAGCTACAAGATGGCCTCAACTCAATCCTTTTTGAGCTGAGGATACTGATGAAAACTCAGATGGGTTGCGACAATTGGAAATATTAAGAGAAGGTGAATTTGAATGACACTATGAGGATCTTGTAGGTTTTGACGGTGTAGTTTGCTCGGTATCTGAGACATTGTTTACGTGAACTGTTGGTCATTTGAACTGAAATGATAATCAACAAATTAGCAGTCCACCGATGATGGATCCCAAAAAGCAATCATTTAACGAGTTTTAGACACTAACTATGATGTCATAGCGCTGATAGATGTTTTCTTATACAATCCATGTCCCCCATAGTACATTTAACAAAGTACCAATTACATATCCAGTCAAATGTGCCCATTTGGAACTTTGCCAACAGCAGTGGATAAGCAGCATCCAGTTGTGTGCACAGGGCAATAAGAGTAGGTACTGAACCCTTATGAGACAAGGTTCAAACGGTGCTTGCAATGACAAAACAACCACACAATACAGAACCATATGTGCATCGCATTTCTATGGTAGACAGAAGCCTTGGACTAGATGGTGTCATGTACTAGTAAATGTACTAGTTACTGAAATGTCTAATAGCTGCATTCACAATAAATGCTTTAGAATGTCTACAAAATTGTGTCATTATGTGTTCTTAATTATAGTTATTTAAAAATACAGTGTGCTTTATACTCAATGCAATTAAAACTAAAAAGCCTAAGGGTTTACTTTCAGTCTGATGCAGAGTTTGAAATGAACGGGCACAGTATAACAACCTCTTAAGTAGGTATATGTGGAGTTTTGTATATTTATGTAATTTCATGTCTTTCATGGGGGGGGGGGGGGGGTTGAGCTGTTTGTGAGCCCCTAACTTAAGACCATTTTCTATCATTGTGTGTGACAAAAACAGTACCCCAGTAACTACAGGAGGGTAACTCTCAGTTTGAAGCAGAAACGTACAGTCCTCGTGTACAAAGACTTGCCAATCTTTTAGCACAGATTGTCCCTTTGCTAAGACAACAAATCTTAGTTTAGGCCACAATAAAGAATTACCTCAACATCCATTAACAAATTAATTTCATGACGTCTTTGTCCTCCATGCTGATATACAACTGTGGTGTTAACGTGACCCTCTAAGTGAAGCAATTTACATTTGCCTCTCACACACATACACACCCCAGAGATACTGCCCTTTCCCCTACTCCTTGTGGAACACAGACCCTAGGATGTCAGTAAGTCACTATGAGCATCCCCTTTGCTCCGGCTGAGTTTCCTCATCAATCTTCCTGAGTGAAGTTGGGGCAACTCCTCTCCTGTGTGCTGACGACAGCAAGATGTGCTCCACTGTTCCTGATGGCTCTAATAGCCTTCGCTGATCTGGAGACTGATGGGACGGAAAAGCACGCGCACACGCGTCTTACCAGCCCACGCAAGCAGGCAACACCAGGAGGTTACATAGAAAGTAATCACAGGCAACAACTAATTGGCCAGACGAGGAGTCTGAGAAAGCCACTGATTGGAAGCTCGTACAGCGCCTGTCTTTGTGCTAATAAGGTTTAAGTGGATTGAGAAATAGAAAAACACATATCAAAAGAGTGACACGATAGTTCCATCGTCATTCTCTTAGCATTGCCCTTTTGAACTGTGTCAATTTCTTTTTTCTTTTTCCGGTCTTGTCGTAGGTGACTGTCTCTGCCTAGATGGCTATATGAAGGACCCGGTCCACAAGCATCTTTGCATCCGCAATGAGTGGGGTCCGAATCAGGGGTAAGTAAAGATAGAGGAGGTGTGAAATGCATTTCACGATACAACCTGTTGCCAATTCATACTAAATGGACACTAGGGAAAATTAAGATACTGTCACCATTCATCCTGAAGACCTGTTTTGTACTAGAACTGAAGAGCTGTTGAATTTGGATATGATTAAAAGTATAATTCGAGAAATCAAGAGAAACAACTTAACTCAATCCGGCCAATTTTCACTTTTTCATTTTGCTGTGTAAAAATGTAATCACTGGTTATAACTGAGTAGTAATTTCATTAGCACACGGTTTTGCCAACACTTCACAAAATTATGTTTAACATGACGCAAGTGCAAAGTAAACAAGCTGTGTCTAAAATGAATTGAATCAACTTTTTGATCCGCGTCATACTGTACACACAGGTCGTTAAACATGAGTCTGTGAACAATGCTCACCTGCGTTTTACCTATGTAACTAGGACGTTGTGATGGGGATATAAGGCTGTGCTTGCCAGTTAATATCAACATGACTGCTTTTTGCTAACATGTTCAAAGCCATCCCATTACAGCAACTGCTCAGCAAAATAATAGGTGATAAACAAATATGAAACCCCTCAAAAGTAATTGCTAATTGGATTTGTTATCTTCTAAGAAGTATTTCATCTCAAGTCTGACAGTTGTGAAAATGTACTGTATTTCAAAAGTAAATGTAATCTTTGTAATTTAATTGGGCGATAGATGCGTGTATGACAGTAGAACACTGAAAAATAAACTTTTTCTTATCTTTCTGCAGCTGTAGGGCCTATGTAATTCTGACATTCGTCAGAATACTGTCTACAGTTTGGCCCAATAACTTGAAATTGGCACATATTTCTCCTTCTTGGTATCTCCCCTCTTTAGTTATTCCCCGCTCTCATAGTCTGAGTCTAATAGAGACAGCCTGCAGGGGCAGCTTAAATGTTTAATGACCAAGCCCCTCTGGCTTTGGGCCGTTATCAGCTTTTGGCTTTTCTTTTGCCTACAGTATTGTAGAAGCTTACTCAGAAAGACATCAGGCCCTTGTCACTTCTTCTTTTCTCACTCTGTAGACAGTTAAGTCCCCAAGCTGCCAGTGTCTATTAATCTTCATCATTTTCCCCCTCAACTACTCTCCCAGCACTGGTAAATATATAGGAGTCTAAGTCACATCTAGTGTCACAGACTGAGGAACACATTTTTCCATCTGGGTGTTTACTCACAGCATCTGTCATACTAGTTTTGATTTGTGGAATTTTTGGTTAAATTTTTTTTGGGTGGGGTCAGGGGGGTAGATGGTTGAAATCTGTTTTGAAACTAGTTTGAACTAGAAGGCCATTTTGTTGTGTGTTCGAAAAGAAAGTTTCACTCTTTTATCTTATTATCTCTTGTTAGACCCTGGCCTTATACCATTTTCCAGCGTGGATTTGATCTGGTCATGGGAGAACAGCCATCCGATCGTATTTTCAGGTAGGAAAACCTTACTAGTTTTATGTTACCACAGTCTATTGGTATGGATTATAAATTATTGGTTTAAAAATGACACTTGCCTACTCAAAAGGTAATAAAATCACTCCTTATTTGGAGAGGTATTTTGTACTTCCTTCAGATGGTACTTGTGTAGAATGAAAATAGCCCCGAAGACTGGACAAAACAGAGGAAGATTCATTGTACACATTCTGAAATTATACCCTTTTTCATGCTTACGGTTTTGTTTACAGAAAGACTGGTGATTTTTTTTCCAAACTTCTATCTATGATGGCAACAAAAGCCATGTGTGTAGTCATTTTTTACATCCTATATATAAAACAACAACAGTCAGAATCGTACATGGAATTCTCATTGTAGATAATGGTTTGTTGAATAGAATGTGAGAGATAATGGAATTGTTGTAGAACGTCTCTGTTATGCATTATATACAATTTCATGGTAAGTTTGGCACACTGACAATCAGTCGTTCAAGTCTCCAGCACATTACACTACCCATCCTGCTTTCTGCTTTACGTTACAAATGGATTGTGATAAAAAAAAAATAGGGTGGGAAAGTCCATACCAATAAACAATTCTCTTTCCTTTGAATCCCCAAGACCTGCATCTTTAAAAGCCAATAGAAGTATGGCAACATCACTGATTACCCTGCATAGCACTGCTCTCAACCAAAGCTGTTTTTTTTTCCAAGACAGATTTAGTTCATCTCATGGTTATAAGCGATAGCTTTGTTGGTCACCAAGAGTCTGTGAAAACTGCCATCGAACAAACATCTCTGTGATTTCTTTTGATACACTTGCTTTTCCTTTACAATGTTATCCCCGGGGTTTCTGTCTCAATATTCTGTCCAGCGTAGCATTTAAAGTGTCTTTGTCCTGCATCATTTCACACCAACCTCAATTCCAACCTCATCTAACTGATGTGTTTTCCTACAGATGTGGAATATGGACAAGCATTTTTTAGGCCAGCCGTTAACTTAGTTACTCATCCGCAATCGTATAATTCAACGAGCAAGCAATTAGCATTGTGACCATGAATAACAAAGTCCTGAATAAAACAAATGTATATGTTTGTTGTACTTCAGGCTAGAATGAATCGTGAGCTGTGTGCTTAATCCGTATGATCCCAGTATTGTATATCTGACAGTTGTCCTAAATCAGGTTTCATAGCAAGTTTTAAAAACGGTGCTGTAAACAGCGCATGCTTGTTCTGTGTTTTGTTGCAGTTACATTATCAGGAAGGGCTGCTTACCTACAGATAATCTCCCTGTACAATGAAAGTAAAACATTTGTCATCCTACAAGGGAGGGAATGAGCTCAGTACTGTAGAGGACCCTTAAGGAGCCATTCTTAGATGGACAGAAAGACTTATGAGACAGCTAGTATTGGCTCCCTTGGAAATAATAGGGAAATAATATGGTTTTAATAGACTTCCCGTGCTCATAATCACCCGCAAGAATCCAGTGCATTATATTAAATGGTACTGTAGGATGTAGAGAATTTGATTCATATAAAGCTGAAGTTGGAAAGAGGGAAAGTAATTGGACGGACGTAATTAAGCTTTCCCCTTTACAGCGGTTTAATCATTACATTTCTAAAGTGACTGGTAATGCATGCAGTCCTCCCAATCCAGTGCCCTTTACTTATGCTAAGTTAGCAATTTATTAGATGCAAATTGAACAATGTGAATGCAAAAATGTGTTAAGTCTGCAGAAAACTGTTGTTAACCATTTAATCAACAAGTTATTCTCTACAATGATGCATGCATAATATATTAGCAGTTGTACTGCATTTGATGTTAATCAGAATACACTGTTTAACTTAAATCATGCTTAAGAATTACACTTCCTGTGCATCACATTAAAAGATTGATGATATTCATAAAAAAAGGAATTGTTGTAAAATAATTGGTCCATTACTCCCCAGACTTAATGTCATTAATGTTCTTTAGGCTTGACTAGTTTTGTTTTTTGACCATTCTAAGGACTCAAATTTGAGTTTATTGCTATGAATGAATCATCATTCACTATTAAGAGGCCTGTTGTGCGGGCCTACCAGTAACTGCTATGTTATTAATGTACTGTATATTCCATAACGTGTCTCCTTCAGGTTCACGTATACGCTTGGGGAAGGGATGTGGCTCCCACTGAGTAAAAGCTTTGTTATCCCCCCTGCCGAGCTGGCTATCAACCCTTCAGCCAAGTGCAAGACTGACATGACTGTGATGGAGGATGCCGTGGATGTCAGGTGAGCAGGGATCCTTTTGTATGTTAACTACTCGGGTAAGTTTTACAATTAGGGACGATAGTACTAATTATAGTAAGATGATACAAATAGGATTTATTGGTCTGTGAAATATGCTGGTTTTATGATGAATTACAATTTGAATCTAATCCCTACAGAAAATACAAATACAATATGTTGTATGAGTCTTTTTTGACTTATCTTTATTATACCACATTTTTCTTACAGCAGAAAATGTATGCTTCTTATTACATTCAAAGTTTTTGTAATGTACATTCATACAAGATTCCAGACATTGCAAGGGTAGTAATGGAAAACTAAAGTTGAGCAAAACATCTATAACATTGCAAAAACAAAAGCAGTGAGACTATGAAATGTACTTAAATTGAATTGTTAAATGGCTCATTGCTTTGGAAAAACACAATTTCTTGAGGTTAGGGGAAAAGTAAATCTCTAAAGCAATAAAACAGCAGTGTACTGACATAAATACAATACCACAACAAAACCTTTGCAGTAATAACCATGCATAGGGTATACACTAGGGCCCCCAATGTTTTAGGACGCAGTTAATGTACTATATGCATGTGATATTGTATGAGTTGAACTTTTCATTTCAACAAACCTTGCCCCCTAACATTCAATCAGTGATAAAATCACAGCATTTGTGCACTGCATTTGTGAACTTCATATCTTTGTACAGCGGTATTCACAGTTGAATGCACAACTCTATACAGTACTAAAGTCGATATATAATTTGTCTAGAATGTCCAGCCATTGAGATACTTGTCACAATGGAGACACCTTAGTTGTTGCAAAAGTTGCTGCTAATTAGTGAGAAATAATTGTTGATCGGTTGATAATCTACTTCTTGCTAATCTCAGTTTGTTAAATAACTTTAATGACTTTAGAAAGGGATATCTTTGGGAATGTACTGGACCTTTTAATTAAATACAGTATGTATACCTAATAGTTGACAGATTATTGTATTTATACAAGGGAATTTGTAACATACAGTATGAAACGCATTAGTTTACAAAGTTGCAAAAACGATTGCAAAATGTCAAACGATTGCAAAAAACATCAAGCCTTTTAGCCTGTTATCCAGCAGATATGGCATTGTTAATAATTCCTGCAAAGTGTATGCAATAAATTATGATTCATAAGTAATTTTTTACATAATAGGTGAAAGAAAATGTAACCTCTTAAAACATCAGTTAATTTCATCTCATTCCCATCCTGCACCATTTCTACAATGATAGTTACAGTCATGCCCAGCCACTGCATTAAAGGTGCCAACCCTAAGCGTTATTCAGAAGGTCATTCAATGTGTTGAGTTCAAAAGTTATCAGTCTCAGTTATAAAGGGTTTTATACGGTTTCAGAAAGTTGGATGTATAATATTAGTTGGAGGATGACTTTTTCCTGAATAAAAAAAAAAAAAATCCTATTACTAAAAGGGCAGATTTCCATGTGATTAATTTGTATTTTTGTCCAGAACTTGACTAATCTTCAGACATTTGGATTTCTTTTTCTCACACTTTGTGAGTCACTACAATTTCTGGGAGCTTTCTGTGCTCTCCCCACCAGCTTAGATCAGGTTTCAGTGATTCACAACTTATATGTTTGAATTTCTTCTCACCATCTGTTTTCCACCTGTTGTACAGAAAGTCTTTATTTGAAAGCCTGTTTGCCACTTTAACAGAATCACTGGCACCAACAACATTTCTTAACATGCCAACACAAAAGCTCCACAAATTACTCATAACTTCTGCCTTTCAATTGACATTTTGTAATATAAAACCTTTAATTGCACTTTAAAAGCATTTATAATTTTTAAACTTCTGACATTATTGGGAGAACGCAATAATTAGGAAAACTTTTCTGAAAATGGCAGTAAACAATTCTTGTTTTGACATTCATGCAGCATTTGAGGTGCATGTAGGCAATAACAAGATAACAAAGTGAGAACTTAACACGGTAGTATAGTGTTTTCCCTTTATCAAACCAAACTTTTTAAACAAATAAAGTCTAATGCAAGGCAAATTACAGGGTGGACAATAACAGGAAGACAGTAAATGATTTTCACTGCCAGTAGCCTAAAGTAAATGACCAATCAGCCTGTCCAGATTTGAAATCACATATGACCTTCTTATTGCTTAGATGCATGTTGATCATAGTCATAATTGATGGTTAGGATTAATTGCACCTTTCAGACATAGACGGCAACCATGAACAGACCACTTAAACATCAGCAGGTAGTATTTAGTGGCAGTTGATAGACAGGATGTAATGGCAGTTTCCCATCAAACCTGAACAAAGAACTGTCAAAGCAAAGCAAATTGTATAATTAAAGCTGCACTAGGTATTATAAAATACATTAAAATATATAACAATTCTTGACTCAACAGAAGAAAAAAAATATCAAATTATTATGTCTGAACTTCCAAGCTTTCCCCTAGCTCAGGTTTGATTGACAGTGGTTTCGCCAAATTAGCCAAGGAGGAAAGCGTTGCCAAAGGCTATTGGCTGGAACATAGTTGACTGGATTGTAGAAGTCGCCCAAAATATTTGAAATGTACATTCCACTGGTACTGAGCAGTCATTGTTGCTAAAATACTCCCGGACAGCCTTGTTAGCATACACACCATGTTTATGGATGACACAACTTTTTACTGAAAAGATCTCACCTATTGTTGCATATTGCGTGAACACATTGCTTTATGAGATCAGTCAAACATGCAAATATACATTGAAAAAATGTCCTGGTCATTGAGTGTTACTGGTTAAATATTGAAATATTACAGCACTAATTAAGCTGACTTTGGACAAAACAAATGCATGCCCAAGAAATGCATAGTAATTCTGTTCAAATTCTGTACATGGGCAATTTCAATAGAATTTAAAACTGTACATCAAGTGCATCATTATATTACTGCCAGTTGCATTGTTTTCTTTGTCAACATGAAAACAAAATGATCAATTATAAAATAAAATAGTTTGTTCTGGGAAAATCTTTATGACTTTGAGAGTTAATGAAACATTATCCTAAATCATAAAAATATTTGTTTTAGGCGCTGGCAGAGCAATACGAAGACTGTGCCAGTGTATAAAAATGAAACTTGCAAAACAAGGGAGGTCATTTATTTCCTCTCCCAAGGCAAGGTTCATGGCAGTGTTATTATAAACGTTCTCTATGCATCAGTGCTGCATTATTTCATTTTACCAGCATGGTTATTTAGTACCTTAAAGAACAGCAGAGAGGACATCAGTGCAATGCTATTCATCATTGCTAGCTCGTACAGTAATTCATATTTCAATTTCATCATCTTTATATTTCAACCTTGAAAAACCATTGACTGTTGGTAGGGCAATGCAGATGGCTTTGACGAAGAATATATTCATCTTAAAAGCCTTAGTCTCTTGTGACACTTGTGAAACGGTTTTGGTTTTCTGATTCAAAGACATGTATAATTAATTGGAGATATCATTTTTATTCTCGGATGTGTGAGATTGCAACTTTAAATCAATGGAAAGTTAAATCACTCTACAAATTCAGATACAAGAAAATACTTGGACATAATCAACAAGTCACTGCAACAAACTTATTTAGCGTTAACATTTTCTCTTACAGAGAGGAGCTGATGATATCCTCCTCCTTTGATAGTCTTGAGGTTCTGCTGGACTCTTTTGGGCCTGTGAGAGATTGCACCAAGGACAATGGAGGCTGTAGCAGAAATTTCCGTTGCATCTCTGACCGCAAGCTCGACTCCAGTGGATGTGTGGTGAGTCAGTATTGCCTGTGGGAGTCTCCTTACTCTCCTCCTTCTGCAAAGGGCTGTTTAGCAGCCATGAAATGAGCCAGGCACGTTTGCTTCATGCGCCATCTGTCTCGGCTGCCTCTAAAACATACACCTCAATGTTTTTGTTTTTTTCAGGTTTCAAAGAATCTTTGTCTGTATTTTGGTTCTCTTTCAGCTTTAAATGCATACAGTAGTTTTAGACAGCCAATGTTTTATCAGTGGTGTTTTGACAGTTTAATAGCATTTCAGGTACTGTGATGAACTGAAAGATTTTGACTACAGTAGAAGGTGCTTTGAATGAGATCCAGCTTGCATTAGCTGACTATTGCTTCTAATCTCCTGTCATAGCTTTGAGCACTCCTACCTTCAGTTTGGAAACATAAAGCAACACAATGTCGGCCTTCTACAACTACACAAGCAAGACAGATTAGTGAATCATTGAAGTAGTTTACTTTAGTTTAGTGTACACTATGAACTTACTGTGTTCCACAGCATATCATTATCAGTGAAAAGCCCCAGAGGGTATGTGAGTATGTTCTTCTTCACTCGCTTGCTCCGGGGTTGAGTGGGCAGTACAAGTATATACTTATACTGAGGGGAGAGTTTAACCAATTTAAGTCAGTTAAAAGTAACCAGTTTTTTACAAAAGTTGAATGCTGTTGTTTTACGGTTGGATGTTAATTTATTTTGGGTGAGCAGAATTATATTATTCGGGGGAAAAGTTATGTCCCAGTTCAGAATTTGAATTCGTCTACAAAGAACCTCTCAATATTGTGAATCCCTTCATAGCTGTGTGGTCGAAGCATCTGCAGCAGATGCATCCATGTCTGTGCTAATCCAATTAAGGCTGTTAGGGTCTACTTGGCTTTGCTGCGTACTAAGGAACAAATGCATGGAAAACCACCTCGTTTATTTCTCTGGGGTTTATACATGCCACAAACCTTACATTTTCCTGACAAACAAATAGATTTTCCAGTAGTTGATTATACCGTTTGAAATGATTGGTCTTGTGCACCAAATAGCACTGATGGTCCGGGGTTTTAATCTGCCTCTGGACTTACTCTGTTATAGATGCGACAGGTTGAAGACAAAAACAAGTGGAATCTTTTCCCATCAATTTTAGGACACTTCTTTTGATCCATCCAATGTGTCACAATGTCTAATAGCCAAAAGCATTGTGATGTTTGAAATTCAATTTAATTTGTCCTGGAAAATATTCCTTTTCATTAATAGAAATGCTGACACTAACTGCATGTTCTTTCGGATGTCGATTTAATTTTCCATTTGTTAATATTTTGGTAAGCATATTCTTTGTTGTCTATTCATAATTAACTCTTTATTAGTTCAAACATCTAATTTCCTCCATGTTCAGGATCCTGGTATACCCTAGGGAATTTAACCAGCTTCATTTCACTACGTTTCATCACTGGGTGCATTACCTACAGGGATATAAATAGACAGCTATTAACATATAACTTGTAATCATCTTTCAAACAATGAGAAAACACTTCGCTAACGAATGAATCTCTTGTCTTCAACAATTTTATCCTAACAGTTAAGCATCCGCCCTTGTTAGTCCAGATATCTGAAATGCCCCCATCTGTTGCATATATTACGTGGCATTTTGTAATTACCTTGTGACTGGGGTATATAAATGATGCTTTCATCCATCTAATCATGGTGGTAAACTGGCTGGGACCCAGAGCCTGATTTCTCGCTAATCAATTAACACCTTGTCTGAGTCCATGCTGCCAGTGCCATCCTTAGTTTAATATCCCTCCTAGCGTGAGCCGCCTCTGCCGTCTGACCATCGATGATGTATGACACTCCCGGGAAGAGACGACGTGCAGCTCTAAAGTGTAATAATCACCAAATGGTTGATGTGATTAATTAGCTCCTTCTTGTTTCCCGTAAAAAAAAAAAAAAAAGCGGAAGTTTCAGCTGTCTGACAGTTGAGACATGTCTCTAACACAGGCCAATTTGGACTCCATCCCAACAAAAAAAAAGTGTTAAGTCTTGTCATCGTGTGGCGAATGATGCTTACCTATAGAGTTGTCTGAATTTGACATGGGGTGGATGAGGACTGCTCACACTACCTGGCCACCTGCATGGCGTAGAACCAGATTGATAAAATATGTCCGTCCGACACATTAAGCTTCTGAATTTGCCTGAACTGGATTTTAGAAAATGTTGAATATTTACTTACGAACATTGAAGTTAGTATCGTCTTTTCACCTTTTCATGTTTTTACATTTGCATGTTCCCAGTGGGACGTTCTATCCTTCCTCCAAACACTCTTAAGATCTCTGTTGATAGCCTACCGACAACATTCCTAAAGAGTGCTCATAAATAGGTTTTGTGCTGTTTTATGAAACATACCTGAATGTAGCCTAAGGAGAAGATTTTGAGATGCTCCTATGCTGCTAGCAAAAGCATTTTGTCACCAGATGTATCGACTAACACGCAGACCACATTCAGCCGCAACCTGTCCTGCCGTGAATCACATTTTTAGGCACTAAGCAGTTGTGAGCTGTGAGTCAATACTTGGCGGAGGCATTCTGCGTGTGCACTCCTAAAGCGGAGTGCTCAGCACGCCGCCTGCGCCTGTGTTTTCCTCCCAGGATCAGTAGGTGGATTTAAGATATACTCCCATCCTCGCTCTCAAAAATCTGCTGTGTGGCTGCGGTCTCCTGGCGTACAGATGCTGGGGCATGTTAATGCTCTACTGTAATCCCTAAAGCTACCTTTGAAATATGACCTTTTCACTCTGTGTACAGCTTGGGAAAGGCCAGATAAACTAACAGAAAACTCCCAGAAACAGAGAAACAGTACCACAAAGGAATGCACATCACTGTGTGTAATTTACTAGTTCACATTAACAATGAAAGAACACATTGGTTTGTTGTATAAATGTGTTTGTTTTTGTTTTACTGCACACTCTGAATAGTTATAATAATATTATGAGTAGACTGTCATACACACTCTCGTTACCTTGTGACCAACAATGTTCTAAAGAGAATTCTTTATTTTATATCAGCTTGAAAACTTTCGCTCATCAGTCTCTATTGTTCCTTTCCTCCAATCTGCCTTTTTGGCAAAGTAAAGAAGAGCATAGCTTATCCAGCTCTCCAGGAAGGATTTGTTGCCATATACACTACATCACATGTGTCTGATTTCCATAAGCTGCAGGGGGGCTCAAGGAATTTATTTC
Organism: Hypomesus nipponensis; assembly: GCF_054491055.1. Lineage (NCBI taxonomy): Eukaryota > Metazoa > Chordata > Actinopteri > Osmeriformes > Osmeridae > Hypomesus > Hypomesus nipponensis. Next base: position 13,709,444 of record NC_140370.1, on the reverse strand, counting down.
CATTAGGAAAGAAAGATTAAAAGGCTGTGTGATTCAATGGATCTCTGGTGTACGCTAAATAGAAATATTTCACTTGTAGGGACAGTATGATCAACTATTGTCTCTTTTCATTTTGTTATTTCAAAGAGTATATATTGTCTTTATGTTGTTACTGGTTTGGATCATTATGTTGATTCAAGTGAGTGAGCAGCAGTATGTACTGTAAAAATTGAGTTGTAAGACATTTTTCAAGATGAAGTAAATTAGTAAACAAATCAAATATTTTCATATATGAGCCCCACATTGGTCTCCTATTATAAATAGCATATTGTAGAATTTGTGGATTATACATGTGGTGTTTTTGGTTTAAAAAATAATTTTATTTTCTATGACAATGGACTACAAATGATTAACCTTAGAGGATAATATATATCTGTATACTGTACATTCTCATTACATAATTCATGGGCAAATACCCAGATCATGCCTGATGTGGCAATTCAATTTCTAATGATTATAGTCCTTGGGACAGGGAAATTGTTCTAAATTCTCTTTATTCCTGTATGTCAAAATATGAAGAGGGGCCTATTACAGGATCCATATGGAGACACAGAAGGTTCGCCACTGAGGGTCATCAACACATGAATTCCTCTCAGCTCTCCCTACATTTCCACACAACCATCGATTGCAGAGAGAGACAGTGATTTAAAGAGTCTGTGCCATGAGATGAGTTAGGAGATTCAATGTACCATGGTCTTTACATTACAGGTGATAAATCAGTTGTCACTGTGCCTGTAGCTAAGCGACAAAATCAATAGCAATGTATCCACGGTACGAAGAGGCAGGGGACTCCTGTTAGAATACAGAGCCTGTTCCCTGGATACACTCAGCCTACTACTGGACATTTTGTAAAGGACCAACACCTCCTGGTGTGATGTTGGACTCCATCAATTGCAATCGACGAGATCAAAGCCAAGCTTGCAAACCGACCCCATGCACTTTGCTTTAAAGGTGCCAGCAAATTGACAGAATGGACAGGTCATGAGTTAGAAAAGGAAGCCAGTTTATGTAACAGCATGTTTAGCGAACAGCATGTGTCGAGGCTCTGACTGATATAGCTAAACACCACCTCCACTTACGTAAGATGTACTTGGCTTGATGCTGTGTGTTTGTACTGAGGAAGTTCCAATACATATTTTATGTATTCCCATTTCACCCCTGTGCTGCAACAGAATCTCAAATGTAATGTAATATCCCAGTCATCCCTTGGCCACATCCTGGGTCATCATGAACTATGTATAGAGCAGGGCAAAGACGTGTCTCATATGGTCGGCGCTAGAACAGTCTGTAAAATATTTACATTTTTAATAAACTGACATAATCAAACGACTGAGACTTAGAATAAAACAAACTTTTCTGGCAAACAAACACAGCAGTTGAAATCTCCTCTGTGTTGTTGTTAACCTGCCCTAGATAGCAAGTGCTTGGATGCCATGGTATGCTGATCAATACATAAGGAATTGAGAGTTTGTAGACTTTGACAAATTGCTGTCTTATTGCTTGGAGGCAAACTGAGTATTCCCCTTGTTTTTAAAAGCAGTGGTGCCTTGTTAAGAATCACCCCATCAAAGCATGCTTTGAAGCAGAAGGTTGACAGGCTACACCATGTGAATTTGGCTTCCCAGGCCTCTGAAAGATTGCTTTCGCAAGTACGGGGGAGTCTTTGGAACTTAAGGAACAGGCGTTGAGTTTTTATGAGTCCTACATGCCTCCATTAATTTAAACTTTTTTTATATACAGTAGATATTATATTAACATACTTCACAAAAAGCCATATTTATTCTATTATTTTATAAATATACAGAATAGGGATACATATGTATTGGTAATCAATGATTTTGTTACTGATGATACTTACTACTAAGTTCATACTGTATAAACTACCTTATCATGCACTGTATTGTATTGCACAATTTGATACGTATCATGATACTGGGCATACAATACAATATGTATCATGATATTTTGAACAACATCTATAACATTTTATAAATGAAACTAAAATTCAATTAACAGATTTATTTCCAAAACATTAAACATTTTCAATAATTTTCTTTGTTTTACATACAATTTAGTTAACTCAGTTCAAGCGATTTCTGTGAATGCAATGAATGTACGCATGACACAGGTGCAGAGTAGGTTGCGTGCTGGTAGCTCAACCAATAGAATCAAGCGGACGTCATATTGTAAAAATATTGCCATAATTCTCCGATACAAATTGTAAAAATGTTGTATTGCAATATATTGTTCCACTATATATTGTTACACCCCTATTAATGACTATATAACTGGCACATTGAGGGATGAATATATCCAATATATTTCCTTTACTGAGTCAAGCATCTTTACTGAGTCAAACATCTTTGCAATTAACTCTTAGTGCCCTCCTGGACTGAGCCCTATGAAGGACGGTACAGGATGTTACGACCACCACATTGGCATCGACTGCTCCGATGGTTTCAATGGAGGCTGTGAGCAGCTATGTCTCCAGCAACTGGCCCCCCTTGAGGAAGACCCTACCCTCTACAACATCCAGATGTTCTGTGGGTAAGAAGACAGCAGGTCATGTTCCTTCTTGGCAGAAATATCAAAGCCGTTAAGGATCTGTAATCATTGAACAAAGATATTGCACCGTGTATGGATTTCTTTGCCTCTTGCAAATTGTTAATTTAACCTTCAGTCAAAGACAGGAAAGCATGCAGAAAAAGTTAATTATTGTAGACAAATACATTCAGTTCGCAATACTGTTGACCCTTTTCGTACTAAGCTGAGATTACTTTTATTACTATTAACAGTTTGTGCATAGAATGGTAATGATGCCGTTTCGCCATCACATGGCTTATTGTTCACCTCAGTACTACACAGTACACATCAGTATGTCTTAAATGTCAGTGCTGCACCATATCAGCGAGTCAAAGCGGGTTGTCTTGGTCTCAAAAGCGATTGAGTTCTGAAAAGAATATTTTGACCTTTCTTTGCCACTGTGAAATAATTCCTTGATGTAAAAAAAAAAAAAAAGGTCTGACTGACTTCAGGTGTTGAGATGTGGTTAATTCTTTGTCATATGAAACATGATAATATGACAGGGGAACGCTAACCAGTGTAAGGGAGTGTGCATGCAGAGTGCTGGAGACAAGACATGCAGTATCTAGACTTCTACCATGACAGTTTCCTGTAGAACATTGTCATCAGGAAGAGAGTTGCTCTCTCTAATCCGCAGCAGCTCCTTTCCCCCTCTCCTCAGCCTTTGATACATTTTACAGAGCACACTAGACACTAGGATGTCAAAATGTCATAAATATGAAAGAGTCTTGAGAGGACGGTTTGGATTATTCCGCTTTTTCGGGGAAGTGGATTTTTGGTGTTTGTTGAATAGAATTAATAACAATGAATTGATTGTAGACGCAAAGCCGCAAGGTCTATTTTTTCATCTCAGTAAACTATGGTTGGAAAAATTGCATGTTCATAACCTGTGGACCGTTTTTCCAGTTAGAGAAAAAAAAACTAACTAACTGACAGTTAGCTACTGTACAGGAATGTTTACATAATGTTGTGAGGCTATTGGAACATTGTGCACTATCTCTCCAGGGAGAGTCAGGTTGGAATGTGTTTAATACACATTTCACTGACCGCACTGTGTTCCCTGACACATTGAACCCAATCATTACTTGCCTTGTTGTGTGGTTGATGTCATAGCTGTATTGAAGACTACAAGCGGGGCCAGGACGGTCGATCGTGCCAGCCTTTGTCTGAGGCTTGCACTGAGGGACTGGACTGTGGAGAGACTGCTGACATCCCAGCCAACCAGACGGTGTTTGGCGATCTGTTCTATGGCTACAACAACCACACAAAAGAGATTACCTCAGGACAGATCCTTAAGGCTACATTTAGGTAAATTCATTCATTTTGTCATGCTGTTTCAAGGCACTTGGTTTTCCCATCAACTGCATATCTGACAGCCATACTCCCATGTCAAATCCCAAGGTTACATTTCACATGCACGCTCTGCATGATCATGAGCTTATTGTACTTGTGAAATTTGAGATGGCTTCTTGGATATATTTAAGATCTAAGGAGATGCACAGTCCAGTTTTGATGTTTATGGAGTCCGATGGCAGAATGCTTTGAAGGCAGTTTAATTACCATCGTCCACTCTTGGTGCTTTCCGCTACAGTCAGGAAGTCAGAAGGTCAGGAAAATGATCTGCCGGTCCCGAAATCTAATTTTGGTGTGCATGGATCCTGTAGCCAGAGGCAGTTCATCCACTTACAATACGTCACATGAGTGGCGGAGGAAGGCGAACGAGGAAAGTTAATATCATCAAGCAGCTAAATCTCAAATGCTCTGATCTCATTTGAAAGCACCACCACCAGCGAATCAGGAGTTTTGAAGCAGACTTTGAAAAGCGCAAATGCTCCTGTGCTCTCCAGACAGGGGCAGCAGGGAGAGACTCTTTCGGGAGCTTTGGTTAATGTAAGCCCTAATTACACAAGATGGCAAGGAGTGAATTAAAAGTGACCAGGAGCCAGTGTGGTGTAATGGGAATTAATTGGAGCAGATGAAACATTGGATTTGCTGTGAACAAAAGAGATGCACGATTGTAGTCTTGATGTGCACCTTGGGTTCTTTACAACGGGAATGCAACTCGGATGTGACAATTAATTTGAAAACAAATAAAATGTTGATAAATGCAGTGCACTAGAGAGATAACTCAGGGAAATAGATGTTGCTGCCAGTGTCTCCGTAAATTAAACTCGAAACACAGCTCTCCAGGTTACATACTGTATAACCTCGATGATATACAGTACTGTGAGAAGAAAACCAGTCACGTTACCGTGGTATCTATTTAAATTAAATGCAGGAGGCACGCAGTCCATCCATAATAATGCTGAAACCATCTACAGATAACCTATTGAAAGGAATTGGCCTTGTGTGGCTCTTGCATGATTTACAAAGAGAGGCACCATAAGAGATGTCATCAAAATCTTTTCCTGGGGAAAATCAAGGGAATAAACCTTTATTATTCTGTTTCATACCCACACCAGTCTCATGGTTGGAGTTTTACTGGCTCAACTTCAAAAGTCCCACCCCACAGTTTCGCGGTGCCACACAAAGCATCTGTCTCAGTCTTTGACAGCCAACTTCTGAAAGGCAAGGAGATCACATTCTAATACACTGGAATCATTAACATAATATTTATCAAGCAGCAGGAACCCATCAACTTTAACTGTGACATAATAGAAAAAGGCAAACGCCACACACATAACATAGCATGATAAAAGCAATCTGGAGATCTTGCATCGGCCGAGCACAGATACGATCTCACACAAACATGCACATGCACATGCATACCCATAGGCACAAACACACACACAGACACACCTTCAAACCTGACAAACATGAACCTGAACCTCTCCAAGTCCAAATTGTCTAGCAATCTTTTATTTACCGTATCCCCCCCAAAAAAGTGACATCTCTACATAGTCTGGCAGGAGAAATCAAAGGAGAGATTGAATGGTGTGAACAGGTGCCCGCTGGCTCTCCACAGACAGTTTGCTGGACTAAGATGAGGCATGCCTGTATACTGTACACACAGTGGGGGCCTTGTCTACTGGATGGCCGGGCTTCAGGCTGTGCCACTGTGCCGTGTCTGATTCACTCCACACAGGGCCCAAAGCGTTGCTTTCATGCTTGTCAGCTCTGAAGCTCTCTACAAACTTCCCCAAAAATACAAGGAAAATAGTTAGTTCTGGTCTCCTCTGGGCTGGATTTCAATCTTCATATCATAATTACTTTTTCCGATTTCTGTAAGTTTACATTTAGTTTTTTTTGTTGCTGTTTTTTTGATGACTAGAGGCACACACAAGTTGTCACAATGTTTGCGGAGGGTGAGGAGAGCTTATACCCTCCCAGAGCCCGACGTGTATGAAGGGAGATAGGATCTCAAAAGGATCCCAGCTCAGATTGCCGTTTGTCTGGAGCCTCAGATATGCTATGTCTCACTGGTCGATCTCTTCACGGCGACTCCATTAGAATAATGAGAGTTAAGAAGCCACCTCTTCTCATTATTCTCCCCCTTTGGCTCCAAGTCATTGCCTTGCTCCCTCACTTCTTCACACAACATGCTCAGAGCAGGTTTTAATGAATATTTTAGTGCCCTTTGTTCTCATTATGGCTGCTTGGGATCATGATTAGGACTATACTCCCAAACTGCTTGGTTGGGTGTTTCCCTGTACCACCCATAGGGGAACACCTTTCCACTCAGTTAATTAAAATAGGACATTTCTGTCCAAGTCTGATTGAAGATATTGCACTGTGGAAACAACTAACTGGTGCTCTAGAAGTATGTACATTCTTCACTCCAAGTCCATTTCACCAGTTGCTTAATCAATATAACCAATAACATAACCAATGTGAAGTATAGTATTTCAAATAGTCTAAGCTTAAAACGTTTTTTTTCCAATATTGGTACACTGGTGCATTTAAAAGACACAATTATATTGAAATAACACATTAAAGGGGTAGCAGGTGTTAATTAAATGATGCGTGTATTGAGTTAACATCTCACTACGCATTATCCAAATGGCAAATTATCACTGCCTGCAGATTTTTGCATTTCTTCTAACAGTTTTATTCACATCTCCAAACGTAAGATTTTCAGAGAACAACTGAGCATATTTAGACATAACATCTCTATTGTGTGTGATTCTATAAATTCCGAAGATACTCGTCGTTTTAAACTTTTCTAAATGTCTGCAAAGAGAACTTGTGAGGTAAATCTTAATCGTCAATAAATAGTGCAATTATTTTATCATCTTGCCAAGCAGTGACAATGTACATGAAATCCTATTTCAGAGCATTCTTTTCCTCTGACCTAACCCAGTAGGTCAGGTTGTATCTTACATTGTGCCTTTCCCAAAGGGAACCATTTTAGGTCATTTTACACACAATTGCACAGGCATAATTCACCACTCAATCAAGCTCTAAATGGTATCCAAACCACAGTAGTCATTGCTTGGACATTGAGCACTCCACAGGGACATTGCTACATTTTCATGAGCCCTATTACACTAGATGCATTTTTATGTTTTGTTAGTAACCTACTCTAACCTACTGAATCATGTGACACAATTGATGTCTGCTACTGCACCGTTGGCTGAAAAACAAGTCATTTTATTTTATCTCCAAGACTTTTCTTCAGAAGACTGCATTCATTTACCCTCTTTAATTTGATGAAGGAACTACAGTACAGTACCTTTTCCAAATTCCCACTATATTTTAAGCAATAAGGAAGGAATGTATGGTCATGGAGTAATCTACATTTGCTTTTATGTTTTCCAATTCGTACCATTTGTCTTTTATGTTGAAAGTCTATTCAGACATTCCAATTGGACGTTTTAGAAGGATGATCACTACATGACTGAATGAGGAAGCACACAATATGGAGTCGTTACCAGGAAAATCCTTAACGTTAATACATTGGTATACCAGATCAAAAGGGGAAGTGGAGTACAATCCTAGAATAAGGTGTGTGTGATGTGCAGTACTTTCTATCCTTGATACAAGCGTAAGTGCCAACCTGCGGAAGCGTCTAGCATTGAAAGCAGAGGGCAGCCTTATGGTGCGAGTTGTGAGTCTTCCGCCGCTTTGTTATGTTCTCATGATTGACAGTGGGTCTTCTCCCTCCCTCCGTTCCTCCATAAGGCCTTGTTAGATGTGTGAGTAATGGTGTCTCTAAATAGGCTGTTGTCTCATCCCTAATCCAGGCAGAAGAATTTTGCTCGGGGCGTCGAGCAGCAGCTCCCAGATGGCATGGTGGTAGCGTCCGTGCCAACCGAGGCTCAGTGCCACGAGGAGCTGTCTGACCCAGTGCCTGACCCAGAATATCTCACAGGTATGACATTTACACATGGCATATGAATGGTGGTTTTTGCTTCATTTGGAAATGTGCTAACCTTTTTAAAGTTCTACGAAATGTACATTTTGAAAATACATTCAATTTTGGGAAGTGGAATACCGCACCTGTTCTTTTCGGCTTTTTTATTATTTTACAAAGTGTATGCATTCCCTATAATATTGTAATTATCCAAAGTGAAGAGGACATATAACAAAAAAAGAATCTAGCTAATCTCTGACCAAGATAAAGGTTTGTTAGCTAACCATAAACTATTATTTTTACATACAGTTTAAAGTAAAGTGAACATTATTGATAATTTTACTAAAGTAAGATATTTTAAAAACAAAACTTTTATTTTTGTGGTCCATGGCAACCATTGTTTTGTCATGGGTTCTGTTTATACCATACTAGCGGACGATAAGAGGGCTCTTTAGTGGTTAGGATCTTGAGCTAACAATTTGTAGGCCGAGCTGGTTCATCAAAGCATTGTTGCAAACCATTACTGGGACAGTACTATACAAGGTACTTTACCATTTCATTGTACTCAAGTGAAATGCAATCATTGGCCATCAACAATGGATAAAAGCTTTGTGACCCTGTTGGGACCTGACTTTGATTAACCTCTTAGAATCCTAATGTTGCTATCTTTTATGCACATTTAACCTCATTTTGGAAAAAAGAAGAGGACAAACATACAAGGGAGAGCCATCACAGAACATGTGACGGCATCCAAACATCTCACCTTCTTATTTTCCTTGAAGCGACTAAATCTACATCCCACCGGGTATGCTACCCACCAGATCATCCAAGTAAATAATGAACTGGAATTAAATGGAGAGAGTATGAACAGAATCATTTTTCATGAGGAATTGGGTGATTTGGATTGTGCCACTGTTGTCAGATTTCATTAGTAGTTAGATCTGAATTCAGTCTGCTGCTCTCCATACCACAAGCCCTGCATGTGGCAGCCGTTTGGACAGGATACAGAGGTTCTATGTAAAACAGTCTCATTAAGAGAAAAAAAAAAACCTTTGGCTCCTCACATAATTCATGCTTCTGTTAGCTGTCTCTCTCAACATTCCAATCACATCTCACAGTTACTGACATTTTACCAACACAACATTGCAAAGCATCAAGGTTCACTTCAACCCAAAATTTTGGAAGGCATTCTTTTTTACAAACCTCAGATGTCAAGCGGCACTTTCTCCAACTTACATTTTTGAAAGCGGTGTTTAGCTTTTGCGTTTGGCCATGGCATATTAAAAGAAAATTATGTTTGATAACATCTCTATAATACTGCTTATAAGAGTAAATGTGCTTCGGTCCTCTGTGTTGACAGGTGAAAACACTGCGACAATATGTACGTAATCCAAGACAGATTCAAGAATAGAGCTGTGATATTGAGATATCTTGTGAATCGGTGGCACTTTAGTGTCATTTCCGTGTCATAACCTTTTTGCACATTATTGATCTTTTTAAAATCTTTGTCTTTGGTCTACTCTTTGAATATTGATTGCAAGCATCTGTTGTGGTCAATAATTGGAACTGGTCAATCACTGGAACGATCAATAACTGAAACGTTGAATCTAATTGCACCAAACTGCGTCATTGAAGTCTGTTTGTACTCAGCAGCACACCTGCTTTTTTTTTTATCCCAGAAAATCACATTGAACTGACTGAGGAGAGTGCACTATGCCCTCAATATGTTTCTGGCTTTTTTCCATTTTGACTGTCTCCCGGCAGAATCATAAATGTGCTGCACCTGCAGTTAATTGCCAACCTAGGTAATTGTCCATGTGACACAGAGGAGAGGAAGCTGTGAGGTGGTACCTGTGTGTTGAGCGCTTGCCACCCTCCCTTGCTGATTTCGGCAGGTTGGTGCCATGGTCAGTGTATTTGTCACTATGTCAGCACTCCTTGCACTAGCTCTCCAACCCTCGCAGGGCAAGGCATTCATCTTCCTATTCATCTTTGGTTTGGAAGTCATTCATCATAGGCCAGAGGGCTCCATCAATTATTCCAATGGGGGAAGAGTAGGAGGAGAAGCTTTGAAAGGCAAATACATCTTGATTTAATTGGAAAGCAGGTATCCTCACTGCCACTAAGCATATTTCCCCTAAGATGAAGAGATGGAGCAATTTATCTGGCTTCTCCAGACGAGGAGAGACCTGCGCTCATGGCATCTATTGTGGGGGACTGGGAGGGCATTGGGGCTTCAGTTATGCTTGTCTTCAGGGACCACTCATAAAGCCAGTGGCTGTCATGTCTTTACAGGTTGCCTGGGCTAGAATGTGTGTCTGAATGAAAAGAGTCATATTAGAAAAATCAAACATGACAACTTACAACGAATGTGAAATAGTCAACTGTGTTCATCTTTACGCTCTCTCGCCTACAGGACGTTGGTATATTATTGTGTGAAACCTTCTGAAAATACAGAGATTTAACCTGCATTTGGTCTGGATAGCTATCTCCCGACATAAAATTGTGAAGCAGAAAAACTGCATGGATATCTTAGGATAGTAACGCTAGACATCGGGTGCACAATCTTTAAAGATTGCTGAAATGCTATCAGTAATGGATTACAATGTTACAAAGCAGCCGTGTTGTCAGAATCTAATTAGGTTGACTCTCTGACCAGATAAGGTGTTTTTGTGTTGTCAACTCCCCCTAAGGCATTTTCAAAAAATGGATTTGCCACACCAGCATCTGATAAATTGTTTCCATATTCCAATAAGAAACTGATATTAATTCAGCCTTAGCCTAACTTAGAAAATGGCTTTGGTCTGTTTATAGTGACAAGATTTGTCTTGTTTTCCACTGAATGAATCCTATCAGACTAAGGTTTTACTGCTGGCTTACCTGGTGATTCCTGGTGTTTCATTCTGTGTGTTTGTGCATGCTGTCTATGGCAGGTAGGAATTGGCTTATATTCTGTACAGTTTTACTGTACTGTTTTGAGTATCAATTTCAACACTGGGTAGTAAATAAAATATGATTTTCTGTATTAACCTTTATGTTGTGTCAAATGGCACAATGCCAGAAGTCAGTTCCCTTCACAACAAACAATTCACCTTGTGGTCTGATTATTCTTCTGTAGTTTTTATTTACCTAAAAACATTTTTAAATCGTCACATTTCGGCAGACATCAAAAGGTCTGATTCAAGTTTGATTGATTAGGCTATGTAATGATATTCACTGTAAGACTGAAAAACATTTTGGTTATCAAGGTCATAATTTGTCTGGGTGCTGTCATGTTGAAGTGATCTTGGGCTGTTCCTGCCCCGGGGGTGTTTGTGCCTACTCACCAAACACTGGTCGAGTTTAAATGTGTCAGCACTGAGATGGCACATAATCTATAATTTATCAGCTCTTAGATAGGTAGCATAGAGACAAGAAGGTCATGCCTTCAGAAGGAGACAGTGTTACTCGTTGCCTTTCTCACCTCTCAATCCTTTGTCACCTCTCAACATGGAAAGTCTTGCTATAGTATAACAAATAACTGAAATAAGACTATTATATATAGAACATATTTATACCTTGAAATGGTTGTAATGACAAGTCATTGCACAATTACATGTGTGCATCTTGCTTATCTGCCGTTCTATGAAACTATTACTCTGAAACTATTAATTTTCAGTTATCATATAATGGTATTCATTTATGAATTTCTGTCTGTATGTTTTTATTGTATTTTTAGTTGACATGGTACATTTCCACTGGCTTTTCTCTGTGCTCTACCTGGCTGCCACTCAGCTCATGGTTTGACCTGCAGCTTTACACTTCTGCTGGACTTTCCCACTGGGAGGGTTGTGACCCCGCAACACTTCCTGTCAGCTCACTTACTGCTGTCAATCCACCTCAGTGTTTTTCTCCACTCTGCAGGATGTTGTGTTCTTCACATTTTTACAAGGTTCTTAGTAGCTATTTTCATTATTTTCTCACAAAATACCCTCAAATTAATTTGCATGTTTTTCAAATATCTGTTACTCTAGAATGTATTTTTCAGGAATATTGACTTGATGAGATTATTGCCAATTAAGCAAACAACATCTAATTTGTAGCTACATAACATTTATATGAACATTTATAATAATATTACAAATGTTCATATTTTCAGAACATGTGTAGTCCTAACTTTTACAATGACCTGACATAAACCAAATTGAATCGCACTTACTGTAGTGAAGGAAATCCTTGTTTATTATTCTCAAAACACGGTCCCTTTTCTCTCCTCTTGTGCTATCAAATTGATTGCACAGTTAATTGTTTACTTGGCAAGGCAATTTGAATTTACAGACTAGCATATAAAGTTAACTCATTTTACCAAACAAGCTGAGCTTGTTCCCTAGCTACAAAAATAATTGCTTTGTTAATGTGCTGCCAGAGTCAGGCTTGCCGTGCATCCGCATGCTACAGCATGCCTTTCCATTTCAGAATTAAACTGATTTGGGTTATTCATGTACAGAATAACCTCTTCATGTAGTTCTTACACATTACCTGGATTGATATCGATCATCCATAAAATATGGAAGCATTGTATTTTCCTAATAGCTATTAGTCCCACATTCTCATAGCAGAAGTTTTGCATGTACATGAACACCATCTGTGAGTAGACCTCTAATTTAAGGCATAAGCGTAAAAAGCAAGCTCCATTAAAATTCAATTTTAGAGGCAGCCCTCAATGGTAATCACATTTGGGGTTTAATTTATTCTTTGACACTGATTAATTGCGTGGAATTGCTTGAGCCATTTCCTGCGGTAAACGTCAATTAATTAACTGACAGCATTAGATGTGATAATTAATACAGAGGGGGTCGCAGCATGAGAGTGGGACCCTTAAGGGTTGCCCCTGACAATGCCTGCCCTCCTGATGAGCACCTGCAGTCTCCAGGAACCAGGGCTCCTCTGAGATAAGCTAGGAATAAAGCTGGGAACACTGGGAAAATAATTTCCTAAAGTGTACAGACAGACAGTCTAGTTAGAACTTAGCTTGTTGTTATCGGTGTCGGTAATAGTCTTTGAAAAGCCTTTCTGGACTGGAGCCATAGCTGTAGTAAAGCCAGTTTGGTTGATGGTTGTTACAGTCATAGTGGCAGTGATTCATTCTTAGACACAGAGTCTTTCTCCCTAAGTCCCTCTCAATTAAAGTTCCAGCATATGGTCTCATGACCACAGCAGCACAGAGGTATCTCAGCACGTTTCTATTCTAGAACCAATGACAGCTCCCTTTCTTAGGCATAGCCGAAATGGAAAGGGTGTCACCTTGGAACTGCTCAATATGAGCATATGCCTGGCTAATTGGACTTTTTGATGGTGATTGATGAATGGCTTTAATCAGTTGGATTCCTTAGATGTTGCAGATCAAATTGTTGTGTTTTTATGTGTCGACCTCTTCTTTGGGACTTCATTGCCTTCCAACCTGTTTGGTTAATTTAGTCCATCTTCAATCAACACTTCAGTTGTTTTGTACAGTAGAGTGAAACATCAGATATTCCAGGTATTTCAGAAGTATTCCATGTATACTTCTGAATGTCAGAAGGCTTAGTGGTTAGGGAATCGGGCTATTAATCTGAAGGTTGCCGGTTCGATTCCTGGCCATGCCAATGACTTTGTGTCTTTGGGCAAGGCACTTCACCCTACTTGCCTCGGGGGAATGTCCCTGTACTTACTGTAAGTCTCTCTGGATAAGAGCGTCTGCTAAATGTAAATGTAATACAAATTCTCTCCATAATACTGTGACTTAAATATGTGTATTGTAGTATTCAGACACAAAATACAGACAGTATGTTTTCATTAACACGGCAGCAATGACATACCAGTCATTCCAATGTATAGCCACATACATTATGGCAGAGGACAATGACTTGCCATGTGTCGCTGCTTTTCTCACCAGTGTTGCTTCCACCTGTCGTCCCGTGCTTGCCCTTGTCTAGTGAATGTTCAGGGTTAGCACCTCAATGATGCAAGTGGGTGGTGTACATGTACAAGAACAAATTCAACTCGGTACACATGGATAATGATGGGGGGCAGTGGAACATTATCAGTGTCGATTTCCAGACTGGAGTGGACTGAATAGAGATGATGGGACAGGGGTGGAGTGGAATTTATGATAATTCTTCTCCGTAATCCTTGCCATTGGATTATGGAAAGCATTCCCCTCAGCAGTGCCAGTTCGTCTTTCAAGAGCCAACATTTCGCATCGGCAAAGGCTTTATTTTTCTTATCAGTGATGTTTGGGAGTAGTAGTCCCTGCTCCTGCTGTATTTCTGTTAGTTCCCCGATACAGCAGTGGAAGGCTGCCAGGTCGGTTCCTCTGTTCCACCTTTCCTCTCATTCATCCTTCGACTTATCCAACAGTGAAATGGAACACTGGGTCCCAGGTAGTTAATTGGGGTTCCATGAGGCATCCGATGACTTGTACCTCTGCTTGTCGCTATGAATCTTCCTTAGAGAAGACCCCCAATACAGAAAATTATTAAATAAAAGACTGTGGCCATGGGACAGAGAT